>NC_090649.1:171639508-171993258 GCF_040937935.1 Hyperolius riggenbachi | reverse complement strand
ATAGCACAAAGTGCAACGTCACAGTCCGGACAATAAGTGCGTGTCTCCTTATGCACTTTTCTACCTTCAGGGTCTTTTTTGGAGCAGCAGACCGCACACCTTTTTGTAGGTTGCAGCTTTTGTGCGGTCGGGGGCAAAAATTCAGGAAAGTGTATCCAGTCAGTCTCTCCGGATTTACAACATATGAGGCTCTGCGCCCCACTCTACTGGACTCCGGTGGGGGGTGCTTCAGGTAAATGTTTTCGCACAACTGCCAAATGAAGTCATGGTGTGCAACAGGCCTTTCACTGTTTTTTTGAACAGGACATAGGCATTCCACATGCACTGTTCCAGGAGGTGCCTAAAAATTTTTTTACAGTATTTTTTTTTGCTGCTTCCGGACAGCCGGATAAAAGGTCATGGCAGCATCAGCCCTGTCCACGCCTCCCATGGTGTGGTTGTAGTCCACTATAGCTTGTGGCTTGTCCACCTCCCTGCTACCTCTGGTGGTGGTGTGCACGGTAGCAGCGTTGTGCATGGTGCTGAGGATGCACACGTCCCGCTTCTCCTTCCACCGCAGGGCCATCATTTTCCCCTTCTGCCAGGCAACAATTTCTCCCTTTTTCAAACGCCTGGCAGAAAAGGCCGGTGGAAGTTGGCGCTGGTTGGGTCTTATTGTGCCGTATGAATCCGTCTTGTGCTGGATCAGGTAGTCACAAAGTTCAGGGGAGGTATAAAAGTTGTCCGTTGTAAGACAGTACCCCTGATCCAGCAACGGCTCGATGAGAGTGAGCACAGATGAGGTAGCCAACCCATACTCTCAGAACTGGGGACCAAACTTCGTGCCTTTGCCCGTGTACACGATAGAGTTCCAGATGTACCCGGACTTGGACTCACAAAGCATGAAGGACTTGATCCCAAAGCGGGCCCTTTTTGATGCGATGGAACTGCACCCAGCTGAGTCTCCCCTTAAAGGCCATGAGACTTTCGTCGACTGTGACGTCTCCATCTGGTGTGCAGGCATCCCGGAAATTGCCTACCATCATCTGAGATGATGGTAGGCATTCATCTGGTAGATGTCCAAGATCTTCTTCAGCTTGAGTGCAGGATGGGTGGCCTCATCAAAGTCCTCGTTGTTGGTGAAGTGCAAGAACTTCATGATGAGGCTGAAGCGGTACTCCGGCATCACACAACCGAAGACCGGAGTGGCAATCATCCGGTTGGTGGACCAGTACCACTTCTGCAGCGGCTTACCGACCAGTACCTGGAGGAAAATGAGGCCCAGGAACAACCAGATGTCATCCCTGGTGACAGGTTCCCACCTCCTGCTCCTGGACAACCTGCTGAGAGGAGCACCCTGCTGCTCTTGGTCTCCTCTACAATCCGCTGGATGACATCCTCGGTCAGGAAGAGCTCCAGGTAGGCCAGCGGGTTGTGGTTGCAGTTGCGCTTCTGCCCAGGTACCCCAGTGAAAGGGAACATGGGTGGCGGAGCTTGGTCCAGGCTCTCCAGCTCACACCATGTGCGCACAACGACTGGCTCCTCGATGTCGCTGTCACTTGTGGCGTCGGTCTCTGATGACAGATCCGCAGGAACGTCACTGTCGGTAGATTCCTCCGCCACAGACTCAACATCACTGCCGCTATCCTCAAAGACGTCCATCAGCTCCTGGTCACATAGACGCCTCCGGGAGGACGAAGTCATGACTCCAAACAAGATACGGGGTCAGCGGCAAGAAAAAAAAAAACACAGCAAAAGCAATCACACAGAAATCACAGTGTCTTTAGAAAGACTAGCAAAACTGCAACACTGTATGAAGCAAAGGCAGGAAAATCACTCAAAGCACAGCAAAACACACCAAAAGTAGCTGACAAGCAGACTAGCAATGGGACACCAGTGACTCTGAAAGAGGAAGAATCAGTAACAGCCCACCCTTTTTATACTGTGATCAGGTGTTATTTACTAAACAACTTTGAATCAGTGTATCATGATTGGTGTTACTTTGTAATTGTATTATGAGTCACTTTATGATGCAATTTATGCGCCGGCCAGCAAGGGGCGCATGATGATCGTCACAGGAGGAAGCTGGGCATCGCCATCTTGCTGATGCGGAAATCCTCCGCACGGAGAGACACAGGGAGCCCGGGTGGGGAGACCACACAGCCCGCAGAGCCAGCACAGACAGAGGATGTAGCGGACGCGCCGCCGATCGCAGCGGTAAGCCTCTGCAACAACATGACGAGCTCAGCTCGTCATTACCACTATTTACATCGGCGGTATGGACGAGCTCAGCTCGTCCATACCGCCAGGCTGGTTAAACACAAAATAAAATTGTGGGATTGTAGGAAAATCGACAATAGACACAATCGTTTATCTCATCAGTTCATGTTCAGTTCAACATTTTTTTCAAATACACTCCTGTACAATATGAATTGCAACTGCCATAAATCTTTTAGTGAATTCCTGTACAACATCATGGGCATGCGTGAACATACCGTATATATTTTTTTCGTAAATGTGTAATCACCACTGTTTTGTGATCACACCTTTATCAAGGCTACTTTTAGCTTCAGTCAGTTTTGGAAAATTCATAGCTGGCCACAAATTTAAATGGAATTATATTTATAACATTACATTACAAAAGATGAGCCACTCGCCACTCCGACGGTAGAATTCTTGCTGAGTAGAGTAGCTGGACGTGCCCATGGTGGAAGAAGGAAATACAGCACATGTAGGAGACAAAAATAAAAGATCCAGGTACTGTCCAAAACGTGGTTTATCCACACAGCAAATTCATAGAAAACATCCTGCAGTATGATGGTACGTTGCATGACATGGAGTGTGGGTGGCTCAAGGCGTGGCGAACAGATCAAAGAATATGAGCAAGTGTCCACCTGGAAGCAAAGTGTCGGTCGACTAAGCTCCCATTCCTTAAAGTGAACCTCCAGACTAAAAATCTACTCAGCAGTACTGAAAAGGCTTGGTGTTTCTTTAACAGTTTCACAGCATCAGAACTTTTGTTTTTCTTTTCTAAGCCTCACTTTTAGCTGCACAGAAGCTAAGCTCCGCCCCATCAAAGAAAACTGCCTGGGCATTTTTCCCTTGATGCTGTGCAAAGCATGATGGGATTTCCTATATTGTTGTTCTCATTGCCTAGCAACTGGGAGGAGTGATCAGGACACAGGGCAGTTGGAACTGTGTCTCATGCTCCCTGTCACCTCCTTTCACCCAAAAAGATGGCTGCCCTCATGAAATCACAAACATTTGCCTGTTCTTTTAAAACAGGGTGGGTTAGAGAGTATATTACCTATGTGTTTTAATTAACATAACTAATGTAACTTAATGACAGTATGTTTGTTTAGGCTGAAGTTCCTCTTTAAGCCACTCACACTCCATGTCATGCAATGTACCATGCTACTGTGCTACGTATTGTATGAACTTGCTGAGTGAATTACCACTTTTTGGACAGTGCCTGGACCTTTCTTCTGGTTTCCCATGAGGTGTTACATTTGACAATCAATGCCCCTCCCCCCCTTCCCCAAGAACGCTTTTAATTAATATGTGCTTTATTTTCATTATGAAGATAAAAGCTGTCTTGCTCCGTTATGTTTTATTATATGCTCCATTTGTGACTGAGTTATCATTAGAATGCACAATAATAAATTGTCATGTGTGATTATCACATTACAAGGGTGAAATGTAAGCTTGAATGGGAAGGGACCTCACTTCTTGTACTTGTTATGTAAGCAGGTTTGTTGTGTAATGCTGCATACTACAGTACGTTTGTACTTTATAAACTACAGTATATTAAAGCTTTGCAATAGACACAGAAGAATCAATGGGTTGGATTGTAGCATAGAAAGACTGCCATAAATCATCTTATAATCGCCGATAGTCATAGGTGGTTAGTGATCCAAGATGGTTGATCCCTAACAACCTTGTCCATGACTTCAGGGGAGCCAGAGATTGAATAGGATGATTGTTGTTTGAGGCTTATTCTGCTCAGTTGAGAAATGATCCACCAAACACCATTTCTAGGGGGCAATATCTGTTGTATTCCCCTGCAGCAAGCGTTGTTCTGCTTTTTCCCCCTCATTCTTCATTGACTTGAATGCACAGTGTTGGCCATACAGAGTTTGCATGTTGTGTCTCAAGGAAATATGGTAGTAAGATTGATCTGTGCTGCAATCATCAGTACCATTGTACTGTATGTCTGCTTAATTGCTTAATTTTATAATGCCTAGCAATAACTATATACAATGCAACTACATTCACTGTTCTGTGTTAAATATCCAATTTGACAGAAAGGTGAAAGAAAATTGGAATTTAACCATGGTAAAGATCCTTAATTGTAGGCACCACCATGTCGTCTTTTTCCGTTATCTATATATATAATAGAGTAAGTGCCTCAACCTTCAAGCAAGAAGAAGAAGTAGCGCCCTGCCCCCAGGGCCGGTCCAAGCAAGAAGAAGGGGCTGGTCCAAGCAAGAAGAAGAAGTAGTGTCATATCAAACCAAGAGCAAAGAGGGATAATTTGCATATTAAGTGGCAGTGCATTGTGGGTAACCACAAATGTTCACTTATAGCTGAATTATTGCAGATTTGCTTCTGTTTTAGGAAGGAAAATTACACCAAGCTTTGCTTTTTTTAGTAGGAGGGCTTTTTTGGTCTCTTTTATCCTCCTATACATTCTTAATAGTTTGGGTCACCCTGAGCTGCTTGGTTACTCTGTTGTACTGGTCCAAGTCCTATCTCATACAGCCTTATCAATCCCTGCTGTGTACTGATGAGGACCAAATGTCTGAAAGAGGCTGTCACATGTGGGTTTGATATGACTGTGTAAAACTTAAAGCTATAGGCTTGCTTGACTTACCAAGGGTGAAAAGGAATAATTTGCATATTTAGTAGCAGTGCATTGTGGGTAATCACAAATGTTCACTTATAGCTAAATTAAGGCAAATTACACCAAGCTTTGATTTTTTTAGTAGAAGGTCTTTTTGGTCCCTTTTATCCACCCATACATTCCGAGTGGTTTGGGTCACCCTGAGCTGCTTGGTTACTCTGTTGTACTGGTCCAAGCCCTATCTCATACAGTCATAGCAATCCTTGCCATCTACATATGAGGACCAAAAGTCTGAAACAGGCTGTTACATGTGGGTTTGATATGGCTGTGCAAAATTTAAAGCTATAGGCTTGCTATACACCAGTGGTTCTGGATGCTTGCTTGGCTTACTAAGGGTGAAAAGGAATGATTTGCATATTTAGTAGCAGTGCATTGTGGGTAACCACAAATGTTCACTTATAGCTGAAATATTGCATATTTCCTTCTGTTTTAGGAAGGAAAATTACACCAAGCTTTGCTTTTTTTAGTAGGAGGTCTTTTTGGTCCCTTTTATCCCCCTATACATTCCAAGTGGTTTGGGTCACCCTGAGCTGCTTGGTTACTCTGTTGTACTGGTCCAAGCCCTATCTCATACAGCCGTATCAATCCTTGCCATGTACTGATGAGGACCAAAAGTCTGAAACAGGCTGTCTACATGTGGGTTTGATATGACTGTGTAAAATTTAAAGCTATATGCTTGCTATACACCAGTGGCTCTGGATGCTTGCTTGGCTTACCAAAGGGGAAAAGGGGTAATTTGCATATTTAGTAGCAGTGCATTGTTGGTAATCACAAATTTTCACTTATAGCTGAATTATTGCAGATTTCCTTCTGTTTTAAAAAGACAAATTACACCAATACAGTGTGCGGCATTGCAGGAAGTGACGACAGTGGAACGCACGATGGAACACGGAAGAGGTGAGTCATCCCCGCCCGCTGCTTCTTACTAATAGTGGTGGCTGCAACTGTGCTTAAGCAGGAGGGGGAGCGCACATGGGGGACCCAGGTGAGAGGGGCGGGGTTCCTGCTGAGCTTAAGCTGGAGGTAGAGCACACATGGGGGACCCAGGTGAGAGGAGGGGGGGTTTCCTGCTGAGCTTAAGCTAGAGGTAGAGCACACATGGGGGATGCAGTTGAGGGGAGGTCCAACCCCCCTCCCCGCCGCTGTGCCCAATACCCCCTTCCTGCCCTCTACCCTCTTATGCGGCATATGCTACGCCGCGGGTCGGCTAGTCTATAATATTTTGTCAGTTCAGTTAATACTTTGACTCACATGACACTGACTTTATGTGAGATGGAAGAAGGCATTCACACTTTAGTAAGTGTCTTCCCTGACTATAGATGAACTGCTGCCTCAGGAGGAGTGCATCCTCTTCTGATTGGTATCAGTGACAGGTGGGCACAATGGGAAGCACAATAAGATGGCTGGCAGTATAAGATGAGTACCTAAAGCAAGTGTTGCATCCAGACAGTGCAATGGTACAGAGAGGAACAAGTGCTGCTAAAGGGGGAATACAGTCCTGTGAGATAAGATGGGGGTTGGTGAATAAATAAGTGGTCACCATGAGGTAGAGCTGATAGGTACCAGAGTGTCAATTTCTTGGAATTGGTTCTATCTATCTATCTATCTATCTATCTATCTATCTATCTATCTATCTATCTATCTATCTATCTATATATCTATCTCACCCTCTCTCTCTCCCTGCTGGATAGACTCATAGATGGTGCTGATAACTGGTATAATTTGCATGATGATGAAGCCACCAGATGTTGAGGAAACATGGTGACACAGGAGTATGTCTGTAAATAACTACATAATGACAGGAGCACTGCTTTACCCGAGAACACCAGGGTACGGTGGGCTGCAGCTCTTTGGCTCCTCATGGGTGAACTTGGGTGTCTCCAGCAGATTGACAGAGTTTCTTCCAACCATTTTAAGGCTTAGCTCTTAGCTTTGACTGGGTTGTACCTTTAATGAAAACTGTCTTTCTAGATGTATGAAGTCTACAGTAAGTTAATGAAATTTGTCACGAGAACAAATAGTAAGAGCTTTGACAGAATTTCTGAGACCGTTGCCATAGCGACATCTTATTTCTAATACATCATATACTTTCTATCCCAGGCAACACTATGATGTGCCTTTGGCTTAGATGTAACTATTATGATTAGCATGTACAAGGTGTGCCTGACATTTCTATTCAGCTATATATTCAGGGGGCTACACTACATATGAGGTATGAATCTGGTAAAAGCATTGCACAGACAGCTGATAAGATTAATGGCCACATACATGGTGAAGGGGAAGAAAATATGGGGATGACTAATGGCAGAGATACACAGCAGACAAAAGCATAGTGACATTTCTCACATTGTCTGTAATTACATTTTTTATCTATGAGGTAATAAAAGTCACAAAAACCTTTTCTTGCTTCCTTTTGAAGCCCGCTTTTTTTAGTTTGTTTTTTGTTTTTTTTAAATGACACTATTAACAATTTATGCTATGTGGTCTGAACTTCAATTTGTTTGTGAAATTCCTGAGGTGTTAAAGTGGAACTCTAGCTTTTTTTCCCAGCTGGAATTAGAGTGGGGAAGGATAGTGGTGGCCACATACCTTGCAATCTGATCTTATTATCTTTATGCTCTCCTGCCAGCATCTGTCAAGTTCAACAGTCAAAACAATAGCTATAATTGCAGTAGATTGTTTAGGTTTGCTCATCCACACTACATGACGCCGCACAAAGATTGCCTCGTCATATGGTGCCATATGTTGTCAGCTTTGATTCTCTATCAGATGGTTACTGCTAACTGCCTTCTTTGCCAGTTGTCTTAACCCACTGTTGAAGTAATCCCAATTATTATTATTATTATTACTTCTGTTGTGTGTTTCTATAGCACAGGAATCTTTTGCAGCACTTTAGTCCAGATTGTAACTTCTTCTAACCTTTTTATTCCCCAAATTTGTCGGTACTAACCTCTGAGCATAGGAACTGACTAAAATTATGATATTGGGTGGCTGATTAAAGTTCTTAGGGTCAAACTTTCCTGCTTCAATCCCAGTCACTGGGACTGAAATGTAAGTAAAATCTCAAGAGAGTTCTTAAGAGAGTTCTTAAGTTATATATAAATATAAGATGGCCAACACTCCTATGTGCATATTAGCTTTGTGAGTCCCATAACACTCACTCTACTTGGGAATTGTCAGTCTACCACTTTGGATTTATCTTGTTAATTGCTATTCCATTCCTCTGGCAACAGAAAGCTTCCTACTTCTTTCTTAATTTCTATAGAAATTAAATAACAACTTTACCGAAATATAGCAGTAGGGGGTAAAAATCATGACAAAGCAGAGTGAGAAGTTAAAAATTAGAAGATAGATCAACAAATGATTGATACTCTCCATGTAATTCATTCATATTGGTTGATCCTCTGTGAGCCTGCAGGTCAGCATCTATAGTGCTGGTAGGCATGAAAAAAAAGAACAGCACTAACTGCCCTACTGTTTACTTGGCAACGGCACCTTTTCTCCCACAATACATAGAGGTTAACAGCCAGGAAACTGTCATAGCCATGGCTAAAACAACAAGGAAACTATCATAGCCATGGCTAAAACATCACACCGTGGGAGGGGTTTCACCTCAATATTAGTCACACAGATGTCCCTGGTGAACTATTACACAAGATAAAGATTTTGCATGGGAAGGGGAGGCATTGGCTACTAATTGGAATGAAGTGCAATCCTGGGTTAAAGTTGCTCTTTAATGTGAAGGAGCAGCTATAAGCTGATGTATTAAGGTGGCTATTGAGCTTGCTCCCCAAAACTCAGGTCATGTGATGATACTGGCTACAATGAAACACTGCAGATCTTATTGTTTCATACACTTCCTTGCATAATCTCTGTGTACCTGCAAAGTCCCTGCTGCACTCCATACAAGTACTTCCAGCCCCAGAGAAGCTACTTGCCAATGAGGTTCAATATTATAGCACCACACAGTCCTGCTACTCATAGGAGGAAAACCTCTCGTTCTTATATGCTTCTTCTATGTTATTATTGGAGCTTGGTTCTCACCACCACCACACCAAATATTGGAAAGGGACTCACCCTCTTCCAAGACCTCCAATTAGGTCTTAATCACGCCTTGGGGTTATTCCCAGGTCACCCCCGACCTTATCGATCTGTATCTTTGATATTCCCACCATGGGCTATGCCAATTCTCAGGGAAGTCCACAGCTGCTGACAATTTACCTCCAAATAAAAGAACCTCTCATAGCGTAAAACCGTTATGGCTTAAAAAACTTTATTTTCTCCACAAGTTAATAGCATGAGTTTTTCCAACGGGCTCTCCCCCGCATTGGTGGCCTCCGGAGGGCTCCCCAAGTGTTGCGTAGCTATCCGGTATGGCGGCCGCGCGGTCAGCCGTCCGTGTTGCTTCCGGATACAGATCGATAAGGTCGGGGGTGACCTGGGAATAACCCCAAGGCGTGATTAAGACCTAATTGGAGGTCTTGGAAGAGGGTGAGTCCCTTTCCAATATTTGGTGTGATGGTGGTGGTGAGAACCAAGCTCCAATAATAACACAGAAGATGCATATAAGAACGAGAGGTTTTCCTCCTATGAGTAGCAGGGCTGTGTGGCGCTATAATATTGAACGTTATTTTGAACTTTACCATTTAAATATTGGCGCACTGCCTGGTGTTTTTTACACATTTGCGCATCTCAACTGTATTTGACTTGCCAATGAGGCTCTGACAGACTTGGGATTATTTACTTGAAGGTTTGGATTCGCACAGAAGCAAAGAGGCAAAGGTTTTCTCAAATTCAGTAGAAAGAAACTACCGGTAACACAAATAAATTTGTTTCAAACCCCACAAAGGTATATGCAGGTACTGCAATATACTGACAGGATTGTTCGTTTAGTCACCCTTTGTACTACTACTGGTTCACATAAAATTCTAGCACAACTTGGTCCTAATAGGCTGCAGCTCTCACTGCCTGCTCTTTCTGGTGGTTGCCTAAACGTGTATGGGAAATATTCTGCTCCTATTAGTTACCCACTGATCAACACAGTTTCACTATACCCAGCAGACAGTGAGGACATACAAATTCATATAACCGCTACAATGCCCTCCCATAAACCACCATTTAGCCATACAGAACCTTAATTGTATACACATCTCTAGGGAGATTAGCCCCTTATAAAAGATGCACCTAAATTTCGGACTACCACATGTATCTATTATTTGGTGTTGGTTTGTAATTCTCACCTTGCTTTTTACATTGCCAGGCATAGGAAATGTAATTCTTCCATAGAAATGGAATAGCATACATGGCAGGGTTAGTAAAATGACTGATATTTCTCAGACCAGGTTATGTGAGGTGATGATTTAAATGTAAGTTTTTTTAAGCAAGTTGTTATGCATACGGTTGTCCTGGAGCTGCCTTCATACTAACCTGATGCAGACAAGCAGCCATGATGTATCACCATCAGCATCCGCAGCCTCATGTTAACCAGCTTCTGTTTTTTTACAGAAACTATTACCTTCTAAAATAGCTGCTATACTACATTGTAAGTGATTTTCTTCCCATCTATCTATATAACTTAATCCAGGTTACGACTCCTGGTCGTAACCCACCAGTGATGTACAGTGCCATTCTGCAACACAGCCGGGTACCTCTGCTCACAATCGTCCAATCTGTCAACTCCATGGTAGAAACGGTCCCCAGTATGTATCTCCTAGGGGCTGGATCTCTGCAAATAGCAGCTTGTGCTTAGGCATGGCACATGGGAGTGTGGCGTCATAACATCACATCATGCTTCCCATATGGACTCCACCATGAAGAAGTGCTGCTTGTGCACGGATTTGCCTGACTTCTGCACAGTGTAGCACCATATATTGATGATGGGCACATGCAGCAGTAATGTGGACAATGTGTGGCAGATAGATTATGGAGAGAGCTGTTACTTTGTGAATTGTCCAGTAATAGTGGAATATCACATGGAATCCATCTGAAAATAAACAAATGGGTGGTCTAGATCACTTAACAGTTCACTGCTGTGCTCTGTGGCCCATTTATAGAATCCTTCACTTCTTTACTGCATAATCTGAGGTCAGAAGCCAATATATTGCTTATATGCAAATAAGGCAGTTGGAAATGTGGGCACCCCAAAACAACCAATAGTAGAATACTGTATTTACCAATATTCTCCTCTTAAGCCAACACTATTCTCACACAGAACCTTCCCTTTACCATTTCTTAACCCTAACACCCACCCTTCCATTGCCTAACCTTAACCACCTCCCCTGCATGCCCAATGTCCACCCCGATACTTAACCATAACTGCCCCTCCCCCCAATACCTAGTTTTAACGCCTACCTCCACATGCCTAACCTTGACCACCCTCCCCCCCTCGTAAGCCTAACCTTAATGCCCCCCCCCCCCCCCCTTCAACCACCCACAAAAAACTAAACATAGTGGGCACCGTGGAAGTTTGCCACCATAGGCACCCATATTAATATTGGCTATGGATGGAAATTTGGGTGCCTCCAGTGCCCGATAAATAGCAAGTGCCAGGTCTGTCTGCTATGCAAAATGCAGTTACAAATAACAGCTCCTCCAGTGCCCAAATTTCCATTCATAGTAGATATTACTATGGGGGCCTATGGCTGCGCCCAAACTTCCATGGCACTCTGACACCCAAATTCCTTGCTTCCCAATGTATTATCCATATGATTCACATCAGTGTAGGGAATTTAAAAAGTTTTCTTCTTTTCTTACATTTATTTTGTAATTACTTAGCTAATAAGGAGGTCTACTGCTTGTTATTAGAAGTGCAGAAGGGACTGCTTCACTCGTTTAGTCTTCCCTATGACATCATTTGGAGCACAGTAATCATTGGATCCCCTATGGAGTAACAGTTTCTGCCCTAACTGCACTAAAATAAAATATAGAAAACAAAGTCACATTTTCCCATTGAGGAAGAAACAATGCTGAGGTGGATAACTGTCACATTCTTAGTGCGGCTATTAAAGAGATCTATGTGTTTACTGCAGAGACATGGGACAGTCCGCACAGGCAATGTGCGCTCATTACATAGAGCTTGTACGCTACTAAATATTATTGCAGTAGCAGAGTCTATCTCCACAGAGGCAGTTAGGCTCCATTTTATTTCCTATTAAAATTCATGGGAATTCAATTGGCCAGTTGCAGTACGTTGTGCCAAGTTCACGGTTACAGTAAGACAAATGCTATACAAAAATGTTTCTGGCAACTCCATCTTCCTGCTTTACCTGTAGTTTCTAAACACCTTAAAGGACAATTCCAGCGTATATCCATCTTATGTCACACTGTAATTCAGAGCCAAAGTGCACTTTAACTGTTGGTAAAGTAGAATTCAAGACAGGAGAAAGCCATTCCCCAAATCCCTTTGTTCCTTCCTTGTCTGGTGTAGTAATCAAATCAATTCTTGTTTATTTACTTTTTCCAAAGCAAAACAAAACAATCATCATCAAACTACAGTACCTCTGCATAAATCACGTAATAAGACAGTATTGTACAGACATATCTAGTAGGCAATTTTGAAACAGTGGATTTTAAAGACCAATTTATATTCCAGAAAAGGATCGGCACCACACTCCAGATGTATTAATCAGCTATTAAACTTTTATTGCATGGTAAAGTTTGACAGGCAGCGACAGCCCGCTCTTTCGGCCTGTACGGCCTTTCTCAAGTTGCCAAAAGTGTCAAATATTTGACACTTTTGGCAACTTGAGAAAGGCCGTACAGGCCGAAACAGCGCGCTGTCGCTGCCTGTCAAACTTTACCATGCAATAAAAGTTTAAGAGCTGATTAATACATCTGGAGTGTGGTGCCGATCCTTTTCTGGAATATTGCATTTGACCCTCTGGTACAAGGGTGAGGATCCTGGCACACACCTTTTAAAGAACTTTGAGCTTTATTTGAGTGCTCCTGGATATATGTTGATAAAGACCAATTTATACACAAATGATTTGATGTCCATCTTTAGGCACGTTTTGCTGGCACTTAAAATATTTTGTCTTTTTTTCTGGCCAGCAACTGCTGGAAATGACCACAAGATTTTTCTGTGGAATCCGTATGTCATTTCCAAACCCAATGGAGTTCTACAAGGCAACATGGCCAGTGTGATGACTGTCAAATTCTTCTCCAGCCGCAAGCAGCTGTTCAGTTTTTCCAAAGATAAGGTAGGTTTATCATTAATTGAATCTGTTTCGTATCTAATCTCCCTGTCTTGTATTCATTCTCCTCACTAATGTACTGTAGGTAAAAACAGAGCTATTTAAATTGAGTTTTGAAATGGATCGGGCTGATTGATAGAGATGCTTGCAATCACCCATCTGCTGTCATTTAAAATACAGCTGAGGTGGGAGGGATATGGAGGCTGACATAGTTATTTTCCTTTAAAAAAAAATTAAAATTGCCTGGCTGTTGTGCTGATCATCTGCCTCAATTACTGCTAGCTTTAAACCCTGAACAAGCATGCAGATCAGGTCTTTCTGACTTAAAGCGGAGTGAAACCCAGCATTTCTTCTTTGCTCTAAAAAATTATTTACAGCATGTTATATACAACCAGCATTTTTTTTACTAGAACAGCATCCAAAGGGTTACACACAGGGCTGGAAAGTTCAGTGCAGAGAAATGGGGACGCATCTGAAGTGTAGATAATGTTATCTTGTGTTTACTTAAATGTATCAAGTGAGAAATGTGCCACATTCTCTGACTGTGCAGAAGCTGCTGGACACAGACAGGAACTCAAAGCATTTCTGCCTTCAATACAAGATGAATAAAACCAGTTATGAATAAAATGCAAAGTCAGCTCACAAAGCAAAAAACTGTACTTTTGGGAACGTATAATTTCTAAATCAATAATAATACCTATGCACAAAGGCAAATATGATAACCGTATAGCATATAAAAAGTAGGAAAACATGTTTTTATTGAATATTATGTAAGGGTTTTATACCGCTTTAAGACTGACTGGAGTAGCTGCATGTTTGTTCAGGTGTGTGGCATACACTACTGTGTCAAAAAGATCAGCAAGACTGCCAGGAAACTGGTAATATTTAAGGAAATAAATGTGGCATCAGGCAATCCCCCGCCTGTGCCAGATAAATGAGACTTTACTGTATAAGTAAACAGCGGGTGAAGTCAATGTTACTTATACTTGCTATAAAGTCATAAGGGAAGATTTTGAGCTTTGCTGTATTTCCCATGCTATGTTCTCTGATGTTTATGAAAGCACTTATTTCTACTGCGAGTTTCTTAGAGGCTGAGCCAGACTGACATATCACAGACTGCGTAAGTCTTGAAATATACATTATTTAAATGCATTAATATGATTCCTTTTCCAGGTTCTGAGGGTATGGGATGTTCATCATCAGGTGTGCATACAGCGCATAGCTGGAATCTTCCCCAAGACTCTGGAATTCCAATTAACCTTCTATTTCTATGAACTGCATGAACGCCTCTTTTTGTCATTCAACAATCAGTTGGCAGTTCTGGAAATCAAAAGTGATTCCAGCAAAAAAGTGACAAGCCATGAGAAGCCGATAACGTGTGTGGTCTACAACGCCACTTTCAAGCAGGTAAGCTCTACATGCAAGTCACGGATGTATCTAATGCTGCGTCTCTCAGAGATGTCACTCAGAGGGGACTTACTAAGTGCAGATCCTGAATACTAGAGACAGATTCATTTACAGAAGCACTTTACATCAGTAGCACTACATTGACTTAGTGGTTTAATCTGACCTTTATCACCACACATCATTCTGACCCACAGTGATAATGATTGGGATTATTAAATTCATTATTACCCACTCTGGTGGGATTATTCAAATCTGTATAGCTCCTTGTACTGACATTATTACCTACACTGGTGCTTTCAGGGTTTATCAAGGTCATTATTACTCAGAGTAGCATTAACTGGGATTATTAGGGTTATTATTTATTAATGTATTACTGGTTCATACAGTTAAATGCCAATATAGAGTATGTATCGTTTCTAAATATTTTATGCTCCAAAAAATAATTATTATAGTTGTAAGGAAAGTCTCAGTAAGTATCCATTGCAGGCTGTGGGTGTAATATAACTGTGTTTTTGTTGCATGAACCATGTAATGTATAATTATGGGATTAAGGCTGGTACAGAGGTCAGTGAATGAACACAAAACTCAGCTCAGCCGGGGCAAAATGTACATTCCTATGAAGAAATGAGAGAAGCAGGGATCCCTGTATTACAACTTAATACAGCAGTGATAAGCTGGGGAAATGCAGCCTGACAGATCTTCTCACTCAATCAGAGATGGATGGAGAGGAACAAGTCAAGGATGGTCAGACTGAACAATAAACATCTAACATTTGTACAAACTGTAGCTTAAAAGATTAATTTGCTTACAGTATACTTAGAACTGGAAATATCTAAAGACGCTGCTGGGAGTTTGAGCGGCAGGAGGGTGAGCCACCATTTGGCTCACCCTGCGACCAGCTCACCGGCAGTGTAATAATACGTATGCCCAGGTGTAGCCAGTGGGTTGTGCACTAAAGTAAACTGATTTGGTAATTTCTTCCTAACTTTCACTGGAAGGAGACATCAATAGTGACTTTTGGAGGTCGAAGTTTGACTTATCTCTTGGTGTTAACAATGTAAGTAACATGCTTGTATTTTGAAATCCAAAAACAGGGCAATACATTCAGGGTTTTGGGACAATCCCCCTGCAATACATTCAGGGTATTAGGACAATCCCCCTGCAATACACTCAGGGTTTTAGGACAATCCCCCTGCAATACACTCAGGGTTTTAGTACAATCCCCCTGCAATACACTCAGGGTTTTAGGACAATCCCCCTGCAATACACTCAGGGTTTTAGGACAATCCCCCTGCAATACACTCAGGGTTTTAGGACAATCCCCCTGCAATACACTCAGGGTTTTAGGACAATCCCCCTGCAATACACTCAGGGTTTTAGGACAATCCCCCTGCAATACACTCAGGGTTTTAGGACAATCCCCCTGCAATACACTCAGGGTTTTAGGACAATCCCCCTGCAATACACTCAGGGTTTTAGGACAATCCCCCCGCAATACATTCAGGGTTTTTAGGGCAAGCAATCCTTTAAAAACAAAGCCTGAAACATGTTTTATGACTTAAGGCCGGTTCTTCAATACCAGGTATTATTTTTTTTTATTGTTATTATTATTTAGTCTTTATATAGCACTGACATTTTCCGGAGTGCTTTACATGGTACAGGTAGTCCCCGTGTTAACGAACAAGATAGGGACTGTAGGTTCATTCTTAACCTGAATCTGTTCTTAAGTCGGAACACTGTGCCATCTCTGCTCCTTGTACCTCTTCTGTGCCCCCCCTGTGCCTCCAGTGTCCCCCTCTGTACCTGCTTATACAAGTTTAAAAGCCATTTTTCTTTGAATTTTTTAAAATTGATTTTCTCAAAACCTACAAGTCCAATTTGAAAAATTTTCTTATGACTTGTTCCCATGGAAACACAGAATCCATGCCGTTCGTAAGTCGGGGACTACCTGTATATGTCTCGTTGCTAACTGTCTCTCAGGGGAGCTTACAATATAATCCCTGCCATAGTCCTAGTCTAAGGCCAATTTTAGGGGGAAGCCAATTAACTTATCTGTATGTTTTTTGGGGATGTCGGAGGAAACTGGAGTGCCCAGAGGAAACCCACACAGACATGCAGAGAACATACAAAATCTGTTCATAGTGTCCTGGCTGGGATTTAAACTGGGGCCCAGTACTGCAAGGCGAGAGTGCACTCCACTATGCCACCATGCTGCCCATAAGTTCCAGTGCTGCCCATAGGTATTATTTATATTTGGAACCACATTAAAACATTTTATAAAAAAAAGCATTACAAAGGCAAAAAAATATGCAAATTGGGTCAAAAACAAGAGGAAATTTCATGTATCAAAAACATGAACAAATGTTTGTTCATTACTCAGTATACTTAAAGAGACTCCGTAACAAAAATTGCATCCTGTTTTTTATCATCCTACAAGTTCCAAAAGCTATTCTAATGTGTTCTGGCTTACTGCAGCACGTTCTACTATCACCATCTCTGTAATAAATCAATGTATCTTTCCCCTATCTCTCTCTTGTCAGACTTGTCAGGCCTGTGTCTGGAAGGCTGCCAAGTTCTTCAGTGTTGTAGTTCTGCTATGAACTCCCCTATCCAGGCCCCTCTCTGCACACTGCCTGTGTGATATTTAGATTAGTGCAGCTTCTCTCTGTTCTATTATCTTTTACAAGCTGGATAAATCGTCCTCTGAGCTGGCTGGGCTTTCACATACTGAGGAATTACATACAGGCAGAGCTGTCTGCACTCTGCAGGAAGAAACAGCCTGACACTTCAGTGGAAGATAGCTGCAGGGGGAAAGAAACACACAAATGATCTCTTGAGATTCAAAAGGAAAGATGTATACAGCCTGCTTGTGTATGGATGTATTTTCTATGTGTGGACATACTGTACATCAACCTACTATCTGTTTTGGTGGCCATTTTGTTTGTTTATAAACAAACTTTTAACCACTTGCCGACCGCACACTCATAACGTGCGTCGGCAAAGTGGCAGCTGCAGGACCAGCGACGCAGTACTGCGTTGCCAGCTGCAGCCTAATTAATCAGGAAGCAGCCGCTCGTACGAGCGGCTGCTTCCTGTCAAATCACGGCGGGGGGCTCCGTGAATAGCCTGCGGGCCGCCGATGGCGGCTCGCAGGCTAGATGTAAACACAAGCGGAAATAATCTGCTTTGTTTACATTTGTACGGCGCTAAGGCAGATCGGCGATCCCCGGCCAATCAGCGGCCGGGGATCGCCGCCATGTGACAGGGGACGTCCTGTCACTGGCTGCACAGGACGGATAGCCGTCCTGTGCAGCCCCGATCACCGGGGGAGGCAGCAGGTAGGAGAGGGAGGGGGGAATTTCGCCGCGGAGGGGGGCTTTGAGGTGCCCCCCCCGCCACCCACAGCAGGCAGGAGAGATCAGACCCCCCCAGCACATCATCCCCATAGGGGGGAAAAAAGGGGGGCAATCTGATCTCCCTGCCTGCACCCTGATCTGTGCTGGGGGCTGCAGAGCCCACCCAGCACAGATCAATCAAACCAGCGCTGGTCCTTAAGGGGGGGTAAAGGGTGGGTCCTCAAGTGGTTAAAAACTGTTTTTAACCACTTTTAATGCGGTGGGGAGCAGCGAAATTGTGACAGAGGGGAATAGGAGATGTCCCCTAACACACTGGTATGTTTACTTTTGTGCGATTTTAACAATACAGATTCTCTTTGAGAAGGCAAATTACACCATTCATTACTCACAAAACTGTGAAAAACTATTTTCTGGGCAAATCTGCTCATATTACGTCTATTTTCTTGAGAAAACCTGCACAATTATGTGAATTTTCTGGGGAAAGGGTCACCAAAACTTGGGCCCACTGTCTTTGCGTTGCACTTTTAAAGGTAACCCGAGGTGAGAATAATATTGGTCTACCATATTTATCTCCTTTTAAGCAATACCAGTTGCCTGGCAGCCGTGCTGGTCCTCTTCCTCTAATTCTTTCAACCATAGACCCTGAACAAGCATGCAGGTGGTCAGGGGTTTCTGACAATATTGTCAGAACTGACAAGATTAGCTGCATGCTTGTTTCTGGTGTAATTCAGTTCACTACTGCAGCCAAATAGATCAGCAGGGCTGCCAGGCAACTAGTATTGTTTAAAAGGAAATAAATATGGCAGCCTCCATATCACTCTCACCCGGGTTCACTTTAAATTACAGTTAGCGCCGCCCTCATCTGGTCATGGCCATGCCCATTTTTGTGTCGCGAAGTGTGCCGCAGGTTATAGCCACGCCCATTTTTTGCCACGGCGCACTGGTCATCAGCTACCCCGGAAATTGGTCCAGCACCTGCATAGCACCCCCCCAAAAAAATCCTGGAGCCGCCACTGCATGGTATAGCTCTAGCCTCTAACCCAATGCCACCTCTGAAAAGCTTTCTATTGTTGCTGGCTAAAAGCTTTATAGGTATGTGGGGTTTATAGAAGAACAGTTTCTTTGACAGTTGTTCTTTAAGTGTAAAATGACCCTAACCCTTATATCTCCAGAAAAATGCCAATGAGTGCTAAATAAACCCAGAGCCCAATACATGCTTGCCATACCTCCTATTCAAATTAGTATGCCATCATTCTTTGTATGGATGACTTGAAAATGTAATTTATTAGTAAACTCTGAGTTAGACTTGTTTTGAACAATCTGAAACTTGTAGAGAAAGCATCACTAGACTTGGTAAATTTAGGGATGCAATTAAAATGGTAGATATTTGGAGAGGAGACAATGATAACCGGATGTGTAGCATGCATTCTCTCACAGCAAGCAAAACATACTTTCCTGTATTGACTATATACTGTATTTGGCACTAGAGATGCCTTATTACAAGCTGAACAAACAACATATGCTCCTAGAGGGATTCCAGACCATTCCTCAATGCTGCAGGATATGAAATTCCTAAATAATTGCCGGCTCGAATAGATGGAGAATTCATCTGTGCACATCCACTCTTTTTACAGAGCAGCAACGAATTGTAGATTAGCTGCCCCTCCTTGTTGCTTCCTATCAAAATTTGATTTCAGTCCTAAACTTATTCAGTGGGCATGCCTTTATTAATCACATTAAGGTTCTATGTTAGTTAATAATGTTCCTTCTTTCTCTTTTCGCCTGCAGAGAGGAACTTGGCAGGGTGTTCTCTAACACCAGCATTGTCTACTGTCCAAATTAATACTATTTCAATACAACTCAGGCTCTATCAGAAAGAGAAAGGAAGCAGATACTTTGGGCGTGAGCTGCTAGTGGACAAAATGGGCTCTGCTGTTGACACCAATATAAAGAAGCGGCAAGTGGGTGCCAAAGAGGAAATTTGGGCGCCCAATAATATATCGGGTTTTTTGTAGGAAGGTACGATAAAAATATTAGTTTTGCAATATTTAACTCCCTTCATTTGAACTGTATAAACTTAAATTGACTGTATATTCTGGAATACACAGGATTTAAATATGCAATCTCATTTCTTGATTTAGGCATATTATTATTTAGTATTTATATAGCGCCGACATCTTCTGCAGTGCTATACATAGTATATTGTGTCCTCACTTAACTGTCCCTCAGAGCAGCTTACAATCTAATCTCTATCATAGTAATATGTCTATGTATGTATCGTGTAGTGTATGTATCGTAGTCAAGGGCCAATTTTAGGGGAAGCCAATTCACTTATCTGTATGTTTTTGGGATGTGGGAGGAAACCAGGGTGCCCGCAGGAAACCCACACAGACACAGGGAGAACATACAAACTCGGATGCAGGTAGTGTCCTGGCTGGGATCCAAACCGGGGACCCAGCATTGCAAGACGAGAGCTCTAACCACTGGGCCACTGTGCTGCCACATCCCAAAAAATTACTCTTCAATGCCGGTATTTCAAAGGGCGCCTATGGCGAAGCTTTAAAATTTGAATTTTCTTTGCAGTGATTGGTGGTTAAGGTTAGGCGTGGGGGCGGTTGGCTAAGGTTAGGCATGTGGGAGTGGTGGTTAAGGTTAGGTGTGGGACATGGATGGTTAAGGATAGGCGTGAGGGGGGGTGGTTAAGGTTAGGCATGGGGAGGGCGTGGTTAAGGTTAGGAATCAACAGTGGGAACGTTCAGTGTGAGAATAGGGTTTTAAATAGCTGCAGTAACATATCTGTATTTTTTACCGATATTTTACTATCGGCATTTGAACTAAAATAGTAGAATATCTGTAAATTTACTGATATTCTACTATCGGGTTTTTGGGCACCCAAATTTCCTCAGCGCCCTTTTTGCATGTACATAGTGGTGTCTGGGGCCTAGTGGGTGTCAAGGGGCCCACCAGCCACCTTGTCTGACCTCCCCACTTCAGCTTACCAAAAAGGGGGTACCACAAGGTGGCCCCAAATCTACTACCTTGCCTAGTCCCCACTTCATCTTAATCCATCTCTTTACCAAACCACTCCAACTCACTCCAAATGGATAGAAAAGATATCACGACTAGACTCTCCAACCTTTGTTACCTTTAAACACTCTCTAAAAACTCACTTGTTCCGACAAGCATATGCTCTATCCTTAGGCCACTTCCCTTTTGTCCTAAGGCCAAATTGCGCTCCTACTAGATATCCTAAAACACACTGCCTCTATATGTGTGTTACATATTACCCCACCCAGGGCCGGCCCTAGACTTTTTGCCGCCTGATGCAAATTTTGAAAAAATTATTGCTGCCGCCCCCCCCCCGTCACTTCCTGCAACGCCGCGGCCGTCCACTTACAATACAGTGGGCGGTGTTGCAGGAAGTGATGTCAGTAGAGCGCACGCTGAATCGAGCGAGGAAGAGGTGAGTCCTCCCCGCCCGTGCCTCTTACGAGTAGCGGCTGCTTCTGATCTATTTAAGGCTGGAGGGGAGCGCAGATCGGGGGACCCAGGCGAGGGGGGGGGTCCGACCCCCCTCCCCGCCGCTAGGCCCAATACCCCCGTCCTGCCCGCTACTCCTCCAGCTCGGCGGCCGGCTCCCCGCACCCACCGACGGGCGGATGCCGCCCCTAGAAATCTGCCGCCTGAGGCAAAAGTTTCACCCCGCCTCATGAGCGGGCCGGCCCTGACCCCACCTCTTGTCTCCCCCCCTATTCTTTTAGATAGTAAGCTCACAAGGGCAG
Source organism: Hyperolius riggenbachi (assembly GCF_040937935.1). Classification (NCBI taxonomy): domain Eukaryota; kingdom Metazoa; phylum Chordata; class Amphibia; order Anura; family Hyperoliidae; genus Hyperolius; species Hyperolius riggenbachi. The sequence goes on along the minus strand of NC_090649.1, from coordinate 171,971,639 downwards.
GGCTCTCTCCCATTTTGTGTCTTGGAAATCATTATATATTTCAATCATCATGTTACTTTTATCACTCATTACCAATTCTGTATTTTGTATCAAGTTTGTATTTTGTAACCAACTATGTATCTGTATATTGGTGTACACCATTGTCTGTATTATTTTGTACCCCATGTTCGTTTCTTCCTTTGTACAGCACCACGGAATATGTTGGCGCTTTATAAATCAATTATAATAATAATCTACTCACCTCCCACTCCACCCACTAGTATACCTATAAATAAAGAAAAAAATGCTAATTTGTTTTATGTACAGCAAGCTTATCTTAGCCCGGATAGGATGCTTAATATGAAGAGAGTACTAACCGCATGTATCAGATACTCAGCATAGCTGAGTGAACACATTTTTTTTCTGTGTTAAATACTTCAGGGAACAGTGTTCCCATTCCTAAAATCTGTTTATTTGGTATATTAGATGAGGAACAATAGTCCAGATATGAACTGGTATTATTATTCATGGGTAGGAACGTTGAGCCACACAATGGATGATGATGGCTAAAGTACCTACACTAGTTATTTGGGAAAAAACTTACATAACCATATGATTTCATCTATAAAAAATCAAGTCTTCCTAGGAAATATAACACAATATGGAACGTATGGATTTCTGAACCAGATAGTTTAAGCAATGAGCAAAATGAAGAAACTGGAGTCGCTTGAGGATTCTTACAAAGTTTATTTACTTGGCTGCTGCACTTGTAAATACAGAAATGATGTATGACTGGTGACATTTGTAAATTCAGTTATGGGTCATTGTACAGCTGGATACTTTCTCTGCTGTCAAAACCCTGCAAGCAACTATAGTTTACCGGTAAGTGCGATTTGGCTCAGCAACCGAATGTAAAATAATAATAATAATATGCTGTTAGGCTGCCTAACTTTTCACTCTGCAGTACGCTACAGTTTATGATATGTTGTAGGTTGTTGCTACTTTTTTTTTTTTTTTCTTTTAAGTTAAACAAATGAAAAAAAATATTGGGGATGTATAGTCCTACAAAATGAATTCAGGGAATTAGGAAGAAAAGTAATATCAAAGAGCTCCAAAGGGATGTTTTCATAAATACTGCCGTTGCCCTGTTTTACATCTGAGAGATAGGAGGAAGTTAAAGGACAACTGAAGTGAGAGGGATATGGAGGCCACCATATTTTTCTCATTTTAAACAATGCACATTGTCTGGCTGTCCTTTTAATTCTATGCCTCTAATACTTGTATCCATAAACCCTAAACAAGCATGCAGATCAGATGTTTGACTCAACTTTGACTGGGTTTGCCGCATGCTTGTTTAACCACTTGAGGACCTAGGGCTTTACCCCCCTTAAGGACCGGCCACTTTTTTTCCATTCAGACCACTGCAGCTTTCACGGTTTATTGCTCGCTCATACAACCTACCACCTAAATGAATTTTGGCTCCTTTTCTTGTCACTAATATAGATTTCTTTTGGTGCTATTTGATTGCTGATGCGATTTTTACTTTTTATTATATTCATCAAAAAAGACATGAATTTTGGCAAAAAAATGATTTTTTTAACTTTCTGTGCTGACATTTTTCAAATAAAGTAAAATTTCTGTATACATGCAGCGCGAAAAATGTGGACAAACATGTTTTTGATTAAAAAAAAACCCATTCAGCCTATATTTATTGGTTTGGGTAAAAGTTATAGCGTTTACAAACTATGGTGCAAAAAGTGAATTTTCCCATTTTCCAGCATCTCTGCCTTTTCTGACCACCTGTCATGTTTCATGAGGGGCTAGAATTCCAGGATAGTATAAATACCCCCCAAATGACCCCATTTTGGAAAGAAGACATCCCAAAGTATTCACTGAGAGGCATAGTGAGTTCATAGAAGATATTATTTTTTGTCACAAGTAAGCGGAAAATGAAACTTTGTGACAAAAAAAGTTTCCATTTCTTCTAACTTGCGACAAAAAAAAATGAAACCTGCCATGGACTCACTATGCTCCTCTCTGAATACCTTGAAGTGTCTACTTTCCAAAATGGGGTCATTTGTGGGGTGTGTTTACTGTCCTGACATTTTGGGGGGTGCTAAATTGTAAGCACCCCTGTAAAGCCTAAAGGTGCTCATTGGACTTTGGGACCCTTAGCGCAGTTAGGCTGCAAAAAAGTGCCACACGTGGTATTGCCGTACTCAGGAGAAGTAGTATAATGTGTTTTGGGGTGTATTTTTACACATACCCATGCTGGGTGGGAGAAATATCTCTGTAAATGACAATTGTTTGATTTTTTTTACACACAATTGTCCATTTACAGAGAGATTTCTCCCACCCAGCATGGGTATGTGTAAAAATACACCCGAAAACACATTATACTACTTCTCCTGAGTACGGCGATACCACATGTGTGGCACTTTTTTGCACCCTAACTGCGCTAAGGGGCCCAAAGTCCAATGAGTACCTTTAGGATTTCACAAGTCATTTTGAGAAATTTCGTTTCAAGACTACTCCTTACGGTTTAGGGCCCCTAAAATGCCAGGACAGTATAGGAACCCCACAAATGACCCCATTTTAGAAGGAAGACACCCCAAGGTATTCCGTTAGGAGTATGGTGAGTTCATAGAAGATTTTATTTTTTGTCACAAGTTAGCGGAAAATGACACTTTGTGAAAAAAAACAATAAAAATCAATTTACGCTAACTTGTGACAAAAAATAAAATCTTCTATGAACTCACCGTACTACTAACAGAATACCTTGGGGTGTCTTCTTTCTAAAATGGAGTCATTTGTGGGGTTCCTATACTGTCCTGGCATTTTAGGGGGCCTAAACCGTGAGGAGTAGTCTTGAAACCAAATGTCGCAAAACGACCTGTGAAATCCTAAAGGTACTCATTGGACTTTGGGCCCCTTAGCGTACTTAGGGTGTAAAAAAGTGCCACACATGTGGTACCGCCGTACTCAGGAGAAGTAGTATAATGTGTTTTGGGGTGTATTTTTACACATACCCATGCTGGGTGGGAGAAATATCTCTGTAAATGACAATTGTTTGATTTTTTTTTACACACAATTGTCCATTTACAGAGAGATTTCTCCCACCCAGCATGGGTATGGGTAAAAATACACCCCAAAACACATTATACTACTTCTCCTGAGTACGGCGGTACCACATGTGTGACACTTTTTTGCAGCCTAGGTGCGCTAAGGGGCCCAACGTCCTATTCACAGGTCATTTTGAGGCATTTGTTTTCTAGACTACTCCTCACGGTTTAGGGCCCCTAAAATGCCAGGGCAGTATAGGAACCCCACAAGTGACCCCATTTTAGAAAGAAGACACCCCAAGGTATTCCGTTAGGTGTATGGCGAGTTCATAGAAGATTTTATTTTTTGTCACAAGTTAGTGAAAAATGACACTTTGTGAAAAAAAAAACAATAAAAATCAATTTCCGCTAACTTTTGACAAAAAATAAAATCTATGAACTTGTCATACACCTAACAGAATACCTTGGGGTGTCTTTTTTCTAAAATGGGGTCACTTGTGGGGTTCCTATACCGCCCTGGCATTTTACGGGCCTAAAACCGTGAGTAGTCTGGAAACCAAATGTCTCAAAATGACTGTTCAGGGGTATAAGCATCTGCAAATTTTGATGACAGGTGGTCTATGAGGGGGAGAATTTTGTGGAACCGGTCATAAGCAGGGTGGCCTTTTAGATGACAGGTTGTATTGGGCCTGATCTGATGGATAGGAGTGCTAGGGGGGTGACAGGAGGTGATTGAGGGTGTCTCAGGGGGTGGTTAGAGGGGAAAATAGATGCAATCAATGCACTGGGGAGGTGATCGGAAGGGGGTCTGAGGGGGATCTGAGGGTTTGGCCGAGTGATCAGGAGCCCACACGGGGCAAATTAGGGCCTGATCTGATGGGTAGGTGTGCTAGGGGGTGACAGGAGGTGATTGATGGGTGTCTCAAGGTGTGATTAGAGGGGGGAATAGAAGCAAGCAATGCACTGGCGAGGTGATCAGGGCTGGGGTCTGAGGGCGTTCTAAGGGTGTGGGCGGGTGATTGAGTGCCCTAGGGGCAGATAGGGGTCTAATCTGATAGGTAGCAGTGACAGGGGGTGATTGATGGGTAATTAGTGGGTGTTTAGGGTAGAGAACAGATGTAAACACTGCACTTGGGAGGTGATCGGACGTCAAATCTGCGGGCGATCTATTGGTGTGGGTGGGTGATCAGATTGCCCGCTAGGGGCAGGTTAGGGGCTGATTGATGGGTGGCAGTGACAGGGGGTGATTGATGGGTGATTGACAGGTGATTGACAGGTGATCAGTGGGTTATTACAGGGAAGGACAGATGTAAATAATGCCCTGGCGAATTGATAAGGGGGGTCTGAGGGCAATCTGAGCGTGTAGGCGGGTGATTGGGTGCCCGCAAGGGGCAGATTAGGGTCTGATCTGATGGGTAACAGTGACAGGTGGTGATAGGGAGTGATTGATGGGTAATTAGTGGGTGTTTAGAGGAGGGAATATATGTAAACACTGTGCTTGGGTGGTGATCTGATGTTGGATCTGCGGGCGATCTATTGGTGTGGGTGGGTGATCAGATTGCCCGCAAGGGGCAGGTTAGGGGCTGATTGATGGGTGGCAGTGACAGGGGGTGATTGATGGGTGATTGATGGGTGATTGACAGGTGATTGACAGGTGATCAGGGGGATAGATGCATACAGTACACAGGGGGGGGGGTCTGGGGAGAATCTGAGGGGTGGTGGGGGGTGATCAGGAGGGGGCAGGGGGCAGGGGGGGGTAAAAAAAAATAGCATTGACAGATAGTGATAGGGAGTGATTCATGGGTGATTAGGGGGGTGATTGGGTGCAAACAGGGGTCTGGGGGGTGGGCAGGGGGGGTCCTGAGGGGTGCTGTGGGCGATCTGGGGCAGGGGGGGAGAAATCAGTGTGCTTGGGTGCTACATAGGGTGGCCGCAGCCTGCCCTGGTGGTTCCTCGGACACTGGGACCACCAGGGCAGGAGGCAGCCTGTATAATACACTTTGTAAACATTACAAAGTGTATTATACACTTTGTATGCGGCGATCGCGGGGTTAACATCCCGCCGGCGCTTCCGTATGGCCGGCGGGATATACTTTCTATAAGCGAGAGTGCTCGCTTACAGGATGGGAATTTTAAACAAAATCACTGTGGCCATCTTGTGGCCAAATAGTAAAACTACATGTACATTCATTTTTTTCACATAAAACACAAATAATTACAATTAAAATTAACTGTTTACCCCCCACACCCCCAAAATACCCAAATAAAATGTTTAACTAAAAAAAAAAAAAAAAAAAAAAAAATTACAATTTGACAAAAAAGGTCTAAACTTTTTTTAATATGCATGTCAAGAGATTATATTACTAATATTTTTTAAATTATAAGCTTGTAAATAGTGATGGACGCAAAACTGAAAAAATGCACCTTTATTTCTAAATAAAATATTGGCACTATACATTGTGATAGGGACATAATTTAGATGATGTAATAACCGGGACAAATGGGCAAATAAAATATGTGGGTTTTAATTATGGTAGCATGTATTATTTTAAAGCTATAATGGCTAAAAACTGAGAAATAATGAATTTTTTCAGTTTTTTCTTATTTTTCCTGTTAAAATGCAAGTGAAAAGCGCACGTGATCGCGTGCAAACCTCTGCTTATCACGTGAAGTCATGCTGTTTGCGTGTAAACCTTTGCAAGCTGCACATCGCGTGATAACTGCTGTGATAGCAGTTATCACACTTTTGAGAATCAAGCCCCTTGTCAGCAAAATGCCTTTTTAAGACACCAGCAAGCAGGAAAATACTCAGAATAATTTTTATTGTACAGACAGTCCCCTATTTACAAATGACTCACTTGAGTTACATTTTTTTCATACATACAAACAGAATTGTCTCCATGTACAAAATATACATTAGTATAACCTATAATGACTGCATTATTCACTTTTCATTTTGTTTTGTCTGGTTGCTGGGAATGTTCTGGTTTTTGCTTTGCTCCTTAAATTTGGAATGGAATATATAATCCCTGTATGCATTCCCTATGCATTGACTGCTTATTTTCTTCTTCAACCAAAATAAAGTATATATTTATACTGTATATTACTGATTTTTTTTTTTACTTATTTTTGTTGTCACATGTTACAGTATAGAATAAACGTAAAAGTAGTTTAAAACAAAGAAAGAGATATCCCGCTACACCGATAGTTCAATAAAAGTCCAATTTTTATTGCATCATCCAGCTCTGGATTTACCAATAGGCACTGTAGGCTTGTGCCTAAAGGTGGCCCATGTGTGAAAGGCGGCTCAGTGGCTGGCCAAAGTGCTGCCCTTCTCCATCTCCCTCCCTGGAGAGGGGAGGCTAATTGTACTGGTTGGGGGAGAGAGGGAAGGGGAGCACATCTGGCTATCTATTAGGAGAGGGGTAAAGGGGGGGCACATCTGGTTGTGGGGGACTGTTTAATGGAGCACATCAGGCTGGCCAGAGGGTGTGGCTTGAGGAGGTGTGTCTGGTGTTAATGGGTGGGGTTACAGCTTAAGTGCCTATAGCTATAGCTAGCTTTAAATCTGGCCCTGGCATCATCTATGGAAACACAGCAAAACAGCTAATGCATATTGGAGTGAGCATGGCTCCTTAATCATGGCTTAATCTATGATTAAGGAGCCATGCTAGCTCCGATACGCATGAGCTGTTTTGATGTGTGTCCATAGATGCTGAAATAAAGATTGGAACTTTATTGAACCATCATTGTAACGGGTTATCTCTTTTCAAAAGATACTATGTTGCACATCGGTTTCCTGCTCCCGATTGGATGCATGTGTGGTGATTGTAGCCACCCTCCCTTCCTTTTGTTACCACATTAAAAGCATGTTGTAAACAACCCAAAAAATTGTTTATGCAAAATGTGGAAATCCAAAGTTGCCCGAAAGTAAATAATGTATCCAAGTTTCACTATGTATAACACGTGATTTAACTTGCAAACAAATTCAACTTACAAAAAAACTCCCCGAATGCACCCTGTTTGTGAATAGGGGACCCCCTGTACTTTTTTACCTACTTTGTGTTACTTTTTCAATTGCAATAGTGCTAAAAAGTTATTATAAACAGAAGATGAAAAATGATCTCTTAAGAGAAAAAGGGGACTGAATAAGGGTCTGCATGGGTTATAACACACCTGCAGTATCAAATTCTGGTCAATATCTATGCAATTCTCACATATTTTAGGCATTCTCAAGAAATTGAAACATGCAGTCAGTTAGGATAACATGATCTGCTGCAATGCAGGCATGGAAGCATGGCCATGCAATTGTACGGCAATGAATTCACAAGGGCTATTATTGCACAATGCAATGCACTTATTGTAAAGCCTGATGCATGAAGCAGCTGTGTGCAGGTAGCACACGTAAGGTCAGATTTATACTGCTTGTGCCCCTAGGCCAAGTATGTTGTGGCTTCTATTTTAGTGTATGTGCGGCAACACCCCTTCCATTCCATGTGCAGCTCCCTCTTCCATGTGTATCATCCATGTACAGCAGCCTATCTCTTTAACCACTTGAGGACCACAGTATTTTCGCCCCTTAAGGACCAGAGCCTTGTGGGAGAAATATCTCTGTAAATGACAATTTTTTGATTTTTTTTTTTTACACACAATTGTCTATTTACAGAGATATTTCTCGCACTCAGCATGGGTATGTGTAAAAATACACCCCAAAACACATTATTCTACTTCTCCTGAGTACAACGATACCACATGTGTGGCACTTTTTTGCACCCTAACTGCGCTAAGGGGCCCAAAGTCCAATGAGTACCTTTAGGATTTCACAGGTTATTTTGCGACATTTGGTTTCAAGACTACTCCTCACGGTTTTAGGTCCCCTAAAATGCCAGGGCAGTATAGGAACCCCACAAATGACCCCATTTTAGAAAGAAGACACCCCCTGGTATTCCGTTAGGAGTATGGTGAGTTCATAGAAGATTTTTTTTTTTTGTCACAAGTTAGCGGAAATTGATTTGAATTGTTTTTTTCACAAAGTGTCATTTTCCGCTATCTTGTGACAAAAAATAAAATTTTCTATGAACTCACCATACTTCTACCGGAATACCTTTGGGTGTCTTCTTTCTAAAATGGGGTCATTTGTGGGGTTCCTATACAGCCCTGGCATTTTAGGGGCCCTAAACCGTGAGGAGTAGTCTTGAAACCAAATGTCGCAAAATGACCTGTGAAATCCTTAAGGTACTCATTGGACTTTGGGCCCCTTAGTGCACTTAGGGTGCAAAAAAGTGCCACACATGTGGTACCACCGTACTCAAGAGAAGTAGTATAATGTGTTTTGTGGTGTATTTTTTACACATACCCATGCTGGGTTGGAGAAATATCTCTGTAAATGACAATTTTTTGATTTTTTTTTTACACACAATTGTCCATTTACAAAGAGATTTCTCCCACCCAGCATGGGTATGTATAAAAATACACCCCCAAAACACATTATACTACTTCTTCTGAGTACGGCGATACCACATGTGACACTTTTTTGCAGCCTAGGTGCGCTAAGGGGCCTAACGTCCTATTCACAGGTCATTTTGAGGCATTTGGATTCTAGACTACTCATCACGGTTTAGGGCCCCTAAAATGCCAGGGCAGTATAGGAACCCCACAAGTGACCCCATTTTAGAAAGAAGATACCCAAAGGTATTCTGTTAGGAGTATGGTGAGTTCATAGAAGATTTTTTTTTGTCACAAGTTAGCGGAAATTGACACTTTGTGAAAAAAAAAACAATACAAATCAATTTGCGCTAACTTGTGACAAAAAATAAAATCTTCTATGAACTCATCATACACCTAACAGAATACCTTGGGGTGTCTTCTTTCTAAAATGGGTCACTTGTGGGGTTCCTATACTGCCCTGGCATTTTAGGGGCCCTAAACCGTGAGGAGTAGTCTCGAACCCAAATGTCTCAAAATGACCTGTGAAATCCTAAAGGTACTCATTGGACTCTGGGCCCCTTAGCACAGTTAGGCTGCAAAAAAGTGCCACACATGTGGTACTGCCATGCTCAGAAGAAGTAGTATAATGTATTTTGTGGTGTATTTTTACATATAACCATGCTGGGTGGGAGAAATATCTCTGTAAATGACACATTTTTGAGTCAAACAATGCACTTTGGAGGTGATCTGAGGGTAAGTCTGGGGCAATCTGATGGTGTGGGAGGGTGATCAGATGCCCGTAAGAGGAAGGTTAGGGTCTAATCTGATAAGTGGCAGTGACAGGTGGTGATTGACGGGTGAATGACGGGTGATTGACGGATGATTGCAGGGGAGAATAGATGTATACAGTACACGGGGGGGGGGGGTCTGGGAGGGTCTGAGGTCGTTCTGAGGGTGTGGGTGGATGATTGGGTGCCCTAGGGGCAGATAGGGGTCTAATCTGATGGGTAGCAGTGACAGGGGGTGATTGATGGGTGATTGATGGGTAATTAGTGGGTGTTTAGAGGAGAGAACAGATGTAAACAATGCACTTGAGAGGTGATCTGACGGCGGGTCTGCAGGCGATCTGATGGTGTGGGTGGGTGATCAGATTGCCCGTAAGGGGCAGGTTAGGGGCTGATTGATGGGTGGCAGTGACAGGGGGTGATTGATGGGTGGCAGTGACAGGGGGTGATTGATGGGTGATTGATAGGTGATTGACAGGTGATTGAAAGGTGATCAGTGGGTTATTACAGGGAAGAACAGATGTAAATAATGCACTGGCAAATTGATAAGGGGGGGTCTGAGGGCAATCTGAGCGTGTGGGCGGGTGATTGGGTGCCCGCAAGGGGCAGATTAGGGTCTAATCTGATGGGTAACAGTGACAGGTGGTGATAGGGTGTGATTGATGGGTGATTGATGGGTAATTAGTGGGTGTTTAGAGGAGAGAACAGATGTAAACAATGCACTTGGGAGGTGATCTGACGTCGGATCTGCGGGCGATCTGATGGTGTGGGTGGGTGATCAGATTGCCCGTAAGGGGCAGGTTAGGGGCTGATTGATGGGTGGCAGTGACAGGGGATGATTGACAGGTGATTGAGAGGTGATCAGTGGGTTATTACAGGGGGGATAGAGGCATACAGTACATGGGGGGGGGGTCTGGGAAGAATCTGAGGGGTGGGGGGGTGATCAGGAGGGAGCAGGGGGCAGTTTAGGGTTAAAAAAAATAGCGTTGACAGATAGTGACAGGGAGTGATTGATGGGTGATTAGGGGGGTGATTGGGCGCAAACAGTGGTCTGGGGGGTGGGCAGGGGGGGTCTGAGGGGTGCTGTGGGCGATCAGAGGGAAGGGGGGGGAGATCAGTGTGCTTGGGTGCAGACTAGGGTGGCTGCAGCCTGCCCTGGTGGTCCCTTGGACACTGGGACCACCAGGGCAGGAGGCAGCCTGTATAATAGGCTTTGTATACATTACAAAGCCTATTATACATAGGGGCAGCGGCGATCGGGCAGCTAGTAACCCGCCGGCGCTTCCGAACGGCCGGCGGGTTACATCGCGAGGGGGGCGGAGCCTGTCGCCGGCGGCTGATCGCATCACCAATGACGCGATCGCCGCATAACCACGCCTGCCGCCGCCCCCGCCGATGGGCGTATTGCGGTCGTTTAGGCCCAGTCTTTGCCGCCGTCCATCGGCTGGGGCCGGTCCTCAAGTGGTTAATGAACAGCTCCCTTGGGCATCAGTTTCCCTTTTTGTGTGTTCCTCCCCATTTTCATCATCCTTTTTCATATGTAGCAGCCAGTCTTTCATATCCAGGTGCCCCCTGGGGCTGCAGCCGCCCAAGGCCAGGGCCACTGTGGCCTTCCCAGAAATCTGGCCCTGAGCATGTGGCAATTTTACAGATACTAACAACAGATGGGTATTACCCTATTATCACAATGTACGTTACCGGGGTAGCATGCACATTGCTACAATGCACGTTACCCTAGTAATGCATGTTGCCCTAATAGGGTAACTTGTGCTGCCCCTCTGCATTTACTAGTGGTAAAATATGACTGCTGCTTTGTGCATTAGGCCCATAGTGGGAGAACCCAATGGATTAAGACAAGACAAATAACATTTATAGAGTGCTTTTCTCCTGGTGGACTCAAAGACCTTGAGCTGCAGCAACAAGGTTGCACTCAGTAAATAGGCAGTAGCAGTATTAGGGAGTCTAGCCCAATGACTCCTTACTGAAATAGGTGCTGGCTTACTGAATAGCTTACACCAGGTGCGTCAAACTCAAATACAAATTGGTCCAAAAGTTAAAGAGAACCTGAGGTGTGTTTAAAGAATGTTATCTGCATACAGAGGCTGGATCTGCCTATACAGCCCAGTCTCTGTTGCTATCCCAAACCCCACTAAGGTCCCCCTGCACTCTGCAATCCCTCATAAATCACAGCCATGCTGTGAGGCTGTGTTTACATCTGTAGTGTCAGTCTCAGCTGCTCCCCCGCCTCCTGCATAGCTCCGGTCCCTGCCCCCGTCCCTTCCCTCCAATCAGCAGGGAGGGAAGGGATGCAGGCGGGGACTAGAGTTCTGCAGGAGGCGGGGAGAGCAGCAGACTGACACTATAGAGATAAACACAGCCAGCTCTGACAAGCTGTTTGTCAGCAGCGTGGCTGTGATTTATGAGGGATTGCAGAGTGCAGGGGGACCTTAGGGGAGTTTGGGATAGCAACAGAGGCTGGGCTGTATAGGCAGATCCAGCATCTGTATGCAGATAATATTCTTCAAACCCACCTCGGGTTCTCTTTAAACACTGGGGCCAAGTCGCGGGCCAACGTCATGGCCACTTCCCTTACTTTTAAAGTTCCCTGGTGTCTAATGGTCCCCGTCCCTCCCCTAAACAGTTCCCTAATGTCTAGTGGTCCTCCCTTCCCTTTGGAGTTCACTGGTGTCTATTGTTCTTCCCTCCCTCTTCTACACAGTTCCCTCCACATGTGCCTTCCATGGTGATCAAGGGCATTACCTCTAATATAGATTCACTGGTGGTCTAGAGTGGGCCAAACATAATGCAAAGCGGGGAAACCACTTGGGGGGCCAAATTTGATGGCTTGTAGGGCCAGATTTGGCCCACGGGCCGGAGTTTGACATGTAGTGCTTACACCATCCAGCCATGCCATCCAGCACAGATTAACTGAGCATCTGAATTCAAATACACGAGGTAAGCAATTTCAAATACTCTGTACCGGCAAACAATATGTTAATCTGCATGTTTAACTGATAGGGTTACTTATTTCACTTTAACCACTTGCCGACCGCACGCTTATACCGTGCGTCGGCAAAGTGGCAGCTGCAGGACCAGCGACGCAGCACTGCGTCGCCAGCTGCAGGCTGATTAATCAGGAAGCAGCCGCTCGCGCGAGCGGCTGCTTCCTGTCAAATCACGGCGGGGGGCTCCGTGAATAGCCTGCGGGCCGCCGATGGCGGCTCGCAGGCTAAATGTAAACACAAGCGGAAATAATCCGCTTTGTTTAAATTGTACGGCGCTGCTGCGCAGCAGCGCCGTAAGGCAGATCGGCGATCCCCGGGCAATCAGCGGCCGGGGATCGCCGCCATGTGACAGGGGACGTCCTGTCACTGGCTGCACAGGACGGATAGCGTCCTGTGCAGCCTCGATCGCCGGGGGGGCAGCAGGTAAGAGAGGGAGGGGGAGGATTTCGCCGCGGAGGGGGGCTTTGAGGTGCCCCCCCTCAACACCCAGGCAGGCAGGAGAGATCAGACCCCCCCTGCACATCATCCCCATAGGGGGGAAAAAAGGGGGGCAATCTGATCTCTCTGCCTGCACCCTGATCTGTGCTGGGGGCTGCACAGCCCACCCAGCACAGATCACTCAAAACAGCGCTGGTCCTTAAGGGGGGGTAAAGGTGGGTCATCAAGTGGTTAATGCTGGCCGGTTATAGGACTCTAGTTACTGAAAAATTGTCAAAATAATCTAATTTCCTTATTCTTACAATTTAAATCTCACTCTGCTTATTGCTTTTTCTTTTGCGATATTCTGTAGCTGAGGGTGTACTTCACTTTTATAATAAAGTAATTCACTCGGTAAAAAAAAATTGGATATATAAATGAAAATAGAAGATCATCTCTCTGTAAACCTCATCCATGTGTCACTGCCGAGGGCTCGCAGCCTGCCCTACCCTTTCCATTTAATAGCTCAGTAAATCTTCCTTGAGCTCGTTTCTGAACACAGAAGATTAATTGTTAACCACACAGCTGCTGTTCATTTCAGTGGTTAGAGATAGTACAGTCAAGAAAAAATGCCTCATTGTGTTTGTCTAAAGAAATATCTACATATCTTTCCTTATGTAATCTACCTGGAAATTATTTACCACAAATTATTTTCTGCTAAAGTTCCTCAGCAAACTCAATTTACATAGCTGTTGCCTTGCTTCCCCCTCCTGCTAGTCTACGTAGATGACAATAATGGTTTATAAAGACGGCATTATATGCCTGAATTTTTTAGATTAGCAGTGCAGTCACATGACCCACTGCACTGCTTTTGTCTCCAGACAGACCCTTACACACGGATATATTTAAAAGCATTACCAGAGGCGTAGCTATGGCTTTTCAGTGCCCAGGGTCAGACAGTTTTTGCGCTCCTTTCTGGACAAATTGGGAATGGCCACACATTAGAATGTGGTCATGGTCATGGGTGGAGCCAAATGTATAAATGCTGTTTAGATAGCCAGATGTGCCCTCTTTCCTATGTTTTGGAAGCCAGATATGCCTCCCTTCCCCTCGTTCCAGATGTACCCCCTATAGTTAGCCAGAAGTGCCCCTCCTTGTATTGCTGCTAACACTTCTGCACTCCTCTGCAGAGGGAGGGAGAGAAGCAGGGACACTTCAGGCAGCCAGTGAGCTGCCTCTCACTCACTTGGGGGTGCGGTGGCCATGCTCTGTGCCCCATTACAGTGCTGTGTCCAGGGACATGTGTCCCCCCTTGCCCACCCATAGCTACGCCTCAGAGCATTACTAGTTACTTTGGGAACTAACTAGATCTTGCTGACAGAATATTGGTAATGTTACTGATGCTATACTATAGGTAATATTAGTAAAATTAGAATTATTCTAATTTGGAACAGACAATAGTGTATTGCCTTTTCCAAATAGTAGAACATTGCCAATTTTACCGATATTTGAAGCAAGCACCATTTTTAGCACCCAGGCCATCTGAATTGCACATTAAAAATGCATGGCAATAATGTGGCTCATTACAAAAAAACACTTCATTTTTACCTCTTCTTTTTACATTCAAGAGTTTAGCAAAGGCTTTTTATTCTACTTCTGAGGTCTGTCCCACCACAGAAATTTCAGGCAGATAAGGACTTATGTAATTATTTTATTGCACACATTGGCAGAGAGCAAACAAAAGGGGGGGGGGTGTTATAGGACACTCCGCTTCAAAGAGTTTAGAGAAGTAAAAAATGTTATCTTCCCACCTTTCCCTGGATAAATAACGGGCAGCTATAAGGGGAGGGGGGAACATGTAGCTATTAGAAACCAGGAAAAAAAGTGGTGCTTGGTTCCCTTCAAGGGCACTGCCTCTAACATAGGAGACCAGGGTTCAAACCTGGAAGCTGGAAAATCCTTGTTATTTTTGTCTCAGCAGTGGTATGCCTCCTACTTGTCCTCCCCTTTACATAGGCTGGTTAGTAGATATCCATGCAGCATGTCTGTAAACAATTATTCCTAAACTGTTTTCCAAAATAATCAGGAATGACTGATATAAATGACAATTATCCTAGATGTGTGCTCTCCTGTATTTGTTTAGAGAGATGGTCATTAGTCAATTTTGCATCTGACTGGCCATTTCTGTATCTTTTAAGTGTTAGGCAGCAGTGAGACCACCTGGCAGGTAAAATTGTATTGCCTAATGCCTAAGTCTTTTTCTCACTGGGCCAGGAACCCAAGAGTAGTCTATTCCCTAGTGTATAGTGTGCTATATAATATAGAGATTATGCCATCTAAGGAGCTTGACTTAAACCACGATTCAAACCATGACACACAGTCTTTTTTAAAGGAGGTAAGGAAAATAAATATTGAATGTAATTGAAAGTATTCACTTGGGTAAGATTGAAAATTCTGCATAAATTGTCTGCATATGATAATGTCATGGGCAATAACAAATTTACCCGTTCTTAAAAAAACCCTGCTCCAGCCACCATTTAAAGCTGTTAGAGGAAAGACCAGGGTCAACTTTTGGGTTATTAAATAACTTAGAAGAAAAGATGGGAGTGGGTGAGGAACACCCTGGAAAAAAACACAGAGACAACGGGAACCCAACAGTGCAATATGGATAACTGGATAATATAGGCACATAAACTTTCTGTAGGAAATATACTCATAAAGGTAGGTTGCATGAGGGAGCAACCAACCACATAGAGCAGGTGGAGAATATCAACTCGTCTCCACTGGGGTACCTCCAGGAATGACTGGATATAGGGTGGTTGCACTCTTAGAATAAAAGGAAAATAGTACTGCGAGTTGTGGAGTCCACTGGTAGACTATACCTTCCTCAATTTATGAAAACAAGATTGTTATTTATTAAGCACAGGCCTGTGCTTACTAAATCTTTTTTTCATAAATCGATTGTGACGTCTGAGAGGTAAGCCACCTCTATCTTTTCATTTTTATTTGCTTTTAACCTAGTTTTATCCTTTTTGGGCACCTCTTCATACTTGCTGAACTTAGAAGCGAAGGCTGTGACTGGAGCTGATACCTACATTTGGCCTACAACTACCTGGGAAGCGTACTAGCACAATGACAACCTGGGAGAGTTAAGACTCCCCTCAGATCTGAGGCTATGGATCTGTGGCAATTTTTTTTTTGCAGATTATAAATATCCTTAATTTACATTTTGTATGGGTTGAACCTGCAAAACATTCATTATCCTGTATACGTCACCATAGTCAGTCCATCTTGTCTCACTAAGACTTAATATATCAAATTTGTATTCTTCCATCTTCTTTACCACTTACTTTAGTATATAAGTCTACCTATATGGTCCTAACATTCCAAAATTCAGTTTTCATCAGTGGCGTAGTAATAGGGGGAGCAGAGGTAGCGATTGCATCAGGGCCCTTAGGCCAGAGGGCCTACCCTCAACAACAGAATTAGCTCTCGATTGGTCCTATGCTGGTAATAATTACTTTTATAGGTGCTTTTATTAGTGTTAATCATTAACAAACTGTTACCCATCCCCTCCTTGCACTTCTGACACTGTAGTTGCCATTGGCAGGTTTTGGTGTGCCGCATTAATTGTTATGTATAGAGTACTTGGGGGGCCCTAATGTAAACCTTGCACCGGGGCCCATAGCTCTTTAGCTACGCCACTGGTTTTCATTTTCTGTTTTATGCCAAAGTCGTCATCATTAGATCTATCCAGATTTCCTTCACCTTAGTGTCAATAGTAGTTTAAAGTGTGTAGGCTATTGGCCTTCAGCACCCAGTCCTAGTGGTGGGGCTGCCCCCTAAACCTTTCAGGCACACTGATTTTCTGTTGGGGTTCCTTGTTCTAGCTTTTGGAACTCGACTTCCATTGCAAGGCAGCAGGACTACTTTTGGACAACTTTGGTTTACCCCAGGGCTTGCTATATTTAGCCAGCTTCTTATGGGAGACCAGCAACTGCTCACAGTCTTCGCTTTGCTTTAGCCATTGTGTTCACGGTTCCTGTCAGGCCTTCATGGCACAGGGCTCACAAAGTCCCCACCATTCTATACCACATCAGGTGGTCCCATACTTGACGTTGCTAAGGTCCCACCATGCGGAGGTAGAAAGCTTGGGACCCATTACCCTGGGTAGCAGGTTCATTTTGACCAAATTAATTTAGGCTGACAATGACAGTGCAAATTTCTACCAACTTTTTATGCCTGAGGCCAATTTATTAATCAAGTGAGGATAATTCTAGTAGAGTTCTTTTAAACACAAGACAGCTATATGGGGAAGAAAGGGTTAAGCAGTGTTTGGGTGTGCAGAAAGAGATAATACTATTATTATTGTTATTATTATTATTATTATTGTTATTATTATTATTTTAGCACTTTTAAAGTTCTAAAACATTTCCCCCCACTGTACAGGTTATCAGCTCAGACACAGGATCAACGATTACTTTCTGGATGATAGACACTGGACGGAAAATCAAACAGTTTGCAGGCTGCCATGGCAATGCAGAGATTAGCACTATGGCGCTGGATGCAAGTGAAACACGGCTGTTAACAGGGAGCACTGATGGCACAGTGAAGGTGAGGAGAACGTGCTCTGAGAAATGTCACTGATCTCTAGCCATTGTTTGGGCAGTGCTTAGATGATTTGATAACTCATCTATCTATCTGTATAAACACATGAAGTCTTGCTTATGTTTCACAGTCAGGATGCAGTCTATTTTATAATGTAAGAAATAGATAACAGAATACAAGTGGGATTCTTGTTCTTAAAGTGGAAATGCACACAACATTTTGAAAAGAATGAGGTAAGCATGTGAGCTAATAAGAGCCAAATTCATAGAAATTCTGAATAGAACTGAGGGAATCTGTGGGTGTTTGTACTGCATGATGCAGCACAAGCCAAGCAAACACCAATCATCTGCCACCTAATCAAGAAGATCTTCAGTAAATGATTCCAACTGTGTATGATACCAACACAAAATGATCAGTCATTTGTAAAGAACCAGTAAGATTTGATCACAATTATGAAATAAGCTTGATGGGAGTCTTCTCTGCGGTATGCATATAGCCAGCCTTAGAAATGGTTCACAGTTGCTGTAGTGGTAGTGTGTCCATCTAGCATTTATACACCTGACCGCTGTGGGGTTATATTGCAATGTACTCTACCCTCAGAGATGTGTGCAATAATCCTGGATAGATCCCCTATCTAAAAAAATCATTCCCATCAGGTTTGGCCTTTGCGGTATCACAGCACACAAGCCCAGACAGACTAAAATAGAGATTTGTGAACTGGCTAATAGGAAAGCATGAGCCAATCTGAGCATTGATCTTTTACCTTATTGTATTGTATAATATATATAATCTTTCACTCCAAGAAACTGTTCAGCAGTGGACTCGGCGTGGGCTGAGATTCAGGACCTCTTTCAGGTATTTATTATTGTCTTAAGCAGTGGTGCACCATGCTTTACCATGGGCCCACTTACATACTGTATATCCATTAGTACTTTGTGTAGGGGTTTGTCTGTTAAGTGTCCACAAAGCACAAGCCTGACTTGCATGACTTTTGTCTGAAAGGGGATGTGTTACCTTTTATCCAATTGGCATGAATTCACTCCTGGGTGCAGGGGGCACAGTAGCCGACCTCTGGAATAGTACAGTGTATGGATATGTCACCGCTCCAACTCCAGAGGACATAGGAGTAAATCCACAAAAGCAGACAGCGCACATTGACTTTACTGGCAATTTACATAGCAAGTTACGCACATTATGTAACTGTCTGGGTACATGCATCACTTACAGTATGTTGCTGGTTACTCAAGTAACGTAAATGTTTCCTGTATAAAGCAAATTACACGTTTACCCCATAGTGTGAACCAAGCTTGCGCTGTGTGTTGAACACTTGATGTGTTGAACGCTTGCGCCGTGTGTTGAACACTTGATGTGATCTCACTTCGTTCTTCCTTTGTGGGAAAAAGTAGGTGAATAGGAGCCTTTAAAAACTGTAACACAGTTGCTTCCTTTCTAGAGTGTATTAGTGTTGGAATGTTTTGTTTTTTTCTAAATTACTGTCTGTGCCCCAATTGGCGAGATCTCCAGATTTCTTCACTTCCTCTTTCAGTGCCAGTGACTTAGTCATTAATTTAAAGAGACGCTGAAGCGAAAAAAAAATGATGATTTAATGAATTGGTTGTGTGGTACGGATAATTACTAGAACGTTAGTAGCAAAGAAAATATTCTCATATTTTTATTTTCAGTTATATGTTTTTTTTATAACATTGCATCATTCTCTAATAGTTACAGTTTACACACTACTCAGCATCCTAAATGATTTTACAGAGCAGGCTAGTGAACTTTTGAACTGTCCTCTGCAGGAAAAAAAACAATACAGTCACAGACACTTGAGATAAAACGCTTCAGAACACAGAGCTCTCTGCGACTTTGAAGACTTCGAAAGTCTTGGAGCTCAGTGGCTCTTTTTCATAGATAACAACTGGAGTTTTTTTTTAACTCTTCCTGGACTGGAAACAATATTAGACGTACTGTATGTCTATGCTCCTAATGTTTTATTTCTTAGCCGTACTACACAACCAATTCATTATATCATAATTTTTTTTTTCACTTCAGTGTCTCTTTAACCACTTCCCGACCGCCGTATGTACAATTGGCGGCCGGGAAGTGCACCCCGCAAGGACCGCCGTATTGACAATTGGCGGCGGTCCTTGTAGGGGCATGGGCGGAGCGATCGCGTCATCAGTGACGCGATCCTCCGCCTCCGCCTGGCGCCGCTCACCCGCCGCAACATCCCGCCGGCCATACGGAAGCGCCGGCGGGATGTTAACCCCGCGATCGCCGCATACAAAGTGTATAATACACTTTGTAATGTTTACAAAGTGTATTATACAGGCTGCCTCCTGCCCTGGTGGTCCCAGTGTCCGAGGGACCACCAGGGCAGGCTGCAGCCACCCTAGTCTGCACCAAGCACACTGATTTCCCCCCCCCCCCTGCCCCAGATCGCCCACAGCACCCATCAGACCCCCCCCTGCCCACCCCCCAGACCCCTGTTTGCACCCAATCACCCCCCTAATCACCCATCAATCACTCCCTGTCACTATCTGTCAACGCTATTTTTTTTTTTATCCCCCACCCTGCTCCCTGCCCCCTCCTGATCACCCCCCACCCCTCAGATTCTCCCCAGACCCCCCCCCCCAGACCACCCCCCCTGTTTACTGTATGCATCTATCCCCCTGATCACCTGTCAATCACCTGTCAATCACCTGTCAATCACCTGTCAATCACCCATCAATCACCCGTCAATCACCCCCTGTCACTGCCACCCATCAGCCAGCCCCTAACCTGCCCCTTGCGGGCAATCTGATCACCCCCCCCACACCAATAGATCGCCCGCAGATCCGACATCAGATCACCTCCCAAATCCATTGTTTACATCTATTCTCTCCTCTAAACACACACTAATTACCCATCAATCACCCATCAATCACCCCCTATCACCACCTGTCACTTTTACCTATCAGATCAGACCCTAATCTGCCCCTTGCGGGCACCCAATCACCCGCCCACACGCTCAGATTGCCCTCTGACCCCCCCTTATCAATTCACCAGTGCATTAATTACATCTGTTCTTCCCTGTAATAACCCACTGATCACCTGTCAATCACCTGCCAATCACCTATCACCCATCAATCACCCCCTGTCACTGCCACCCATCAATCAGCCCCTAACCTGCCCCTTGCGGGCAATCTGATCACCCACCCACACCATTAGATCGCCCGCAAACCCGCCGTCAGATTACCTCCCAAATGTATTGTTTACATCTGTTATCTTCTCTAAACACCCACTAATTACCCATCAATCACCCATCAATCACCCCCTATCACCACCTGTCACTGTTACCTATCAGATCAGACCCTAATCTGCCCCTTGCGGGCACCCAATCACCCGCCCACACGCTCAGATTGCCCTCAGACCCCCCCCTTATCAATTCGCCAGTGCATTAATTACATCTGTCCTTCCCTGTAATAACCCACTGACCACCTGTCAATCACCTGCCAATCACCTATCACCCATCAATCACCCCGTCACTGCCACCCAACAATCAGCCCCTAACCTGCCCCTTGCGGGCAATCTGATCACCCACCCACACCAATAGATCGCCCGCAGATCCGACATCAGATCACCACCCAAGCGCAGCGTTTACATCTATTCTCTCCTCTAAACACCCACTAATTACCCATCAATCACCCCCTATCACCACCTGTCACTGTTACCCATCAGATCAGACCCTAATCTGCCCCTTGCGGGCACCCAATCGCCCGCCTACACGCTCAGATTGCCCTCAGACCCCCCCTTATCAATTCGCCAGTGCAATATTTACATCTGTTCTCCCCTGTAATAACCCACTGATTACCTGTCAATCACCTATCAATCACCCATCAATCACCCCCTGTCACTGCCACCCATCAATCACCCCCTGTCACTTCCACCCATCAATCACCCGCTGTCACTGCCACCCATCAATCAGCCCCTAACCTGCCCCTTGCGGGCAAACTGATCACCCACCCACACCAATAGATCGCCCGCAGATCCGACATCAGATCACCACCCAAGCGCAGTGTTTCCATCTATTCTCTACCCTAAACACCCACTAATTACCCATCAATCACCCCCTGTCACTGCTACCTATCAGATTAGACCCCTATCTGCCCCTAGGGCACTCAATCACCCGCCCACACCCTCAGAATGCCCTCAGACCCCAGCCCTGATCACCTCGCCAGTGCATTGCTTGCATCTATTCCCCCCTCTAATCACACCTTGAGACACCCATCAATCACCACCTGTCACCCCCTAGCACACCTACCCATCAGATCAGGCCCCAATTTGCCCCGTGTGGGCTCCTGATCACTCGGCCAATCCCTCAGATCCCCCTCAGACCCCCTTCCGATCACCTCCCCAGTGCATTGATTGCATCTATTTTCCCCTCTAACCACCCCCTGAGACACCCATCAATCACCTCCTGTCACCCCCCTAGCACTCCTATCCATCAGATCAGGCCCAATACAACCTGTCATCTAAAAGGCCACCCTGCTTATGACCGGTTCCACAAAATTCGCCCCCTCATAGACCACCTGTCATCAAAATTTGCAGATGCTTATACCCCTGAACAGTCATTTTGAGACATTTGGTTTCCAGACTACTCACGGTTTTGGGCCTGTAAAATGCCAGGGCGGTATAGGAACCCCACAAGTGACCCTATTTTAGAAAAAAAGACACCCCAAGGTATTCTGTTAGGTGTATGACGAGTTCATAGAAGATTTTATTTTTGTCAAAAGTTAGCGGAAATTAATTTTTATTGGTTTTTTTTCACAAAGTGTCATTTTTCACTAACTTGTGACAAAAAATAAAATCTTCTATGAACTCGCCATACACCTAACGGAATACCTTGGGGTGTCTTCTTTCTAAAATGGGGTCACTTGTGGGGTTCCTATACTGCCCTGGCATTTTAGGGGCCCTAAACCGCGAGGAGTAGTCTAGAAAACAAATGCTTCAAAATGACCTGTGAATAGGACGTTGGGCCCCTTAGCGCACCTAGGCTGCAAAAAATTGTCACACATGTGGTACCGCTGTACTCAGGAAAAGTAGTATAATGTGTTTTGGGGTGTATTTTTACACATACCCATGCTGGATGGGAGAAATTTCTATGTAAATGGACAATTGTGTGTAAAAAAATCAAACAATTGTCATTTACAGAGATATTTCTCCCACTTAGCATGGGTATGTGTAAAAATACACCCCAAAACGCATTATACTACTTCTCCTGAGTACGGCGGTACCACATGTGTGACACTTTTTTACACCCTAAGTACGCTAAGGGGCCCAAAGTCCAATGAGTACCTTTAGGATTTCACAGGTCATTTTGCGACATTTGGTTTCAAGACTACTCCTCACGGTTTAGGGCCCCTAAAATGCCAGGGCAGTATAGGAACCCCACAAATGACCCCATTCTAGAAAGAAGACACCCAAAGGTATTCCGTACGGAGTATGGTGAGTTCATAGAAGATTTTATTTTTTGTCACAAGTTAGCGGAAAATGACACTTTGTGAAAAAAAACTATTAAAATCAATTTCCGCTAACTTGTGACAAAAAAATAAAAACTTCTATGAACTCACCATACTCTTAACGGAATACCTTGGGGTGTCTTCTTTCTAAAATGGGGTCATTAGTGGGGTTCCTATACTGCCCTGGCATTTTAGGGGCCCTAAACCGTGAGGAGTAGTCTTGAAACAAAAATGACCTGTGAAATCCTAAAGGTACTCATTGCACTTTGGGCCCCTTAGTGCAGTTAGGGTGCAAAAAAGTGCCACACATGTGGTATCGCCGTACTCGGGAGAAGTAGTATAATGTGTTTTGGGGTGTATTTTTACACATACCCATGCTGGGTGGGAGAAATACCTCTGTAAATGACAATCTTTTGATTTTTTTACACACAATTGTCCATTTACAGAGGTATTTCTCCCACCCAGCATGGGTATGTGTAAAAATACACCCCAAAACACATTGTACTACTTCTCCTGAGTACGGCGATACCACATGTGTGGCACTTTTTTGCACCCTAACTGCGCTAAAGGGCCCAAAGTCCAATGAGTACCTTTAGAATTTCACAGGTCATTTTGAGAAATTTCGTTCCAAGACTACTCCTCACGGTTTAGGGCCCCTAAAATGCCAGGGCAGTATAGGAACCCCACAAATGACCCCATTTTAGAAAGAAGACACCCCAAGGTATTCCGTTAGGAGTATGGTGAGTTCATAGAAGATTTTATTTTTTGTCAAAAGTTAGTGGAAAATGACACTTTGTGAAAAAACACAATTAAAATCAATTTCCGCTAACTTTTGACAAAAAAATAAAATCTTCTATGAACTCACTATACTCCTAACGGAATACCTTGGGGTGTCTTCTTTCTAAAATGGGGTCATTTGTGGGGTTCCTATACTGCCCTGGCATTTTAGGGGCCCTAAACCGTGAGGAGTAGTCTTGAAACGAAATTTCTCAAAATGACCTGTGAAATTCTAAAGGTACTCATTGGACTTTGGGCCCTTTAGCGCAGTTAGGGTGCAAAAAAGTGCCACACATGTGGTATCGCCGTACTCAGGAGAAGTAGTATAATGTGTTTTGTGGTGTATTTTTACACATACCCATGCTGAGTGGGAGAAAGATCTCTGTAAATGGACAATTGTGTGTAAAAAAAATTAACAAATTGTCATTTACAGAGATATTTCTCCCACCCAGCATGGGTATGTGTAAAAATACACCCCAAAACACATTATACTACTTCTCCTGAGTACGGCAATACCACATGTGTGGCACTTTTTTGCACCCTAACTGCGCTAAGGGGTCCAAAGTCCAATGAGCACCTTCAGGCTTTACAGGGGTGCTTACAATTTAGCACCCCCCAAAATGTCAGGACAGTAAACACACCCCACAAATGACCCCATTTTGGAAAGTAGACACTTCAAGGTATTCAGAGAGGAGCATGGTGAGTCCGTGGCAGATTTCATTTTTTTTTGTCGCAAGTTAGAAGAAATGGAAACTTTTTTTTTTTTTTTTTTTTTTTCACAAAGTGTCATTTTCCGCTTACTTGTGACAAAAAAGAATATCTTCTATGAACTCACTATGCCTCTCAGTGAATACTTTGGGATGTCTTCTTTCCAAAATGGGGTCATTTGGGGGGTATTTATACTATCCTGGAATTCTAGCCCCTCATGAAACATGACAGAGGGTCAGAAAAGTCAGAGATGCTTGAAAATGGGAAAATTCACTTTTTGCACCATAGTTTGTAAACGCTATAACTTTTACCCAAACCAATAAATATACACTGAATGGGTTTTTTTGTATCAAAAACATGTTTGTCCACATTTTTCGCGCTGCATGTATACAGAAATTTTACTTTATTTGAAAACTGTCAGCACAGAAAGTTAAAAAAATCATTTTTTTGCCAAAATTCATGTCTTTTTTGCTGAATATAATAAAAAGTAAAAATCGCAGGAGCAATCAAATAGCACTAAAAGAAAGCTTTATTAGTGACAAGAAAAGGAGCCAAAATTCATTTAGGTGGTAGGTTGTATGAGCGAGCAATAAACCGTGAAAGCTGCAGTGGTCTGAATGGAAAAAAAGTGGCCGGTCCTTAAGGGGTAGAAAGCCCTAGGTCCTCAAGTGGTTAACCACTTGACACCTGAGGCATTTTTTCTCTTGTGGACCAGAGCAATTTTCACCTGTCAGCGCTCCTCCCTTTCTTTTTCCAATAACTTAATCACTACTAATCACAGCGTAATGATCTATATCTTGTTTTTCTTGCCACCAATTAGGCTTTCTTTGGGAGTTACAGTATGCCAAGAATAATTTTATCCTAAATGCATTTTAACATGAATAATAAGAAAAAAAAATTATAAAATGCATTCTTTTTCAGTTTTTGACCATTATAGTGTTAAAATAAAACATTCTACTGTGGATAAAAGCCACACATTTTATGTGCCCTTTTGTCCCGGTTATTGCAACGTTCAAAAAATTTCCCTAGTACAATGTATGGCGCCAATATTTCATTTGGAAATAGAGGTGCATTTTTTCAGTTTTGCGTCCATCACTAATTACAAGCCCATAAATTAAAAATTAATAGTAATATACTGCCTTGACATCAATTTTTAAAAAGTTCAGTCCCTAAGGTAACTACTTATATTTTTTTTTTTATGTAAGTCCCCCCTCCCCCCTTATATAAATAAAAAAAAAAGTTTGGGTATTATGGGAGGGTGTGGGAGGGAAATAGTTAATTATATCAGTCAGTGTGGGGATTTTTATTAAATAAAAAGCAATTTTGGTGCAATATACTTTTTGGCCACAAGATGTCCTCAGTCGTCATTTCCGATTCACGTACGTAAGCACGTGAATCGGAAGTAATCCGTGGCTGTGTAACACAGGAAGATACAATGAATGCCGGCGTCTCGTAGACGCTGGTATTCATTGAATCGGGGACTTAGATTTATGAATGGGACCTGCGGTCCCATTCATTAACTTCCCCTCTATGCGGCGGTAACGGCGGTGCGCGCGCACGCGCGAACGGGAGCGAGCGGCGGCTGCATGCCGCTGCAGACTTGTTTTCACGGCCCTGCTGCATCCTGTCTTTTTTCCAGGGCCGTGATTATACTGCACGGCATGCAGCAAGTAGTTAAAGCTATGTCCATTTGCTTAAAAAATGTTTGCACAGGACAAACATTCATTGTCATCTTGAGTAAAAATCTAATATCAGTACAGTGCTGGAAGCAAATATTGGTAAGCCATAATCTTTGGACTCTCAAATGGCACTGCCTTATAAAAAGACACAACTCTGCAGTGAAAATGACTGCATGTATTAAAAAAAATGTACAGAATGGAAAGATCGGGGTAAATAATGGGCCTAAATGGCACTTAATATTCACTAAGAGGAATTGGATTGATTGGATTGCTATTTTTAACTTTCTAAATGATCTTCCTTTTGTATTTGGAAAATGAAAATAAAGAATAATAATAAAAATAAATAAAAAAAGAACCTGGTCCATCAACTCAGTTCCTTGCTGCATTCACAAATGCAAGTTAAAACTCTACAAAGTAAAGAAGAAACCGTATTTACAGTAACATGACCAATAATTTTTTAATTCTTTTTGGAAATCATGGGCACCACATCCTCCAGGGACCATCCAACCTGTTTTCAGCACAGTGTTCAAAAGCCAGAATTGAAAAAGTTATCCGAGTATATAAGTGCAAATGGAATGGGTAACTAACTGGCACATCAGAGAAGGCATCTTTAATGCTGAATGATATATACAGCATACAGGATTTGGAGCAACATGTGGTGCCACGTAGATGACATATTTTTCAGGAAAAAAAAAGCCTTGTTTTTTTTCAGCAAAACAATGCCAAACAACATCATGTATGAACTGTAACAGAACAACTCAAATGTAGAAAAGTCCAAGATGCTCTAACTGTCCTGGCTGCAGTACAGACCTATTACCACTAACCAAGCCAAAACAGCTGCACCCCACATTTTCCAGGGCTGATCAAAACTCTCAGGCAGTCCAGTGAGATCAGCCAAACCCTGCACAATGCATTACTTAAAGGACTACTGTAGGGGGGTAGAGGAAAAACGTTTAACCTACCCAGGGCTTCTAATGGTCCCTTACAGACCTCCTGTGCCCACGCAGCCACTCACCGATGCTTTGGTCCCCGCCTCCAGTTCACTTCTGGAGTTTCCGACTTTAAAGTCGGAAAACCACTGCTCCTGCGTGGCCGAGCCCTCGCTCCCGCTGATGTCACCAGGAGTGTACTGCGCAGGTGCAGACTGTACTGGGCCTGCACAATGCACTCCTAGTGACATCAGCGGAAGCTAGGGCACAGCTGCACAGGCGTAGTGGTTTAATTCCAAAAGTGAACTGGAGGCGGGGACCGGAGCATTGGTGAGTGGCTGACACCTTTAAAAATGTAATTCTGTAATTCTGTCTACTTGCCACTTTAAATAGAGAAGATTTAGGAGCATACGTGAGGAAACGGTGCTGGAGACTTGGACGCAGGATACAGCCGGTATATGGCTGATCCTGCTGCTGCACAAGTCCCGGCCGTGTTAAATACTATTCCCCCTCCAGGCCGCCATGTATGGTGGGGAATGAAATAATTTGGCTTTCAGCAATTGCTTGAAGATGAATTGTTGTGTTTTAAAAGTAACTTCTGCTCCGTCTTCTGACGGCGCTGAAGTTACTCCCTGTGTGCCCAAGTCTCCTGTGCTGGATTCACTGTGTTCAGATTTTGGATGTTTTTATCCAGGGGATGTCCTGGCTGGATTTTCCTAAGTAGGGGACTTATCACCTACTTAAGATTTTTGCAGTATTATGAAACAACAATTATTGATAATCATAATAATGCTAATTACGATTATGCAAAAATGTACGTAAAATTTCGCAATTGCGGCCACACATAATTACAGTTGGAAAATCAATTGATTTTGCATAAACCATTTTTACTTACGCATAGCTTTGCATAATTTCGTGCTGACTTTATTGGTTAATAGGGAAGCCCCAATACATACTTTTGTCATCAAAATTGCTACGTATCAGAATCAGAATAATTTATTTCGCCAAGTACAATAGGGTTTGTACCCGGAATTATTTTTGCCACATACAAGGCTGGTGGGTGTACAGTAATCACATAGAATATAATCTACATTGTAGACATATACACAAGCATAGCAGAGAATGATCAGAAGGGGCATCTGTGTGCTATGTTGAGCGGAGCTGCCACATTCTGCTGCAGCGTTCACTGCTCTGCAGCAATTACAGATGCCCCCAATTGTATGTCCTTAGGAAGAGAAAGTGCAGAGAGGAGAGAGAGCAAGATAGAGAGATATGTGAGAGAGAGGAAAGAAAAGAGGCGAAGAAAGATAGAGAGTCCCCTGGGGTTGCCGTGTTGATTGACTGGCAGTGGCTTGGATGGGTAACTGTCCTGGCTGGAAGATTTGCCCCCGGGTTGCGGCCTGGATTTGGAATCTACAGTTCAGGATAGTGTTAAGGGGAATAATGGGATCAAGTCAAAAAGACCTCGTAGTTTTTCAGAAAATCTTTCAAATCAATTTTCTCAAAAATGACAAGGACTTTTTGAAAAAAATTGGCACAAAATGTAACGCAAAATGACATTAAATTATGCGTCATTGCAGAATTATGGTTCCTGGTTAAGAAGATTACAAACAAAATTAATTACAATTTGTCCTGAAATTTCATATTACGATTTTACATTGTAATTGCGAATTAAGATGCAAAATTACAATTATGCAAAATTTGTGCTCATCATCAAAAACAACATGACAAAAAAAAACACTCCAAACTGGAGAACAGCTGAAATCCTATATCTGTCAACCTTTCAGTTTCAAATTACAGCAATCGGTCCATGCAGTTCTTTAGCATTCATAGTGCTGTTGAAAGACAAGGTGAAGCTAAGTGATAAACGTGCTCTGTCTCATGTCTCAATTGCCTTGCAGGCATTATATTCAAAAGGAGATTTTGTTTGTCAAAGAATAATGTTTGCAAATCATCACATTTTATATATCTATTTACACAGCATCCGAACTTTTAGGCTAGGTTCACAGTGGGACGTTGCAGTGCTGAGTTACACGTGCTGCGTTATAAAGTCTTATAGCTTACAACAATGCAATTAAAAGTCTATATGTTGTTATAAGTGAGATGTTAGCGCCGCATTGTAACGTGTTGCATTATGGTAATGCACTGCTGCACCGTGTAACCTCTAAACACACGTTACCAGTTACAGGAAAGCATACTTGTCATTGCCTGTGTGCTTACAGTACATACTTATTACTACGGTAAAGCAGCATTAATGTGCGTTATCACTTTTTTGTTGCTTTGCGTAGTAATGTTGCGCTGCGATTTTTCCGTCACATCACAACACAATGTCCTACTGTGAACCTAACCTGAGGAAGTGTAACTTTAACACATTCTGGAGTTCTCCTTTACTTCAGCATTTACTTCAGTATATATCTGCATAAGCTGAGGCGTCACCTAAGTCTCGGTGATGTGGATATATGTCTGTCGCTTTGATTGAGAACAGGGCGAGTGCTAGCACATATCCATGCTGATTTCCCCTGGGAATCTGTGAGGATTAATCAAGAATGCTTCCCCTGATATATGATTCTCCCCAGCAGAGATCAGCAGACAGACTGTAAGAAATAAATGTATTTCTCCCTGTTTCTGCTGTTGATTGTGGTGCTCCTGAGTACTCTGACTCTAGGACAACCTCTTCCATGTTTCCATTGAGTCCTGACCTGATGGGCATGTGACTGAAACCATGCTTTAGGGTTAGGCATTGGTAGAGGGAGGGTTCTGTATAAGGGTCGGGTTAAGTCATAGTAAAATATCGGTAAAGAAGCTCAGGACTTACTGGGGACTGATGTGACAGAGATTGAGATCGGGCCACAATCACAAGCGTTGTTGAGTTCTGGTGATGAAGAAGAGGGGTCTGTGTCTGGGGATGTAGGGACAGAAGAGGAGGCGGGGGAGTCAGAGGAAGAGCTGGATTATGATGATGCTGCTGATGATGACGACGTTGTGGACCCTAACTATGCGCAGCCTGCTGAGTCCGTGGAAGAATGGTCAGAGGCAGATATTTTTAATTGGTACACATTCAATACTATCCGGCTACTGCTTGTATTGGACTGAGGAAGTGGGCTCAGACCCATGATTCCGTATTAATAAACTTTGTTGTCTTATGAGACTGCCATTATTGAGATAAGCAACCTCACTTTTTTGTTTTTATTGATTTTACATGTTTACATCTATTTGACCAAGAACATCCTCTCAAAATATGGCAGCGTTTCTAGCCCACTTGCTACATTTGTCCTTTAAGGTTAGGCACCAGCAGGGGGGTCTTGCTGGTGCCTAACCTTATAGGACAAATGTAGCAAGTGGGCTAAAAACACTGCCATATTTATTTCCTTTTAAGCAATACTAATTGCCTGGCAGCCCTGCTGATCCTCATCCTTTGATACTTTTAGCCATAGACCCTGAACAAGCATGCAGCAAATGAGGTGTTTCTGACATTATTGTCAGATCTGACAAGATTAGCTGCATGCTTGTTTCTGGTGTGATTCAGACACTACTGCAGCCAAATAGATCAGCAAGGCTGCCAGGCAACTGGTATTGTTTAAAAGTAAGTAAATATGGCAGCCTCCATATCCCTCTCACTTCAATTGCCCTTTAAGCCTTCTCCTGGTGCCTAACCTTAACTCCCCCCCCCCTCCCCTCCATCCCCCAGCCTTAACCCCTAAGGACCACCTGCACTAAAAAACCCTGCCTCTGCTTTGTGCCCGCTATTTATAGCCACAATTTGCACAACGGGTAGCCCTGGCACCCACTATTTTATTGAGCACCCCTGGGCACCCACATTTCTGTATATTGCCGCTAATCATGGCTTTTATCATTGCCACCTATGGCGGCGCCCTTCTTTTCGGATTCACATGCTGACATATTAGACATGAGCTCAACAGTGTCTAAATTGTGCGGAGAAGAGATGACATTGCTAATATGAATTGCAATAGTGTTACTTGAGCCAAAACCCTCTCCTCTCCTGTCACACCATCCCAACTCCTCTCCTTATGGGTTTTTTTTTTGCATTTTACTTATAATAAAATAAAATGACCCCTTACAAGGGTCAAGTAGAGAGAGCAATGTGGTCCCAGGGATACAGCCTTGAATTAAAGTTAGAGACCAGAATCACATTTTCCTAAGCTGATGCCTGTGCAGCTAAACAACCAATAAAATGTAAATGCAGCGTCCTTGTTGCCTTTCTAAATGTAAATTACACATACAAAAGACTAACCTCTGCCGTGTAAAAGGCTAGCAAGTAAATACATCTTTAAATAATGGCCGCACCAAAACTTGGCACCGTAATAAAAGGATTCACAGCATGTGCGAGAGCGCTGTAAATCACCTTTTATGCTGCAAGAAAAGATGACATTTTCCTGTGCGTGATTTAAAAAAGAAAGAAAGAGAAAAGGCCGTATTTCTTCACAAATGTGATTCTTTTTTTTAAAATGCAGCCGCTTCTTTTATAATTTTTTTTAAAAAAAACTGTGTTTTTGACTTGTAACTTGTATCAATACATTCATTCGTGATGGTAACCCAGGTTTACAAACCCTCAAACTATGTGTTGGAAATGGGGAGGTGTTAGTAAGTAAAAATGATCACATTAAAAAGTTTTGTGTAGGATCAATCCAGCCATGTTAGCCCAATTTTGACAGAAGGCAGGAAAGAAAACACACTTAGGCTCCCACTTGAGCAGAGAACGGACATTATTTGTCTGCTCACCGCTCATCACTAAACATACAGTAAATGGCTCCTATTCCGGTGACACTTGTCAAGCTGCAATGGTTCCATAGAATTCGTTGCGGCAAACAGATAGTACTTCGGTGCAGTCCACGATAATCCCGGACAGGCGGATGTGTTTCCCCATATACCCTATGGGGGTAACACATCTGCCCAGGGCTACAGCGGGACCATCAGAGGGCACATAACCCGGTCTGCTCCCGCTGATTCTGCGCAAGGGGGAACCAAGCCTTATAAATAAAATCTTTTTATTTTACATTCTCAAGTTTACTTTGAGGCTGGATTCACACTGTGCGCATGCATAATGTGTGTGTACTGCAATGCAGGCTGGACATGGCTCCCATATAACAAGTGCAGACGCATGGCTCCCATATAACAAGTGCAGACTCATGGCTCCCATAGAACAAGTGCAGACTCATGGCTCCCATATAACAAGTGCAGACTCATGGCTCCCATAGAACAAGTGCAGACCCATGGCTCCCATAGAACAAGTGCAGACTCATGGCTCCCATATAACAAGTGCAGACTCATGGCTCCCATAGAACAAGTGCAGACCCATGGCTCCCATAGAACAAGTGCAGACTCATGGCTCCCATATAACAAGTGCAGACTCATGGCTCCCATATAACAAGTGCAGACTCATGGCTCCCATAGAACAAGTGCAGACCCATGGCTCCCATAGAACAAGTGCAGACTCATGGCTCCCATATAACAAGTGCAGACTCATGGCTCCTATAGAACAAGTGCAGACTCATGGCTCCCATATAACAAGTGCAGACTCATGGCTCCCATATAACAAGTGCAGGCTTATGGCTCCCATATGACAAGTGCAGACTCATGGCTCCCATATAACAAGTGCAGACTCATGGCTCCCATAGAACAAGTGCAGACTCATGGCTCCCATATAACAAGTGCAGACTCATGGCTCCCATAGAACAAGTGCAGACTCATGGCTCCCATATAACAAGTGCAGACTCATGGCTCCCATATAACAAGTGCAGACTCATGGCTCCCATATAACAAGTGCAGGCTCATGGCTCCAATATAACAAGTGCAGACTCATGGCTTTCATATAACAAGTGCAGAGTAATGGCTCCCATAGATCAAGTGCAGACTCATGGCTCCCATAGAACAAGTGCAGACTCATGGCTCCCATAGAACAAGTGCAGACTCATGGCTCCTATAGAACAAGTGCAGACTCATGGCTCCCATAAAACAAGTGCAGACTCATGGCTCCCATATGACAAGTGCAGACTCATAGCACCCATATAACAAGTGCAGACTCACGGCTCCCATATAACAAGTGCAAACTCATGGCTCCCATAGAACAAGTGCAGACTCATGGCTCCCATATAACAAGTGCAGACTCATAGCTCCCATATAACAAGTGCAGACTTATAGCTTCCATATAACAAGTGCAGACTCATGGCTTTCATATAACAAGTGCAGAACCATGGCTCCCATATAACAAGTGCAGACATTGAGATGTTAAACAAAACTGACTACAAAACCTCTGTTTATTTTGATGTCTTTAAGATCTGGGATTTCAATGGCCATTGTCACCATAAGTTAAATGCCGGAAGAGACAGCCCAGCAGAAATTTCTCAGATACTAGTACTGAAGAGGACGATTGTGGTGGTTGGATGGGAGAGGTAAGAACAATTCAGTGTACCGCATGTACAGACCTCTGTCTAGTAGATCTTGCTGGATCAGTTAATAAACATTTTGGCAATAGGGAAATACTGTCTGTATGCTAAACTTTACTCATTTTCAGTGTTTATTTATTTTTTATTTATTTATTTTCCTTGCCAAAGAGAGATGACAACTCCTTCACAAAGCTTAAGCTAATGCTATAAAGCAATTAGAGGAAAATTACTGGTGATGAGTGATTCTCATACTTAGATTTACATCTACTGTATACTTAGATTGACATGCCATGGGCATATTATTGGTTAGTGCTGACATCTTCTGCAGCACTTTACAAA
Organism: Hyperolius riggenbachi; assembly: GCF_040937935.1. Classification (NCBI taxonomy): domain Eukaryota; kingdom Metazoa; phylum Chordata; class Amphibia; order Anura; family Hyperoliidae; genus Hyperolius; species Hyperolius riggenbachi. The sequence continues at coordinate 171,938,019 of NC_090649.1, read as the reverse complement.
GTACATAGTCATGTCACTAACTGTCCCTCAGAGGGGCTCACAATCTAATCCCTATGACAGTCATATGTCCATCATAGTCTAATGCTGGGAATACACCATACATTTTTTCAGCAGAAAGATGGTTCGATAGATAATTTTCGACATGTCCGATCTTATTTTCGATTGTTTTTGTGATCAGTTTCTCAAAGAAGTGAATGGAAATTGATAAGAAAAGATAAGAAAATCGATAAAAAAAAAGATCTGACAGTAAATCAACTGAAAAATCTCATTGTGTATTCCCAGCGCTAGGCTAGTTCAGGGGGGGGGGGGGGGGGCACAATTAACTAATCTATATGTATTTGGGATGTGGGAGAAAACCCACACAGACACAGAGAGAATTTACAAACTGTATACAGATTGTGCCCTGTCTTGGATTCCACCAGCACTGCAAGGTGAGAGAACAGAAAACTAAAAACAGAAAACATGTCACTCTGAGCTTCAAATAACACAAAATAAAAGTCCAATATAGAATATTGGGCGTTGAACTGGCCCTGGCGACTCATGCTCCTGCGACTCATCTGCTTAAAGTCGCTTTAGGCGATGAAATCAGTAGAGCTGTGCAGCTGATGTGGAAACAGCATGGCGTGGATGTGACATCGGTGCAGAGGGGAAAACGGCACAACCCAAGCCAGCCCAGTGGCCATGCAGAGGGTGGGGCCTGCTAAGACTCTGTATGATTTTATTAGTTTTATTGTAAGTGTGCACAATTTTTATCACATTTTATGTATGGTTTTCTAAATGTTTTTTTTTAATCTGAGGTGTATGGATAAAGGAGAACTGTGCAAGAGGAAGCAGTTTAAGAGAGTCCTGAGAGGCGGGGACAGTTTAGATGACCCCAATCATGGCCACCGCTTCCATTAAGGAAAAGGGGGCCGTTCCCCAGGCCCCCAAGTCCATAGGGGCCCCCCAAATTTGTGATGCCATGGGCTGCTGGCTGGCATTGGCCTGTGGTAGGGGGCATATTCTTTACATGATTCAATGCCAGCCTTTTTCCAAAGGTTTCCTCCGCCTCGCCTTCTGCCATTCTTCCTGGTGGTGAAACACACACCCTGCAAACAGCCGCAGCAGCGTTCTCCCCATCGTAGCAGGCGTGTGACGTCATGCCAGTGCCTCCATGCCTGCAGGGGGGGAAGAGGCACTCCGCTGTTGCCACGTGTCTGCGTCCCACCACCAGGAAGAAAGGAGCAAGGCAAATGGCAAGGTGGAGGAAACCATGGCAACCGGGCTGGTGTGGAATCAGGTAACATATGCCTCACTGTCTGCTGCTCACCTCTCATAGCACTGGGGATAACCTTCATGGGGGAGGGAAGGCGCCCTCCAGCTTAAGTTTGCCCCAGGGCCATTAAACCAGCCCTGACCCCAATGCGCTGTGGACCTATTTAGCAGAGGGTCAGATATAAAGGGTGAATGCCATATTCCGAGGGTGAGATTGTGGTGCGTTGTTTCTAAATAGTCTGAAGATTGCCTTTTTGGATATGAACCTTGAATCTGCTTTGGTGTTATTTGGTGGAAGAATTCTGCATTTTTTCAGCATAAGGACTTATGTTATCTATGTGTGCTATCATACTATTATATGTTTGACTTTTATTTTGGGTTGTTTTAAGCACAACACAGGGACTGTTAATCAGTTAAACCTTCCACCCAAGTGTTATTGTGTCATTGTGGCATATATCTGTCAGAAATTATGAATTGCTTTAGGTTACTCTGAGATACTACATACTGCGCAGTCAGTGGACCTTGCAATAACTTTCTGAATAGATGCAAAACAATATAATTATTATGGTATATTTTTATATATATTTATATAGTGCCCACATCTTCTGCAGCGATTTTACATAGTGTACATAGCATATAGTCATGCCACTAATTAAGAGGAGCTCACAATCTACTCCCTACCTTAGTCATACCTCCCAACTTTTTGAGATCAGAAAGAGGGACACTTAAGCCACACCCCTGCCAGGCTGCCACACCTCTAACCACACCCCCAGCCTTGCATACTATAAAGATTTCATAAGAAAAATAGGTTGTTTTATAATTCAAACCACACGGTTCCTCTTTATCCTGTGTCAGTTTCCTTCATATTAACATGTGAACATAAGAAATATATCAATTTAAAGGAAGAGAATAAAGTTTAGAGTCAATTAAACATATTTTTTTCTGCAGAAAAATACATATATTTGCATAGATGTGTACATCACTCCGGAAAGAGGGAGAAATGAGGAAGAAAGAGGGACAGGGTTCCCAAAGAGGGACTGTCCCTCCAAAAGAGGGACAGTTGGGAGCTATGAATAGTCAGTCCTTGTCCTATGTTCCTACTGTTGTCTATGCAATATGCATTATGCCTTAAAGAGACTCTGAAGTCTCACTAAAATGCCATTTTTACTTCACTAACTTCGTTAGCCCCAATGCCCTACCTAAAACGCTGCATCCCCGCGGCTGAAATCATTATAAAACCCCCCGAATCCCAGCACAAACATCCACGACTTTTTTCTGCTGGGGGAGGCAGAGCTTACTGCTGTAGCTCTGCCTCCATTCTCGTTAATCAGCGCTAATCGTCGCCTCTCCCCCGCCCCTCTCAGTGAAGGAAGACAGAGAGGGGCGGGGAGAGGCGGCGATCAGCGAAGATTGACGGGATTGACGGGAGTAGAGGCAAAGCTACTGCCGAAAGCTCTGCCTCTACAGGAAGCAATCCCCTAATCTCCCCCCTGGGATTTCGAGGTTTTTTATAACAATTTCAGCCGCGGGGATGCAGCATTTTGGGTAAGGCATTAATTTAGGGCTAATGAAGTTAGTGAAGTAAAAACGGCATTTTAGCGAGACTTCAGAGCCTCTTTAAAGCAGGAGGATTAGCCATACTATACCAGGGGGAAAAAGAACATATATAAGTAGATAAATAATTGATCTACTTACAGAACACATGTGTTGTATTGTGGGCGTTTTGATTTCAGTGAATTGTATATAGTAAATGAAGAGAATTCTGTTCCTGGTGGGAACCATGTCTTTTGCCCACAATTTGAGGCTAAATACTGATGTCATGTCTTCCCTTAACTTTTTTTCTTTTCTCCTCCAATCCCTGAGTCACCTCAGCCTTGCTTGTAAACACAAGTGAGCAGAGGATCATGCTTCAGCTAGTCATGGAAATAAAGGGAAGAGGAGGAATATATTATAGATAAAAGAACCCCAAGCATGCAACTGTTTGGCAATGGCAATTAAAGGGCCAGTGTTTCTAAGGTATTTGATAACTCCAAATCATAACAGCAGAAAAAGTTTTGAATGCAGGATTAGCACCTTTATCACTTAATACACTCAGACCAGTTGCTGTTGAAATTTGATTTTTATGGTGACAATCCCGATTTAAGCTGTGCGCACACTTTCAACACACCACTGTGAGAATTCTGCAAAGGATTGCTGTATAGAAACACTACGTAGCAGTGTGCTCTGTTGTTTAGCGTGGGGAGGGGGTATGATCCAACATGACAGATCACTAATGATGTTGTCAGTGGTCTGTACACACAATAGCTTTTCTGTGTGGAATAAACATTCTTTTTACTTTTAAGGATAATCACAGTTTTCCGCTTGAATGCTTTATCCCAGTACCTGGTTCAGCCCTCAGACTGGAAAGGAGGAGTACAGCACCAGGATGACATTTTATGTGCAGCATTTTTGCCCCCACAAAGCCTTGTTACAGGTAACAATTCTGTGAAGACCATTACACATTCTTGCAGTCTTTATCAAAAGACTGTGATTTACTTTCCAGTGAGTAAGGTGAAATGTACAGTGTTCTCTGTGAGGTGGTGTGTACTATGTCAGTGCTATATGAATACAGGTATTTCTGTATAGGGTTGCCAATGCCAAACCTATGCCACACATCATTATATTTATGTACATACGTTTGAAAGCCTGTTTAAGGCCTGGAACCCACTAGGAATTGCTGCAGCACTTTAAAATCGCCACAGTGATGTGTGCAGAGATTCCTAGCGTGTTTGCAATGGCGATTACCTGACGCTAGGAAGCGATGTGCAGTAACCAATACAGTATTTGCGATTCACAGGTTTTTTTGTTTAAAAAAACTTTATTATACTTACCAGGCGTCCTTCTTCCGTCCGTAGCAACGCCCTCTAAAGGAAGAGAAGAGGTCATAGGTTCTTCTCTATGACCAATCAGAGATGCGCCTGTGACCTCTTCCTTTAGGGTGTAGAAGAATGTGTCAGCACACCGCTTTTCCTTTAAATCAGGCTCTTTTATTGAGCCATACGTTGCAAAAGATACAAAAACCGACAATTGTTTCGGGGCCTCACAGGGTCCCCCTTCTTCAAGGCGTAGTTACAAGCTACGAAGAAGGGGGACCCTGTGAGGCCCCGAAACAATTGTCGGTTTTTGTATCTTTTGCAACGTATGGCTCAATAAAAGAGCCTGATTTAAAGGAAAAGCGGTGTGCTGACACATTCTTCTACAGTTTGACTTGAGACATTGCCTATGTCCCAGTGTCAAGCACCCGACAAATAACTTTGATGGTGTGCCCTTCAAGATCCTGTTTCTACTCTTCCTTTAGGGGGCGGGGCTACGAACAGAAGAAATAAATACAGTGACCTGGTACGTATAATAATGTTTTATTAAAGCTAATCGCTCAGTCACCTAAAGCGTTGCATAATCACTTTGATAAGCGATTTATGCAGTGCTTTTATAATTGGCATTGAGCGCAAATGCACTCAAAATGCTACATGTCCTGCAATTGCGATTACCCCTATTTGCAATCGCACTAATGGGTTCAGCCCACTCACTTTCACTGGCAAAGCATTTTTGGGAATTGCCAGTGATTGTCGGTGATCCCAAAACAATGTCAAAAATGCCCGAGTGGGTTTCTACCCTAAGGCTGCGTCCACACTTGTCAAGGCAAAACATGCATGCAAATACATACATATCTATTTCTGCCTTTTCTGTTTTTATTTAGTTTGTGTTTTGTGCCAATTTTTGTGTGCAATTTTTGCATTGCATTTTTGTGCGATTTTTCACAATGCATTATTTCTGCCTGACGATAAGGCAGAGAAAAGGAAACACATTATCTTGACCGCATTTTTCACTAAAAACAAATGATTTTTCTGCGTTTTCCATGCTTTCAAATCAACCTGCATTCATTGAGAAGTGAGCAACATGCGGCATGTGAAATTCTGCACACAGAAAAAATTCTTATGAAAGTTCATAAAGCGGGAACCATAAAATGCAATTCTGCAAAAAATTGCATTGCATGTGCGTCATTTGCAGATTCACAAAAATGTGCACAAGCCACATTTTTTGACAAGTGTCAATGCTGCCTAAATGATTGTACAGTTTAATAAATCTTGAGGTGTCCTGTCTGTGTTACCATTAGCTGTGTAAATAAGTGCAATCTGTATAAATGAGTGCAGTGTGAGGAGGAACTAAGTAATCTGCTGATCCAGTTTAATCCATTAGCAGCTTCAATAGAGTTATCTCATTTGAGATAAGTGCACTGTTTTTGACCTCAGTCAGCAGAACTCGTTGTGCTGTAAATCCTTGGAATGCTTTGATGTCCCTCTGCTAGCAGAAAATATAGAAATTGAAAGCAGAAGTGCTCTGTTATTGTCTCACACTGCCCCCTAGTGAGAAGTGGCCATCAATACACATTACAACAGTACTAATTAGAAGCAAGGTAATGTAACGAATAAGAAATAAAAAAATGTGCTAAAATAAACCTCTAAATAATTTGCCTGCTAAAGGGTTAAGGACATGATTCTCATGTGGAATCTACGGTCCAATATACAAAGCAGGTTTCACACATAAGGCATCAGTTGATTGCACTATATTTTTATACCACATAAGGCTGATACCACATTACTAACTAACTAACTAACTAACTAACTACCTACCTACCTACCTACCTAATGACTTCAGTAGGCTATCTCCGATATTACCTCTCACTTTCCTATGCCTAAAACTAACCCCTCCTACATCCAACACTAACCCCTCCTTCCCTGTAACTGAGCACATGGCACCCGCTGTACCCAAATCTCCCCAGCAGTTGGCCATACTATAGCTCAATGCCCATTGTCAATACTGAGCTGCCAAAGACCCATTGCCAAAAATATCCCTCCGGCACTCGGCTGTGCTATAGCCAAGTACTCATTGCCTCTGCTGAACTGTCATCCACAACAGCCAAACTCCTGGTACCATTTGTAAACCCACTCGGTCACTGCCTAACCGATGGCCAAACCTTAACCCACTGTAGTTAAACCCCCAGTGCTCAACAATACTATAGCTGAGTGCCTATTAATGACGTTAGACTAACAGCTCCTACCTGGAGTTCAGCTATACAATAGTTGAAATCCAGCATCCAAATTACACACTCAATACCGCTATTGACACTAATTGCATTGCGCCCTATGGTTCCTATTTATTGTCCAGCGCTGCGTAATATGTTGGCGCTTTATAAATACAATAAATAATAATGGTGGCACCCAAATTACCAGACACACCTTGTGCCTATTTAATCTGCATCGCAGCAGATAACCAACCTTTACATGCAAAAAGGCGCCAAGAGACTCATGCAGTGCAGCCCTTCATATACAAAACACACACACGCACACACACTCATGCAGTGCAGCCCTTCATATACAAAACACACACACGCACACACACTCATGCAGTGCAGCCCTTCATATACAAAACACACACACACACGCACACACGCACACACACTCATGCAGTGCAGCCCTTCATATACAAAACACACACACGCACACACACTTATGCAGTGCAGCCCTTCATATACAAAACACACACACGCACACACGCACACACACTCATGCAGTGCAGCCCTTCATATACAAAACACACACGCACACACACTCATGCAGTGCAGCCCTTCATATACAAAACACACACACGCACACACACTCATGCAGTGCAGCCCTTCATATACAAAACACACACACGCACACACACTCATGCAGTGCAGCCCTTCATATACAAAACACACACACACACTTATGCAGTGCAGCCCTTCATATACAAAACACACACACGCACACACGCACACACACTCATGCAGTGCAGCCCTTCATATACAAAACACACACACACACTTCAGAATGTAGGTTAAATAGTACTATTACGATTATATTGTTTTACACTGTAAATAAGATGCAAAAGCTAAGGCAAACTCAAGTGATTTTTAATAAAGGAAGCAAACGTAAACCACATTAGCCTTGTAAATAATTCCCAACAGCAGGGTAAAAAAAATGTAACACAGAGAGCTCACTGTTTGTGTCTATGTAAGTCTGTTTATCTGACTTTCTGTTATGTTACCACTTATTGCTATGAAACAGTGTCTCATCAGCAGCAGTCTTATTTATTTATTTATTTATTGTATTTATAAAGCGCCAACATATTACGCAGCGCTGAACATTAATTTAGGTTACAGACAATATTTAGGGGTGACATACAGCAATATGACAATACAGGAATAATAGAAAACCAGATCACACGGCACAGTATGAGTACCAGGTAATGCTTAGTCATTGGATTGAGCATGGAGTCTTTCTGTATAATGTCACACTAAAGTCTGTCCACTCCATTAGTACTCTCATACAGAACTGTGCTTGTCAGACCACAGAGATGAGAACTTTCTCTGGTATCAGTTTTCAGTTACACCAAATAGCTGAAGTAATGAAATCTTACTTTGTATCAGAAATGTTCATGCGTTACTGCTCTTCAGGTAAATGACGGGTTTTAGCAAATTCAGTTACTTATATATGGCAGCAGAATTAAATATTCCTTGGCAGATGTTGGCATATGTTTCCCAAGAAATTAATAAACGCTAAGAATGCTAAGGCAATGGTTTACAGAAGAACAAAGATGATATTATTTTCTGGCCAAGATAGATTTCTTCATTTATTAGCAGGCTTTATGCCTCAGAACGAAGCCCCGAGGCCAGGTTGCTTTATGTAGTGAGACTTTTCACATTAGTGATGAAAAAGTGAACTAAGTTTTCATTACTGCAGATCAGCTTTCTTGTATAGCATGTAGTACAGTATATCTAAACAGCAGAGGGCACCAGCGCTCAAGTTGTGTTAGGCCCCATCTCTCTGCATGGAACAGATGTCATAGGTAACATTTTCACTGTTTATCCCTGGTTCCTTAAAGGTTAATATTCATTTTTTTCCCATTCAGTTTAAAGGACGTAATGAACTTGCTAAGTGAATTTTAATTGTTCATTCCCACAACAATTCTTAAAGTGAACCTGAAGTGAGAGGGGTATGGAGGCTGACATATCTATTTCCTGTTAAACACTACCAGTTGCCTGACAGATCTGCTGATCTTTCATGCATCAATAGTGTCTGACTCACATACTTGAAACAAACATGCGGCTCATATTGACAGATTGTTATCAGAAACATCTGATCTGCATGAGCGTTCAGGGCCTCTAGCTTAAAGTATTAGAGGCAAAGGATCAGCAGGATAGTTACTTACATTGATTAAAAGGAAATAAAGGTTAGGCATGGGAAAGGGGGGAGGGGGATGATAAGGTTAGGCACCACCAGGGGGATCTTAGGGTTAGGCAACGGTATAGGGAGGGTTCTGTTCTGTTTGAGAGTAGGGTTAGGTTATGTTAAAATATTGGTAAAGATTACCAGTATTTTACTAACGCAATTACGTAGTAGAATATCACTAATTTTAGCAGGCAACTTTTACATGTACACACCAGGACTGCCATTGAATGTTTTCTGCCATTGACTGAAAGGACATCCGAGGTGAAAATAAACTTATGAGAAAAACAATTGTATCTATTCTCCTTCTCCTATAAATGTTTTAGTTTTTTTTAGCTATCCCACAGTTGTATTTTATAGTTAAATCTAGTTTTTGAGTTTTTACAGTTTAATTGTCTCTGCTCAATGACACCTTCATTGAAGTATGCCAGAGCTCAAATCTATGAATTATTGGCCCTTTTATCTCTTTTCTGCATTCAGAAGCTATTTACTGACTGGAAAGTGTTTATAGCTATAATTACTTATCAGTGAGGTTGTGATTTTCGTCTGACCCAGTCCGACCTGCTCCCGACCCGGACAGAAACTTTTGCATACCTGATGTTTAACTCTTTTAGGTAGAGAATGAAAAAAAAAGGAACACAGCCTAGTTATTTGTGTGCTTGGCACTATACATACAGATGTCTTATCAAGTCACATGTCACATCTGTTGTCCTTTTATTAAATGAAGGGGGGGGGGGGGGGTTGTGCAAGTACAATCTAAGTTCAGTTGTCTTTTAATAACGTTCATCACTTGTGCCAAAAAGGTATTAAATGCCGAGATAAAAGGTTAAAAGTGTTGTGAGAATACTTAAAGTAATACTTAAAGTACACCTGTCATCACACCACATATACTGTATGTAACTTAGCCTATTTACCAAGAATGTACTCATAAGGATGTATATGGTAGAATACCTCTGGAAAACAAGTACAGCAATTCATACCAAAATGTGCACAGCACCTGTAATTAATGCTATTAGCAATGGTTATGTGACTTCTGCTTTTTCCTTCAATCTTCTCCCATCTGGCAGTGTTGATGATACTAAGCTAAAAACATGATGACACTGTTCTATCTGCCTTATGGGAGAGGACATGATGTGCCAGACCAGGCTGGAAATTGCAGCCTGACGATTCTAGGTCACCTTTAGAGGACAGCATTTGTTATTAGAGATGGCCCGAAAGGTTCGCCAGCGAACAGTTCACGGCGAACATCAGCTGTTCGCGTTTGCGGTGGGTAGCGAACAGATAGGGCAGTTCGATCCGCCCCCCCTATACCTTGTCATTGGACTAAACTTTGACCCCCTACATCACAGTCAGCAGACACATGGCAGCCATTTAGGCTGCACTCACCCCCGGACAGTGCGGACACCCCCCCCCCCCCCGTATAAAAACGCTGCAGTGCCGGCCATGTTCTCAGTCTGGTGCTGCTGCGGTAGTGAGTGGAAGGGAGAGATTTTGCTGCAGAGACAGGGACAGTTAGCTAGGAGCTCCTGTTTATTGCTGAAAGCACCCCAAATCAAAAGCCCTTCTGAGGACTCATATTGTTCTTTTTTTTTGTGTGTGTGAGACACTGGTCACACTGCATACGGCCTGTATGCAGTGTGACCAGTGTCTCACAGTCATTGCTGGGCTTTGTAGTTCTATTATACTCTTCTAACTATTGCAAGCAAGCCAGGACATTGTCTATCTTAAGCTGTGCTTAGCTTGCAACTGTATCTGTTATTGATATCTGTGTGGGTTACACTTACACTGCATACAGGCCACAGTCAGTTGCTGGGCTTTGTAGTACTACTATACTCTTTTTCTCTCTGTTTTACTTACTTTCTCTGTTGTAAAGCACTTTAAGCCTCCAATTTAGCAATGCAATGTGATTTCTGCCCTTTAGGAATTGCATCAAATACATAATTTTCTGAGGGACTTTTGGCATGTATCCCACTCCACCATGCCCCCCTCAAGGTGTTAGACCCCTTGAAACAACTTTTCCATCACTTTTGTGGCCAGAAATAGTCCCTGTATGTTTAAAAATTCGCCTGCCCATAGAAGTCTATGGCGGTTCGCCTGGTTTGCGCAAACTCTTTTGCGGAAGTTTGCAGTTCGCGAACTCAAAATCTGAAGTTTGAGCCATCTTTATTTGTTATGCGATCACCACTGTTCATCTAGTAAAATAGGTACTGAAAGGTTACTATTAACGTATATGTGATTAAAATGGGCCCTGATCAGTAATGCAGAATTGCAGATTCTACTATATTTTACTTGCAGTGAATGTAAGTTCTGAATTTCAAGGTAGTGGTGACTGGCCCACATCTCAGCCAGGAATGTGGCACCTGTACTGTTTTCTAGTGATGTTACAAGTGTCCTGGCTGCCATAAACTAACATGATATGCTTGGTGATTTATAAATCTCGATGATTTTCATGGTTCACTGCACACTTAAAGGGATACTGTAGGGGGGTCGGGGGAAAATGAGCTGAACTTACCCGGGGCTTCTAATGGTCCTCCGCAGACATCCTGTGTTGGCGCAGCCACTCACCGATGCTCCGGCCCCGCCTCCAGTTCACTTCTGGAATTTCTGACTTTAAAGTCAGAAAACCACTGCGCCTGCGTTGCCGTGTCCTCGCTCCCGCCGATGTCACCAGGAGTGTATAGCAGAAGCCCAGTATGGTCTGTGCCTGCGCAGTACGCTCCTGGTGACATCAGCGGGATCGAGGACACGGCAACGCAAGCGCAGTGGTTTTCTGACTTTAAAGTCAGAAATTCCAGAAGTGAACTGGAGGCGGGGCCAGAGCATCGGTGAGTGGCTGCGCGGGCACAGGATGTCTGTGGGGGACCATTAGAAACCCCGGGTAAGTTCAACTCATTTTCCCCCGACCCCTCTACAGTATCCCTTTATAGAAACACTGAAGCAAAAAAAAAAAAATGATATAATGATTTGTATGTGTAGTATAGCTAAGAAATAAAGCATTAGGAGCAGAGACATAAGCCTAATGTTGTTTCCAGTACAGGAAGAGATAAGAAACTCCAGTTGTTATCTATGCAAATTACCATTGAGCTCCACGACTTTCAAAGTCGCAGAGAGCTCTGTGTTCTGAAGGCTGATAACTGTATTGTTTTTTCTTTTGCAGAGAACAGTTCAGGACAGGTCAAAAGTTCACTGCCTGTTCTGTAAAAAAACATTTAGAATGCTGAGTAGTGTGTAAACTGCAAATATTAGAGAATGATGCAATGTTATTAAAAAAAAGCTGTATGACTGAAATAAAACTATGAGCATATTTTTGTTGCTACTAATGTTCTAGTAATTATCCGCACTACACAACCAATTTATTATATCATCATTTTTTTTCCGCTTCAGTGTCTCTTTAATGAACTTTTCAGAAGGGAGAGGTGCTGACTATGAACTGAATGCTATAAATTACAGAATAAAACTATAACTACAAGACTCTCTCTGTCAAAGTTGAATGTGATATGTGGGGTTAGCATCTGTTATCTAAAAGGGTAGGCTCATGGCAGGTGTACATATGGATTCATGGCTGGTATATCACTTAATGGCTGTATATCACCCAATCTAGCACAAACTCAGAATCCTTTCCATGCCCAGATTTACATCACAGGAGCCTATAGGCACAAATGTCCTGGCACACTACACTTCCCCCCCCCCCCCCCCTCATGAACCTACATATACCTCCCGAACCGCACAGCAAGTATGCTGGCTGGCGCAGCTGTCACTTCTCCCTCATTTCCTTTGCCCGTCACAGGTAGCTACAGGTGCCCCTTTATATTAGGTAGCCAGAGCTATCATCACTATTAATTAGCTAGATGTGCCCCCAAGTATTAGGTAGCTAGAGGTGCCCCTGACTGAAGGGAGATCTCGTCAGTGGAATGTTGAGAGCAGGGTGAGTAACCTCTCATTTACACTCTCATCAGGACTCTGCATAGGGAAGGTGGGAGGGAAGTACCTCGGGAGGGGAGTGAGCTGCCTCTGCCTTTTCATCATCATGTGCCTTATGGTAAATCTGGCCCTGATCCTTCTTAATGTGACCTTTGGTTTCCCTGTCCCACTCTCCCATTCTATCTCAGCCTAACCACAACCATAGGCCTCCTTTACATTATCACACGCAGATGTCCGTGCGATCGGAACGTAACGCATGCGATCGCACGCCATCTGAGTTTGCATGTGTTGCATGGCTGATCCCATTCACATGTAGTGAATGGATCAGCCGCACGTTTTGCTAAAAAAATGCATGTAGCATTTGTTCGCGTACCGCACTGGTACAGAACGCATGCAGTGTGAACATCAGACTGTGCAGTCTATGCACTTGTAATGTTTGTGCGTGTCTCTGCCTCCTACACGCGTTGCTGAAATATGAACAGCAATGCGTGTCATGTGAACGAGGCCTAATCCTCTGCCATATTTAAAACGCTGCCTACATGCTTAACCCTAATCTTAACTACATCTTGACCACTGCCCTTTAACCCAGCCCTATATTTATTCTGTAAGTGGACCTGAACTCATAACTTCCTCTCTGCTCTAAAAGATTCGAATAACCTTTAAAGAAAAAAAATTATTTGTTACAGCTGATACACATCCTGCAATAGATCTTTAGTATGTCTACCTCCTGCTTTAATGGAAACAGACATAGGGTTAATATTCTGTGTTTACAAATTAGATGCTTTGCCGATAACTGCCGAGATTCCTGAGCTGACCCAACTGAGAGATCAAATTACAGTTGTGATTAGTCACAGATGAGGGGGAATTAGACAGGCTAAACTCTCTAAATACAAACTGTGCATTTTTCCCTGTTTTCTTTTTTTTCCAGTGCAAGAGCTCAGGTTCACTTTAACAGTGGTTGGTACTCTATATATATAATGAAAATAAACAAAGATTTATTTGGTATCTTCGCACTAAGTGCACTGTACCTGTAACACCTTTTCCTGTGTCCATGTTTCTTTTCTTTATATTCATCCTGGGTGAGTGTCCTTCCCACAGTGTGACCTCACTTCTGCCCTTCCTGATTTTCCCTCAAAGGACTGGAATGTACTTGGTACATTTCATCTAAAATGGCAGTAAAATTACAAGCGCAGACAAATCGCATACAAATTGCAGTAAAATTGCAATAGCCGAAAAATCTACTTCCTACTAATCGGCATCGATCAGTTGGTCTGTGATAGCTTTCACAAAACCTGATAAAAATTGCGGCAAAAAATCATACGTCATCTTTCATTTGTCACTTGTGGCCTGTGCATGTTTCCAAAGCTGCCCGTGACTTGACTCAAAGATTGTAACAATTACATGTTTTGTGGCTCTGCATTTAATTTATATAAGGTGACAAAAATGGCTGCTCAAGAGCTTTATTACAAATTGGTCAAAACATACTTTGACTCAAATAGTCAATGAGTTTTGGGATTAAAATGATTAGGGCCTGAGCCTACTAACGCAGTTGTGTCCGCTTCTGTCCGCTTTTCAGCATCTGTTACATTGAAGTGTAACTGAAAAGCAGACACAACTGCATCAGTGGGCTCAGACCCTAAATGCTAATCAAACCAAACTTAGGAAAATGTAGCCAACTCTACTCACAATGCAACAAAGCCTTCTCTGGAAATTGGTGATGATAGGGTGTCGGGATAAAGATGGGGCAGCAGTAAAATGGAGCAGAAAACAATGAGAATATCGATACAAAAACATCTGAGATAATGAAAAGTGTGGGTCTTAACATCTTTTTCTTGCATAAATATAACTCTGCTTTTGTCCCCATACAGGAAGTTATGATGGAGAATTGGTTGTCTGGAACAACAACACAGAAAACGCATCAAGAAAATTTCATCCCAATACCACCAAAGCACTACGAAAAAAATCAGGTACTAAATAGTACCTTAGGCGTATTTAAAGCAGATTAACAGTCAGGTTTTTTTCCTCTGCTTCAATAGATTTTCTCCACCAATATCAAATCTAAGACAATAAACTTGCCCAAAGAAAGACTTAAAATGTTAAATGCCTTTCATGTGACTACACCAACAGTAACTGCCGCAAAACACAGCAGTAATCTGATAAGCACTAAGATACATTAATTAGTAGCGATATCCCGAACAATTCACACGCAAACTTATTCAGGCAAACAACACGGGTTCGCGTCCGCATCGAACCGCGAACTTTATGCGGGTTATGCGGGATGGCACGTGCCATCAACTCCCAAGATTGTCAGGACGTAGTTGACTATTTAACACAGAACACCTCAGCTTACGCAAGGAAGCGTGACATATCCTCCTCCTGCTCTGATTCTGGCACCCCACTTAACACTCCGTCGGCAGCCATCACGAAAGTGACATCATCCCAGGGCTCAGCGGTGTGGACATTTTTTTGTGTGTCTGCCTCAGATAAGAGCAATGCCATCTGTACTCTCTGCCACCGAAAATTGAGCCGTGGAAAGACCAAGACCTGCGTAGGGACAACTACCATACGAAGGCACATGATGAAAAAGCAGAAACTGCAATGGGATGACCACCTGAGGAAAAGCAGCACACAAAAGCAAAGCCACACACCGCAGTGGAAGATACCAGGACACAATTATTTCTCAAAAAATACCCAAACTGTACTGTGATGTTGAAAGGCAAGTGGTGTCATCTCTGGCACACAGCGTTGGGTCAAGGGTCCATCTGACCACGGATGCCTGGTCTGCAAAGCACGGTCAGGCCTGCCCGAAGACTAAGTCAGTCCCCAAACACAGCATCCCTGCCTGTACGCCATGTGACTGCCTGCCCCAAGACTAAGTTGGTCATCACACAGCATCTCTGCCTGCAGGCCGCTTGACTGCCTTCTCCGCCACCACCAACAGGGTCCAGGACTCCAGGTGGATTCCTGAATTTTTAAGGCCGCTGCTAGCAGCAGCTGCTATAATAATTTTTCTGGCTGCACTGCGGCTGCAACAACAAAACAAAAGGCATGTACATGTATCAATTCCCCTTCGTGATCCTTACCTTGCCGCCGTGAAGGAGCTTGCGTATCACAATGAAGCAATGACCGACTATATGAGTGTGTTGGGGAGCACACCTGACCCAAGAAGATAATAAGGTCGTTGCTTCATTGTGGACAGACCAAATTCGATCAGCTGGCCACTCATTCACTGTTGTTCTGTCATTGAGCTACCTCAGCCAACCATATGGGCTTGAAAACCGCCATCGCCTGCACTCTTGCCATGGTGCGCACCAGTCCAGCACGGCCATCACTACACAAACAGCTGTTTGCGGTGCAATACACACTGAGTTTGGTTTGTCAGTGTGAAGCAGTACACTAATTACACTCCCTGATCCATGTATACACACGCAAGATGTTTTCAAGCACTTTAGGCCTCCAATTTAGGAATGCAATGTGATTTCTGGCCCTTAGAGATTATAATCCTGCTGTGCACCAAATCCGTAATTTTCCCTGGGACTTTTGGCATGTATCCCACTCTGCCATGCCCCCCCTCCAGGTGTTAGACCCCTTGAAACATGTTTTCCATCACTTGTGTGGCCAGAATTAGTGTTTTTAATTTTGAAAGTTCGCCTGCCCATTGAAGTCTATTGCGGTTCGCGATGTTCGCCGGTTCACAAACGTTTTCACAAGTTCGCCTTCGCGGTTCGCAAACCAAAATCTGTGGGTTTGTGACATCTCTATTAATCAGCTGAATATTGTGTAGGTTCCCCTAGCATGGCCTTCTCAAGACTACCCTTCTGTAGGTGTCTCAATTTGGCCCTTGTCAGTTGCTCAGATCCCTACGCTTAGCCATTTTCACCGTAAATGTAATATTGGGGCCTATTAAAAAGGGCGCCCCATTCACATCAATACAAATCTTTTCTCTATTGACACTAACTGTATAACAAGGCTCCATGTAAAAATGAAACAACTGTATCGCTTGTTATGTTTTCTTTTCCATAACAACGTTATCGATTACAATAATAAATAATCATTTCTAAAACTGTATAATGGTTTCTAAAAGTATTCCCTATGCCTTCTCAGAAATAAATCGTTAACATTTCAATTTTTTTGCACCACAATAAGCAACCTCCGCAATTCTCACCTATGTTACAAATTACTGTTATATATATATAAAATACACTTTTTTCCTCTTAATTTTTATTTTATGTTACATAAAACCACATGTACTAATTTATTTTACACAAACAAAACAGGGGGTTACGGCTAGGCACTATCAGAGTGGGGGGTTTAAGGTTAGGCACCACTAGGGTTTAAAGTTAGGCACCACTGGGGGGTTTATGTCCGCTTTAACCACCCTGATTATTTCCAGAGTTAGGGTCTAAAAGCCATGCAATTTTTTCACAAGCTTTTAGAACCTAGAAACAAGGGGGGGGGGGGGGTTGGGACATACCACAGAGAGATCTGCAGCAGTCCCTGAATATAACTCACACACGGTATTACCACTCTGAGCTGCGTAGAGGATTTAAGTCCAGTATCTCTCCATCTACTGCAGCACTGTGTCTGTTGTATTGATTATCTAGGCTTTGTACAAAAAATATGGCCATTAGTTGTCTGATAATTGTAATACAAGCCTGGTGATTACAGAAGAATCTGATGATAAATACATATATGCCACCTGGGCATATCAGCAAGATTCATTACACAACAACATAATCTACTGGAGAATGGTTGCTCATTAGAGAAACATTTTCCCATTGATGAGACTAGTTAACAGTACTGGTTACTACAGGGAAATCTTACAATGCTTAAAACAGCTGCTAGCTACAAGTAGAATTATACAGATGGACTAGGTGGCCATAAACTATTCAATTCTGTCAATACAGTAGACACCAAATTTAGCATACACATACACTCTAATGAAAATCTATTAAATTACATTTTTGATAGAAACTACAAATCACTGTCACAATCTGACCTCTTTCTCCATCCTGTGGTCCGGCACTTCAGTGCCTAACTCCTTGCAGAACGGGGTTGGCTTCTCTGTCGTCCCTGCTGGAGTTTGTGAACCTTTCCAGGGAGTGTAGTACACGCTCGGCATATGCTCTCTGGGCCATTGCTTCAACCAGGAAGTGATTGCTTTGTGGCTGGAGCCAATCACTTTAGGTGGAAGTGATTTGTATTGGGTGCTCTGAAGGTGGCTTATCCTCATTGGTTGGCTTTGGTATAAATACCTGGCTCTCAGGACTGAGAGTTGCCCATGATATTATTATATATTATATATATTATTAGTTTGCTAGAGATAGCTGCTGGGTGGATTACCTGCTGTTACTTTGATATTAATTCTGCTTGGGTACTTCTCTTCACTGCTTCCTGGACTGACCTTCTGCTATGTTTGTCAGTGCTCATTTCCCTTATCCCTGCACCTTGGTTATATACTGTCACAGTCAGTAACCTGTCCAGGTGAGACGGCTGGTACACACAGATGTTGGCAGGCATCTTGATGCATCCTGCGGAGTGCCTGGGCGTGGGGGCCAGGCAGTGTACGCCTGCACAGCATAAACGCTGGTGCCATAAGGCATTGTTGTTAGCACTATGTGTGCACGCGTGAAAGGCACCTCTTTGTACATGTTTGCAGTTGTGTGCATG
The DNA here is from genome assembly GCF_040937935.1 of Hyperolius riggenbachi. Taxonomy (NCBI): domain Eukaryota; kingdom Metazoa; phylum Chordata; class Amphibia; order Anura; family Hyperoliidae; genus Hyperolius; species Hyperolius riggenbachi. The sequence goes on along the minus strand of NC_090649.1, from coordinate 171,919,885 downwards.
ATTGCGTGTATGCACATGCATGTACATAAGCGTGTGTGACATGTTATGCAATTTGCACCAAATGGTCTATCTCTCAAGGCGGAGCGGGGATGCACCACATAGGGTGAAGACTGCAGTGGAGATTGGGACTGATCTTTTGACAGTGGATTCAATGGGCCTTACAATCACATAGAGATTTGAAATACTGCTTCTAGCAATGATTGATCTCACTGGGAGTCACCAAGGGAGCATGGAGAGTTTATCGAGGCTCAGCACCTCACTTGCATTGTTTTATTATTATACTGATCGGAGTGCAGTGAGGTGGGGCACTGACCAAACTTTCAGAGAGGGTTAAGGTGCGGTGCGTAGACATGCATAATTACTGTGGCCTGCAGGAATCGGGACTCGATACCTAGGGCGACAGTTAGATGGTAGCAGTGTGTTCTGTTGGAAAGGGAGGAAGTGCTGATGGTGTGGCACACGATGGAGCGGGCAGATTCAGAAGGGGAACAATAGACTTGGCTTGTCCTCAGCCAAAACAATCTGCCAGTCCAGATCTCTTGCCCGTACACAAGTTAGATTTTTGGCATGTAGAGGTAGCCCCAGCCAGCCACCATGGCTGACAACCATCTAGCATGTTATTAAGGTCCTAGAGGCAGCAACTCTGGATGTCGGTGCTTCAAGAAGTGACTGTTGATCGTCCTGCTGGGCAAACAGCATATTTTTGATATTAGCTAATCAGATAAATATCACACTCATGAAAACATTCACTGCTGTATCTTGGTGTATCTTTTTTGAAGCCTATGCTCTGCATTGTCCATAATGCCCCACCTAGTTAGCCCTATTTATTGCCAGCACATGCAGTGCCTGCGTTAATATGTCCATTTAACTTAGTAGGCATGTACTGTAATATACTGTACATAAGAAGTATATTGCCTAGCTGCAAGCCTCACCACCTCAGTCAAGAGCGTATAATGGTGTTTTTGTTTCTGCCAAGCAGCTGACGGTTTCCTGGCATGCAACCTACTTCTTACTTTACCAATTTAATTGAATAAAAACTTAATCAAGTACTTTATAATTAAAATAACAGTCCTTCAACCTTAATTATAATGATGCCTCGGAAAAAAAAATACTTCCATCGTTCTTTCGTATGCAATGTGTATGTTTCTAGACATAACTTACTGTAATTAAAGGTCTCAGAGGCAAGGATTATAATGGATGTGATACTCGTATTTTGCTTAAGAATGAGAGCTGTAGATGCTTTCATTACACCACCAGCCAATCATTACATTAAGAAAAGAAACTGTGTATGTACAAGTCAATGACTTCACCACGGTACATTTTATTAGAGGTTAACTATAATTTAGATGTTGCCTGCGTCAGTCTTGTACAATTACTTCCGACACACTGTACATATGGAAATATATCATGTTGCTGTTCCAAGGGATTGTGGGTAATTGCATATGTACAAAGCAGTGAGCGATCGCCATGTAGTTCTACCTCATACGCATCTCTTCTATTACCATTGATTTTAACCATATTGCCTTGATGTAACCATTCGGAAACTCATAGAGAAGGAATACTGATTACTAGGAAATTCAAGGAAAAGGTGTACAATCTATAACATTTCATTAAACCACATCTTCAGTTTCTATCTGTTGCTCTACTTTGCTTTGAACTGATTTAAGCTTTCTATTACATGTTTAATCTATGCAGTGTATATAAACCTTCCAAAAAACAAGCTATATTTAATATACTGGTAGTTTGGGGGACATGGGGGACAGAAGAGGACACAGGGAGACACACAAGGTACAAGGGGGCATGAGGTACAAAAGGGGCATAATCCGCAAGATCCCCATTCACCATGGATGCACCAAGTTTTGTATATATTTTTTCCCCTGGTTTTTGTCCTCTAAACCTAGGTGCGTCTTATGGTCAGGAGCGTCTTATAGTCCGAAAAATACAGTATTTGCCACCAGTAATGTTTACTGGTAAACAAAAATTGAAATGCATCGCTCTGTAACAATATCAGTCAATCTGTACATGCTAGCACTGTTTGTAGACTGGTCAATATGTAGCTCCTTTAGTTGAATAGTCACCCATAATTGAGCTGCATCTAAACACGTCTGGAGAATCTGCATGGACCTTATGGCTGCCTGAATTGTATCAGGCCATACCCTCATAACCCCCCTCATAACCCAAAGAAACCTGCCATATATTCTCCTGCTAGGCAGATTTAAAAGGCTGGAGACAAGTCTGTTCATCAATGGTAATGATGATGTTTTGTTTCCCTAGGTATGCTGCATTTTATCAGTACACCTCCTGCTCCTGCCAGTAAAGGCAAGCAAATAATAAAAATATCTGTATACCAGATCAATATATGAACCGTGTGCTATCAGTTAAAGGGTTAACGGTCTAGGTGATACCTTAAAGCAGTGTTCCCCAACCCTGTCCTCCAGGCCCACCAACGGTGCATGTTTTGTGGAAATCCAGAGAGGTAGTTAATCAGCTCTGCTGAGACACTAATTACCCCACCTGTGAATGTTTGTGGTTTTCTGCAAAACATGTACTGTTGGTGAGCCTTGAGGACAGGGTTGGGGAACTGTGCCTTAAAGGGCTAATGCTACTAGTGGTGCAACTACAATTCATGGAGTCCCCCAGCAAAGCTTTGATGGGGCCCCTCAATGTTCTCACCCCTTCCCTTTCCTCCCCTTGGTGCCCTTCACCGCATTGGGGCCCATCTCACAAGGGTCCTAAAACAAGTGTGGCCATTATGATCTTCACACCCATAACAGATGTAGGCAAAAAAAAAACCCTGATCTGAAGTATTGTCCCCTGTATCAGAAGAAGGGAAGTTTAGAAGTTGGCCTCCCTCCTCAGCATTGGAACCCCTGCTATCACAGGGGCTGATCCCCTCTAGTTTTGCCCCTGAATGCTACTATTCTTATCTAGCTGGGTAGGGCATACTGGTTTCCCCAGAACTGTATGGGCTGTACAATATAGAATAACTGGGCAACATGGTACCACCTAATTCTCCTCTAGCTCTCTGGAGTGGAGTTCCCAGGGGCGTAGCAATCGAATAGCAACCATAGCGTTGCTAAGGGGCTAGCCGGAGCCCTACTGTCACAGGGGGCCCACAGCAGGATGCCCCCCAGGACCTGGAGGGGTCGCAGCATGAGGGGGGACCCCTCCCTCGCCTCGGGCTCTTTCCTCTGCGCTTCCCTCCAGCATTGAAATGATGCGGCGGGCAGCGGCAGATACATACCTTCCGTGCGCTCCAGCGGACGGTTCTTCCTCTAGTGTCTGACGCGACTTCCTGATTATACAGGAAGTCGCGCCAGAAGCTAGCGAGAGGAGCATCCGTGGAGCGCACGGAAGGTATGTATCTGCCGCCGCCTGCATATGCGCTCTATTCAATGCTGGAGGGGAGCGCAGAGGGGAGAGCCCGAGGTGAGGGAGGCCCGTCCTCCCTCCCCACCGACGTGCCATTAAGCTCTCCCTTCATGCTATGACCCCTCCAGCACCCCAAAAACGGCCCTGAGCGGGCCCGGGGGGAGGGGAAGGGGGGCCTAACCTAACTTCGGGGGTGCCGCCTGTCAATCACTACCTAACTGGGGGTCCCTGTCACTCACTACCTAACGTGGGGGTCCCTGTCACTCACTACCTAACTGGGGGTCCCTGTCACTCACAACCTAACCTGGGAGGCGCCTGTCACTCACTACCTAACTGGGAGTCCCAGTCACTCACTACCTAACTGGGGGTCCCTGTCACTCACAACCTAACCTGGGGGGCGCCTGTCACTCACTATCTAACTGGGGGTCCCTGTCACTCACAACCTAACCTGGGGGGGGCGCCTGTCACTCACTACCTAACTGGGGGTCCCTGTCACTCACTACCTAACCTGAGGGGTCCCTGTCACTCACTACCTAACCTGGGGCCGCCTGTCACTACCTAACTGGGGGTCCCTGTCACTACCTAACTTGGGGGGCACCTGCCACTCACTACCTAACCTGAGTTCACCTGTCACTACCTAACCTGGGGGTCCCTGTCACTCACTACCTAAACTGGGGGCTCCTGTCACTACATACACTGGCGGGTCCCTGTCACTACCTGAACTGGGGGGCATCTGTCACTACTTACACTGGGAGCTCCTGTCACTTCCTGAACTGGGGGGCTCCTGTCACTGCCTGAACTGGGGGGCTCCTGTCACTGCCTGAACTGGGGGCTCCTGTCACTGCCTGAACTGGGGGGCTCCTGTCACTAACTAAACTGATGGACTCCTGGCGCTACCTTAACTAGGGAGCACCTGTCACTACCTAAACTATCCAGGCCAGCCAGCCCAGCATCACCACCAGCCAACCAGCCCAGAATCACTGTTAAAAGGCCACAGCATCACCACCAGTCAGGCCAGCATTTACTTCAACCAGCCAAGCACAGCCCAGCGTCACCGCCAGCCAGCCCGGCCACAGCATCACTGCCAGCCAACCCAGCCACAGCATCAGCCACAGCATCACCGCCAGCACACCCGGCCACAGCATCGCTGCCAGGCCTTTCAGCCCACACATCATCCCCAATCCAGCCAAAAACAGTATTGCCAGGCACAGCAGCCAGTACAGGAGAATTTAGAAGCCAGGTGAGAGGTGTCTACCATATTAAGGGGGCATTCTGCCTATTTATGTGAAATGCTGTCTATTTATGTGCCTCATGACTGCTGAATTTGTCTTGTTGAGGGCCTCGTGATTGCTTAATTTGTCTTGTTGGGGGCCTCATGACTGCTGAATTTGTCTTGTTGAGGGCCTCGTGATTGCTTAATTTGTCTTGTTGGGGGCCTCATGATTTGTTGGGGGCCTCATGATTGCTGAATTTGTCATGTTAGGGGCCTCATGATTGCTGAATTTGTCTTGATAGGGGCCTCATGATTGCTGAACTTGTCTTGTTGGGGGGCCTCATGATTTGTTGGGGGCCTCATGATTGCTGAATTTGTCATGTTAGGGGCCTCATGATTGCTGAATTTGTCTTGATAGGGGCCTCACGATTGCTGAATTTGTCTTGTTGGGGGGCCTCATGATTTGTTGGGGGCCTCATGATTGCGGAATTTGTCTTGTTGGGGGCCTCATGATTGCTGAATTTGTCTTGTTGGGGGTCACATGATTGCTAACTGTGAGACTATAGGAAAAGCTGAATCATCATCATATGAGACAATAGCATTAAACCTACTTTTTTTAGCTTTTTAAAACAGAAAATAAAACTGGGAGGTTCTAAAAAAAATGAATATATTTTTTAGGAGTAGGATGGATGAAATTGTTTATCTTCACAGTTTATTTTCAACTTGCATTTTCCATAATGTTCATGTATGAGTTAAAACGTTTGTACAGTATTTAGTTTAAATTGCTGTTGCCACAAGTGGGCCCAGTGGTTTCTAGTTACTCTCCTGACTACTACCTAAACTGGGGACACCTATAGACCTGGCTACCTATACTGTACTTAGAGGGGTGTGGGAATATTGGGGTGGAGGGTCCTGGAGGAATGTTTGGGTGGATCCGAGGTCCGTGGGGTTGGAAGGTCGTGGGGGGGGGGGGATAAGTGATATAGCGAACATCAGCACCAAAAGTGTAAGGCTAGGCAGCTAGGGTTAGTGTTAGAAGTAGTTAGTAGTAGTAGTAGTAGTTAGTATTAGGAGTAGGGAAGGGAGGGTAGTGTTAGGCGCAGGTAGAGTGGGTGGAAAGTGTGAGAGGTAGGTTAAAAGTGGGATAGTACAATATCCATAAAGTTACTGATATTCTGCCATAGGCATTAGCCAGCACCCAATAGTACAATATAGATAACATTGCTGCTTCCCCTGGCACCCACGTTTCTGGATGTCCTTTTTCAGCGTACGCATTTGAAATGTCTGATCATTCATTATGGAGTGGCCTACAGATAACAATAAAATAATGTTCTATAGATAATGAAGCACTTGCTTTTATTCAGGTAAAGGCATAAATAGCTGATTGTATTACAGCTACAATAATGCTTTGAAAAGGTATAATTAAACGAAATTGAGTTTTGCTAAAATCTCTGTAATGATGAGTAAGACTGGCTGGTTTCATTCTGCATTGTGTGGGACAAATCCAGTCAGACTATTATTTTTACCTTGGAACCTTCTCAAAAAAATGTTTGTTTTTTTGTTTTTTCTTCACAGACATTCAGCTACACAGTGCTGGAAAAAGAAGTCTCTCGTCATTGTCCTCTGGAAGATATACACGCTCGCTGAGCGGCTTCAGCAACACAGACTCCGACAGCAATAACACTGTAACAAGATTGTTCTTCCTCGGGGCCAGAAAACATAGCTCAGCAACAGGTGAGAGCTTCGGCACATTATATTTTCACACAGTCCTCTTGCTGAAAAATTCAACTACGGTTTTGTACACTGGTAGCCAGGCTCTGTTCCTACCCCGTACTGGCCTCTCCCTTCACAAGACACAGCTGGCAATGCATGCATGAAGCATGAGGCATGATGTCACTTGACCTGTGTTTTAATAAACTGCGTTCCTAAAGGACAACTATCAATAAACATGTTTTGTTTTTAAACTGGGCTTGCTTGTCTAAGGGTGGGTTTCCACTAGGAGCCGTGGCTGCTTCCGATTCGGCCGTGGCTCCTGTCATGATGCGAAAACGCAGCCAGAATCGCTAAGCCGTGCCATGCACTGCTATAGGGATTTGGGTGCATTCTGCAGGAATCAGCAGCATGCCATCCAGAATCACACCTCAGCATGATTCGGACGGCAGTCCATTATAGGTATAGGCATCATTACCCCACCCGAATTGCCTGTTGGGAAACGCTGCTGATCCGGCCCTAATTAAGGCATAGTGGAAATGGGCTCTAAAGCTGGCCATACACTGGCCTGATTTGCCGCCGATTCGACAGCAGATTCGATCACTGTGATCGAATCTGCTGCCAATCGTTTGCGCTAAACGCACCCACCGATCCGATTTCCTCCCGAAATCGGATCGGTCCGTCGATCGCGCCGTGTGGGTTACTTCCGTCGATCGCCCGCGGGTAGGGGGCCGATCCGATAGTTATACATTACCTGACGCTGGCTCCCGGGCATCTTCTCCGCATCTTCTCTCTTGCTTCCATCCCAGCGTACATTAACTTCCTGTGTCACTCCAGTGACCAGGAAGTTCAAATAGAGGGCTATCTATTTGAACTTCCTGGTCACGGAGTGACACAGTGTACGCTGGGATGCGGTGCGGGGTACAGCGCGGAGAAGAGGACCCGGAGCCAGCTTCAGGCAGCAAGATGGAGGGCCGACATGCTCAATGCCTCCAATATAAAATCTGCACACCGCCCGCCCCCTCCCCCTGGTGCACAGTGCAGTATACTTTACCTGTCCGTGTCTGCCGCTGGTTTTGAGCTCTCTGCTCATTGTACATACATGCGCCCCACGTGGTTATGCTAGCAACCATGACTGGCGCGTGTATGCGGATTGCAGTTAGAACCTAAAACCAGCAGCGGACACGGACAGGTAAAGTATACTGCACCGGGCGTCACATTTAACATTAGGGGTGGCTTTCATCAGTTGTCCCAATATCACACGCCGCACATTTGCTCGAAGGAAATTGGTCACATCGTCAATCGGCATTGTCTTGGCAGCACTGATTTTCCTCTGATCTGATTGTAATAATTGAAGTGGATCGTTAATGCTTTCCAAGACAAAACATTTGGTGAGAGTTCCACTTTATTCTTATGTACTGCGATATTCATAGATTAAAAACCTTCACCCATCTATTTGGTATAATAAACTGTAGGGCAACAACTAAAATATACTATCCATACATGTACTAGCAATAGCAAAACGTATCTACAATCAATAGCCATTTAATGAAATAAATGACCTATATACCCGAGAAGTATAACAGCGCAGCGTAACAAATAACATTTTTGTGGCTAATTTACTTGGGAGAAATATATGAATCTGATTCATGCTACTTAATTTGCTTTGATACTGTTCACTTTGAAGAGAACAGCACTAATTAAAATGATGCAAGTCGGAGATGCTTTCAAGACGTCTTAATTTTACAGACTTGAAATAATAAGGAATCCCTTTTGAGCAGCCACAGTCACTGTGACATTGGATGGAGAGCGCCACGGCGTACAGTGACCTCACACGCGGCGCATAATCTCATTTGTACTGAGCTGGGTGAGCAGCCTTCATTTCAGAAGCGTGTAATTGGTAGATAAAAGAAATGCTGGACTGATGTGCCATCATGTCACTGCAAGTACAGTGCCTTGATAAGAAATCTTAAAACAATCCTGAATTACAATCATGGAGAATACACATATTAAAAGCTACTTGGATCGATTTTTTGAATCAATGAAGTTGACCATGAAGAAAATTCTTTCCACACATCACTCTGCTGCACTCGATAAATTACTTCCTGTGAACTGCTGTGCTTTACATAGCTTTTAGATGTGTAATATTATTCATTTAAAAAAAGAACACCAAAGCAGTTAACATGGGGGGGGGGGGGGGGGGGGGAGTTAAAGCTTGCTTTCTTGGAATGAGAGTGCAGCTATGTGTGACCCAATGTTTGATACCATTCAGATATTATACATATGTGCCAGTTCTCTCCACTAAACCATGCAGCCGGCTACCACAAAGAAAAACACTAAAAGCTTGTATTGCTTTCCCTGGTTCAGATTTTCTCAGCTGTGACATAGGGAAGAGGAAGAATGGCCAAACTTAGAACTTCTATTCAATCTAATTTTTTTACAAGTCCCTTGGCCATTTTAGGAAAACAGGCTGCTTAGCGGGATTTTATTTAAATTGCATCTCACTTTCACAACCACAAATGATTTATACATATTTCATGCACAGTAATTTAACAAGCTGCATTACGCAGACATGCCTGTGTTTACTCAGTGTTCTTGATCACTGCTCTGAAGCTCTGCAATTTTCACTATGAAAGCCGTTAATAAGATTGGAGTGAGTGATCACTTCCAAATGTGTCTATGCAGAGCCAGCACGCCCATAAAACTGTAGGATCCCTCCTACTTGCAGAATAAATGTGTCACTGTGGTATAAATAAACATTGAGGTATAAATATGAACTATCATTTTATGTGAGAAATGTACAGCTAGTGTAATGTATCAAAATAAAATGAATATGTGCTTTTCACTTTCAAGTGAACAACTGTTCCATAGAAGAAAACAACTAATTAAAATGCACATTTGCTAAATGGTTAAAGGACAACTGAAGTGAGAAGAATATGGAGGTTGCCATAATTATTCCTTTTAAACAATACCTGTCAGCCTTCTTGATCTATGTGGCTGCAGTAGTGTCTGAATCTCACCAGTAACAAGCGTGCAGCTAATCTTTTCAGATCTGACAATGATTTCAGAAATGCATGATCTGCTGCATGCTTGTTCAGGGTCTATGGCTAAAAGTATTAGAGGCAGAGGATCAGGAGGATAGCCAGGCAACTGGTATTGCTTAACCAGTTCAGGACCATAGGCTTACACCCCCCTAGTGACCAGGCTATTTTTTTACAATTTAGTGCTCTGCAGCTTTAATAGCTCACTGCAGAGCCATACTACTTAGCATGCAAGTGATCAACCCCCTTTTCTGCCCACCAACAGAGCTTTCTGTTGGTGGGCTCTGATCACTGCTGGCATGTTTGTTTATTTTTTATTTATTTGTTTGTATTTTTTTTAAATAAATTTCTCTATTTTTTATTTATTTTTGTTATACCCCTCCCTCCCTCCGCCAGCCAATCAGGGCGATCCTCTCTCATAGGCATCAGCCTATGAGAGGGGATCACGATTGGAGCCTCTCTAGGAGACAGCTGAGTGACACGGCTGTCCGCAGTACAGCGCTGTAGTAGATCGCAGCTCTGTACAATGCAAACAGACAGCGGTTTCACCATCTAACAGTCTCCTAGCGATTGCCACTATTAGGCTGATGAGACGCATAGACACATAGGCGCACGTGATCCCCTGTAAAACCTTGCCCCAGGACTTGACTCATTACGGCGTTAGGCGGTCCTGGGGCTGCCACCTTCCCAACACCTATTGGCGTTAGACGGTCGGGGAAGGGGTTAAATATGGCAGCCTCCATATCCCTCTCAATACATTTGTCCCTTTTTTTTTTTTCAATAATTTTTATTAAAAGTTTTGTAGTAAAAGGAAACAATTGTACAACACAACATTAGCTACAAGTAAGTGCAAACACAGCGGCATTGAAAGGTACCAAGCTTATTTATGAACAAACCATTCTGATATCAAATCCTACATTGTAGTAAAATACCATACCATCTAAAATGTTCAAACAATGAAGAAATAACGAAAAATCTTATTGAATATATTATTAGTTCCCAGCACCTTAGTATTAATCCATACCAGAAATTTAAAACACTGGACATTTAACAGGGGGAACTCTAGAAAAGTGACAGAAAGGGAGTCTGCCATCCTACATTAACCTCCTTGCCGGTCTAAAAAATCCGGCAAGGAGGCAGCGCCGCACATTTAAAATTTTTTTTTTTTTTAAATCATGTAGCGAGCCAAGGGCTCGCTACATGATAGCCGCTAAGCGGCGGCATCCCCCCACCCACTCCGATCGCCTTCGGCGATCAGAGTATGCAGGGAATCCCGTTGAGAACGGGATTTCCTGCAGGGCTTCCCCGGTCGCCATGGCGACGGGGCGGGATGACGTCACCGACGTCATGGACGTCGGGACGTCATAGGGAATCCCGATCCGCCCCTCAACGCTGCCTGGCACTGATTGGCCAGGCAGCGCAGGGCTCTGGGGCGGGGGGGAGCGACTCGGCGCGGCGGATTGCGGCGGATCGGCGGCGAGCGGCGGCGATCGGAAGTTACAAGCAGCTAGCAAAGTGCTAGCTGCTTGTAACAAAAAAAAATTATGCAAATCGGCCCAGCGGGGCCTGAGATATCCTCCTGCGCAGGTTACCCCGAGCTGAGCTCGGGATAACCGGCAAGGAGGTTAACCACACTTGGCCAGATGGAGACCACCTTTACCGACGTGTTTAGTACTCTTGGGCAAAGGGCCTGTCCTCCAGCAAGGTCAGGCCTGCTTGTTAACCATGAGGAGCCAAACTCACGTTTGGCGGAGTACTAAGTGCAATGAAGAGGCTCTTAAGATAAGGGGGGTGCATGGTAAATTACAACTCAAAAACCTTCAACAGATGTAAGTTGGTGCATCCATTGTGATGCAACCCATCGCTATATCCACATTGGGAGGGAGTCGGATTGAGAGAAGAGAAGAACTCAGGAATGAAAAGGAGAGAAGTAGGTAGAGAAAGACAGAGGAGAAGGTTTGAATGGAGAGACAAGAGAATACAGAGACGAGGGTCGTTCAAGCTGATCCTCTTTGTATAATATGGATGTGTTCATGGGAGGCTACCTAAGGGAGATCATTGGTTGCATACCATTGTAATTTGTTCAGGGCTTAACAAGTAATTAATTAAAGGATCCCAGATTTTATAGAACTTTTTCATATTATCATTCATACGGGCCCTCAGTTTCTCAAAGAATAGTATATTGCCAAGTCTGTTTTTGATAGCTTCAATATACATTTGTCCTTTAAAGTGGATCCGAGATAAACTTTTACTCATTGCATAATTGTGTTCCTTACATATAGTTTATAGGGCATTCCTCAAGCCAAATACTTATTTATTTTGTTTTAATACTCTAATTCCCTATAAACTAAACAAACCTCACCCACAGCTCAAAGTGCCTTGGCACTCCATGTAGCAAGGGCTTATGGGAGCTTAGTCTGGGCAGTAGGAGGAGAAGGTTACTAGCCAGAGATTTCAGAGTCAGAGAGGAGGAGGGAGCAGGAGAGGGAAGTGAGCTGAGGGCTGGAGACAGTTACAGCTTGCCTGTGTGTAATGTGACAAACAAAACATGGCCGCTGTCATTGTATCACAGGAATAAATAAACATGAAACTATTGAAGCTGTTTGCAGTTAGATTTGCTGTGTAAACTATCTAAACTTTAGAGAAGATATATAGACAAGTTACTTGTCATAGTTAGTTTTTCATCTCACATCCACTTTAAAACATTAACTAATCTGCATAGTTTGTCATCTTCTTAAAGGGCAACTGAAGTGAGAAGAATATGGAGGCTGCCATATTTATTTCCTTTTAAACTATACCAGTTGCCTGGCAGCCCTGCTGATCTATGTCTCTGAAGTAGAGTCTGAATAACACCAGAAACAAGCATGCAGCTAATCTTGTCAGATCTTACAATAATGTCAGAAACACCTGATCTTCATATGCTTGTTCAGGGGCTGTGGCTAAAAGTATTAGAGGCAGAGGAGCAGCACGATAGCCAGGCCACTGGCATTGCTTAAAAGGAAATAAATATGGCAGCCTCCATATCCCTCTCCCTTCAGTTCTCCTTTAACCTCTTTGATCTCAAAACAGAGACAAATTTATGACATGACATAAATGTAAACCACCAGTTTAGTTGGTTTAGTTATGTTTGCACTTTAATCTCAGAACTTCTCCTTTGTTTCAGGTGGGGCAAACTTGGTGTCTTGTGGCGGATCCGGCTATGTTAGATTCTGGAATATATTTAGAAACCAGTTAATGGCAGAGTTTATTGCTCATGAAGGTGCAAGCTTTATAGTGATGGCTGTTGATAGAACAAACAATTTCCTTGTAACTGGAGATCTTGATGGGTGGATTAAAGTTTGGAACATTCAGGTAATGTGAGCTGCCTGCTTTGAGCATTAAAAGTTAAGTCTGACTTTCCAATTATAGAAACAAATACAATTAGTAATCACCAGAATGCTTATAGTTCATTAGCGTATTGAAAACCTGATTTGCTCATGCCCTTGTTTTTGATCCCTCAAATGTGTTTTTCTAGAACCATTTAAAACTTAGCACAACAAATAAGTCTAAGATGCCTGTGAAATAGTCGCATGTTGTTCAGAATCTGCTTAAAGTATAAGGGAACTCAGTAATGCTACTGCAAACATCTAAGATGATGACACTAATCATGGGAAAATTCCCTATTTAGAACACTTAACTAGTCAATTGTACACTTAACTCTCAGTCACTGGCGTAACTATAGGGCCTGCAGCCCCTGCTCCCCCGCTCGGGGCCGTTTTGTGGGGGTTGGAGGGGACGCAGCATGAGGGGAAAGCCATGGCCACATTTGGCAGGGAGGAGGGACATCCCCCCCCTCACCTCGGGGCTCTCCACTCTGCGCTCCCCTCCACTTTAAATTAGAGTCTGGGCAGCAGCGGACAGATACATACCTTCCGTGCGCACCAGCGTGTGTACCTCTCTCTAGTCTCTGACGCGACTTCCTGTATAAACAGTAAGTCACGTCAGAGACTAGAGAGAGGACCGCACGCTAAAGCGCACGGAAGGTATGTATCTGTCTGCTATCTGTCTGCTGCCTGCCACTGCCCGCCGCTGCCCAAACTCTAATTTAAGCTGGAGGGGAGCGCAGAGGGGAAAGCCCCGAGGTGAGGGGGGGATGTCCCTCCTCCCTGCCGAATGTGGCCATGGCTTTCCCCTCATGCTTCGTCCTCTCCAACCCCTCAAAGTGGCCCCGAGCGGGCCCCGGGGAGGGGGGGGCCCGCTCAGAAATTCTGCAGGGGGGCCCGGTGGGGCCTAGTTACGCCCCTGCTCTCAGTTTTAAATATAAAATCACAATTTGAATAACAAACAATTGCAAACAATCTTTTACTTATAATTATACACTATTTTGTCTCCTAAGTTTTCTCTTAGGAGATAATTTTTCATTTTTTAGTTAAAATAACTTGTCAGCATTCTACAATTGAAAAAGTACCAAAGAGTAGCTGAAAAAGTATTGTCAAAATGATTTGTATATTTATCAAAGTATTGTATTATTTGGTTAAAAAGCATTTTACTGATAACGGCCCATATGCAATTCCCATTTTCTCCTTAGTTTTCTCCAAGATATATATTTTTACTCTTTATCAATAAAATTCCTTTTGAATCCCCAGCAAGCAAGAAAATGCTAAATTTTAGTTAAATAGCACTTTTTTTTCTACTACTTTTGGTACTTTTTTAATTTCAAAATGCTGAAAAGTCACTTTAACAACAGATTAAAAATTATCACCTAGGAGAAAACTTTGGAGAAAAAGTGAATTGCATATAGCCCAACGTGTGAAAATATCATGCAGGAGAAAACTTAGAAAAAGTATCTAGGCCCATATGCAATTAACTTTGTCTCCTAATTTTTCTCCTAGGAGATATTTTTCCATCTTCTCTTTAAAATAACGTTTCATCACTCTGCAGTTCAGTATTTTTTTGTTTGGTGGGAGTTGAAAAGGCATTTTGTTGACAAGGCGTGAACATATCACCTAGGAGAAAATGCAGGAGAAAAAGTGAATTAGATATATCTTAAGTGCAATACATCTTGAAATGATTTTCTGTTGATAGATGATAACTCATAGATTACTAGGCCCCATTGCAGGAACTGACAGTGGGAATACAATATTTTAACAGCTTTGAAATGACATCATGATAGTTGAATTGCAATTTTTCATATTATTTTATTTAATAGTTATCTCATTTTTGTGTGACACATGGTCTGAATGGTTGGGAAGCATTGTTACATATACTTTTGTTCTGTTATGTGCTAATGCCTAACTTGGAAAGAAACCACAGAACAGTGCTGTGCTGAATTTACATATATAGCTGCTATTTTAAAAGGGACATTTGGTAAACTTTGCCAAGTCCTTGAAGCATCAGTTGATGGCCATCTTGTTATAAGAAATAGGCCTGTGTTCGTTCTGGATGCTGTTCCATACAACAAGGACGAATATTCAACTTTCAGGGGGTCACACAGTCATTGAAGTCAATGCTAATCGACACTGAAGCAGTTTGTACCTTATATGACAATGATGTCACTCAGGGGCGTACCTGGGTAATATAGAGCCTATGGCACACACTGAAAATACGCCCCCCCACCTTCCCCCCATCAGAGCCCCCTCCCACTCTAAAAACAGCATCCTTTCTCGCATACATGTGTTATGATTTCCTGTGTTTTTTGTCTCTAGATATTGCTGAAGTTGCTTTTCCGGAGTTACTTCTTATTCCCTCTCTGTTCTGTTTTCTAACACTAAGCCAAGTGCACCCTACATATATAAATTAAGTAGCCATGTTCCCCAGATAATAATTATTAATCTGATTTGAGATCTGAGTGATGTGGAGGCATGGGAGCAGGCATGGGGGCACAGCACAGGGGGAGGAATGGGACACAGCACAGGAGCAGCTTGGCGCCCATGGTGCTGTGATGCCCATGGCATGAGCCATACCTACACCCCTCTAGATAAGCCTCTGATGTCACTTCTCACCGAGGGCAGATTGGAATAAGGTGTGTGTGTGTGCATGTACAGCATGTACAGTATATGCAAGCATGTAACTTCTAGGGCTTTGGTATTAAGACTATTCTGGGTTAGCATTATGTCAATTGGTTTTATATTATCTAGCAAATTTTGGGTTGCTAAAATAAAGCAGTCTCACTCTGATCTGAAAGAAGCTCATTATTTTGTAGCTAATCATTGTGTATGGTGTTTCATGTTATGTGTAATAGGAATACTGCACTGATTATAGTGAGGACAAGTGTATGGAGCTTCCTCCCTTGGTTACATCATTCCAGCCTCACAGTGATTGTGTTACGCACATTGAAACCTGCACACACAATCAGTGTCTCCTGGTCATTTCCTCGTCAGCAGATTGCACCATATGTCTCAGCGATGTATATGGGAATCCAGTTGGAGTATTTGGACAGGTAAACACATTTTTAACCCTTATAAAAAAAAGTTGACAAATGTAAGGAAGCTTTTCCTATTAGGTGGGCTGGTCTCTTTGCATCTTACACATTAACTTTAAAAATAATGTAATGACACCTAGTTAAGAAAAGAAATTGTTTTTTTCCTCCTGGTTGCACCATACATAGGGCAAGAGGTTAAAGCAAACATATAGAGGTTTGCATAGCAACAAACAGGTAGCAAACAGGTACTGCACAACACTGGCTACTGTCACTAATGTGTCGCTGTTGAGCCTCAATGAATCTTGTTGTTTGAATGGATTACCTGGCTCAGAAGTTCAGGCATGCTCTCTGGTACACCCTCAGTAAAGAGTAAAGGCTGTGTTTGTGATAGCAGCTAGCTGAGGAAGTGAGACTGTATACTGTACAGCCTCACTTCCAGATAGGGAAGCAGTAATCCACTATAAGATCCCCCTAATCTGATGACATCAAACCAACAAATGTTGATTTAGGTAATACACTTAATAACTAACTGTAGTTTTCTTGCAAGCATTAAAAAACTTTAAGTTTCTTCTTCAGGCATGATATATATCTTTATTATTTTTCTTAGTGTACCGTAAGTTAATTCTTGTCTGAGGTAAGCCACCTCAAGTTGTTTTTATATTCAGCTTTTTAATACTCTTGGGCGCCTCTCCACCGTGTGTTGATCCAGAACTAGATCATCATGATACAGAACGGGACCATTATGGTACAGTTCTGATCCAGTTCTGTATCATACCTGAAGAAAAAAATTAAAGTTTGAAAAGCTTACAAGAAAACTATGCACTGTTAGTCATTAAAGCTATAACCTGAATCAACATTTGTTGTTTTTGATGTTGGCAAATCTGCTCCACGACTAACACTGGACCATACCTTACTTGCATTAGGATCTACCTCATCCATAAAGCTGTCACTTTTGAAATTGACAGGTAGGCATGTGAGGTATCCTGAAAATCTTATACTGGGTATCGTATGCTGATAATACAAGTTCTAAATAGTTATGACTGTCTCTGTAACTGGAATATTAAAGGAAAATGCATAAAGAGCAACAGGTACAATTTTTCCACATGGCCTGAGGAGATCTTAGATGTTTACTCTGGCTTCTGCTGCCAGGCAAATCTGGCTTAATTGTTTTAACCTTATAACAAAATGTTTTCTTCTTAAGGTGGCCATAAACTTATCAACTTTTTGCATTGATATCTAGCATTTTAAATAATTTGATCAAATCTTCTACAAATTGATGCTGCAAATGATGCCTGGTTGACTGATTTTTAGCTGAAATCGGTTGATTCAGTCAATCACGGAGTCTGAAAAATTTTAGTTAATCAGTGACAGGTCAGGAGCGCATTGGTAGTGGCATTCGATAAGTGACGAAGCTACTCTCACCTGTCCATGGCGTGGCTCCAGTCTCTTCTCTCCCCACTGACTGCTCCTTCCTCTTTCCTCACTCCCGAATGCCTGTGTGACATAATAAATGCTAGAGGCAAAATACCAGAGGCCTCTAGTGGTCAAGTAAAGTATGTGCCATGGGAAACCCTAGTATTTGTCCTCTACAGCATACCTTCACACAAGCGCCCCAGGACTCGGGATCGACAAAACAGGAAGGAGCAGAAAGATGAGAGCAGTCTGTGTACAGTGTGTGGAAGGGTTTGATAGATAATAATCAGAGAGGGATCTATCGGTTGACCATATCGATCAGTCACCTTTATACGTATCCACTCATCTCTATGGTTACAGAAACAGAGGAGAATCTCTCTAAAAAAACAAGAGTTAGAAGCAATCTTAATTTTTTTTATATCACTGACTAAGTACATATGGGAAAGATTTCCCTTCATTTCTTGTTTCACCTACAATGAGGATGTGGCTTGCATTTCATCGTTATTAATGTGTTATAAAGCGTTAATGGCTCATGTTGTCCAGTTTTATGTAACATCAATCTCATTCGGTTTTAATCCCATCACACCTCTGCGCCTCTCAGGACACATCCATATCATTGATGTGCGAGAATGCAGAAAACTCACTTAGTTCTTGACCCTTCCAGTTGAAGAATTACTAGCGACTCTTGTTTACATGTAATCAATACAAACATGGTCAAGGTTTCCTTTATTTAATTTCTCCTTGTATCCATTGTTTAGGAAGAGCACTGGAGAATTGAGAAATGTCCCCCTCCACTTATAGCAGATAATAAATTAGAGAGTGCAGAGGTAACAGCAGATGGCTTGGCCTCTCCACATATTGAAAAAGAAGCAGAGCCTGATGTTCAGCTACAAGATACGCTAACTGAAGATAAAGACGACTTGCCCTTCAAGTATGTAGAAAACAAGGTTTTTGGTTAAGTAGATTGGAAGAAAAATAAAAAAAATAGTTTACAGAGTAATGTATATTGTGAACTTTCTCGCCCATTACTCTTTCACTGTCTGGATGACTGTAAACTATTAAGCTACATACTCACCACAAAGACCGCCGACATAGGAACAAACGATGGGCGTGAACACATTGTTGAATGATCGCTGTAATTAATGCGGGGTTTACCAAACACACACAAAGGGAAATGCTCACTCCCAAACAGTCCTCTGCTGCTTTATAAAGCCTGCAGGCTGCTTATAAGCCAATAAGAAGTGCACACACACGTTACACCTAGTCTGCAGTGATTAATCAAGCGGAAGTTGAGCAGGTCAGCCAATCATTGGAGAGGGCTTCCGTTGCATATAGACAATGGCTATATGACCAGCAGGGGGCACCAGCGTGCAGGATATTCCCTCTCATCTGCCCCCCTCCTAACTAAACTGCATGGGAATCTACAATAAAATTAAAAACAATGGTGCACAAGCCAGCCTGGGGCCCCGGGAACTCTCACTGCCCGGGGCCCCAGAATGAGCATGTAACACCATATGTGAGCGCAGTCAAGCCCTGGAGCTGCCACCCCCAAGAGCCTGTCCCCAACTGCTCTGAAACTTACCAAACACACACAAAGGGTAATACTAACTCCCAAACAGTCCTCTGCTGCTTTATAAAGCCTGCAGGCTGCTTATAAGCCAATAAGAAGTGCACACACACGTTACACCTAGTCTGCAGTGATTAATCAAGCGGAAGCTGAGCAGGTCAGCCAATCGTTGGAGAGGGCTTCAGTTGCATATAGACAATGGCTATATGACCAGCAGGGGGCACCAGCGTGCAGGATATTCCCTCTCATCTTAATTAATGCGTAATTAATGCGGGGGTCAATGGTAATCGGAACGACCGTCCACGATTGGATAAACATGGCGGTCGCTCAAAGCCAATGATTATTGGCTATTGTTGAAAATAATTTTTTTTCGTTACCCATTATGTGATTTTGGGCAAAGTTGTTCATTGTGCAAAATCATTTGTGTATAGATCGTTTAGTGGTTATGGGCCTTCAGAAACCTAAACCAAGTCCTTTGTTTCTCAACTTTCAGTATTGATTGCGTTACATTATGATTAACAAGAAAAATGTGTTTTTTCTAGTAGAGATGGCCCGAACGGAACATCGTGGGTTCGCGTTTGCGATCAAATGCGAATATTATGCGAGTTTGACCCGCCCCCTATACTACATCATTGCACTAAACTTTGACCCTCACAGTCAGCAGACACATGGCAGCCAGTCAGGCTGCACTGCCCCTGGAGTCCCCCTTCCTATATAAAAGGCAGCAGCGTTGGCCATGTTCTCACTCAGTGTGCTGCTGTGTTAGTGAGAGAAGGGAGAGAGGTTGCTGCAGAGATTAGGGAAAGCTTAGTTGGCTCTTGTTCGGCTTGTTAGCTTGCTCCTTGCTGATACTTATTGCTAAAAAGCACCCCAAAACAGCTCTTTTGAGAGCTAATGTTCTTGTTGTGTGTGTGTGTGTGTGTGTGTGTATGTGTGTGTGTGTGTGTGTGTGTGTGTGTGTGTGTGTGTGTGTGTGTGTGTGTGTGTGTGTGTGTGTGTGTGTGTGTGTGTGTGTGTGTGTGTGTGTGTGTCGCAGCTGGCCTTTGCTAATTGCTATACTGTGCCAGGCCCAGCACATTCAGTGCCTACCTTTTCACTGCACCTGTGTGTGCGACAGCTGCACATTTGTAATACCAGTCCGTGCATACCTATGAACTGCACCTGTGTAACAGCACACATTTTTATATACCAGTCACTGCATACCTGTTCACTGTACCTGTGTGTGTTACAGCTGCACATTTGTAATACCAGTCCATGCATACCTTTGAACTGCACCTGTGTAACAACACGCAGTTTTATATTCTGGTCACTGCATACCTGTTCACTGCACCTGTGTGTGTGACAGCTGCACATTTGTAATACCAGTCCGTGCATACCTTTCACTGCACCTGTGTTACAGCACGCTGTTTTATATACAAGTCACTGAATATCTGTTCACTGCACCTGTGTGTGTTACAGCTGCACATTTGTAATACCAGTCCATGCATACCTTTCACTGCATCTGTGCAACAGCACACTGTTTTATATACTAGTCACTGCATACCTGTTCACTGTACCTGTGTGTGTGACAGCTGCACATTTGTAATACCAGTCCGTGCATACCTTTGAACTGCACCTGTGTAACAACACGAAGTTTTATATACCAGTCACTGCATACCTATTCACTTCACCTGTGTGTGTGACAGCTGCACATTTGTAATACCAGTCCATACATACCTTTGAACTGCACCTATGTAACAACACACAGTTTTATATACCAGTCACTGCATACCTATTCACTTCACCTGTGTGTGTGATAGCTGCACATTTGTAATACCAGTCCGTGCATACCTTTGACCTGCTCCTGTGTAACAGCACACAGTTTTAAATACCAGTCACTGCATACCTGTTCACTGCAGCTGTGTGTGTGACAGCTGCACATTTGTAATACCAGTCCGTGCATACCTTTGAACTGCACCTGCGTGACAGCACGCAGTTTTATATACCAGTCACTGCATACCTGTTCACTGCACCTGTGTGACCGCACATTGTTCTACCAGCAGTCACTGCCTACCTTTTCACTGTACCTATTTGTGTGACTGACCGCATGCTGTTTTGTATACCAGTCCGTGCATACCCTTGAACTGCACCTGTGTGTGTGACAGCTGCACATTGTATTATAATACCAGTCGCTGCATGCCTTTCACTGCACCTGTGTGACTGCACGCTGTTTTATATACCAGTGCGTGCATACCTGTTAACTGCACCTGTGTGACAGCTGCACATTGTATTGTAATACCAGTCACTGCATACCTTTCACTGCACCTGTGTGACCGCACATTGTTCTACCAAAAGTCACTGTATACCTTTTCACTGCACCTGTGTGACTGCACATTGTTCTACCAGCAGTCACTGTATACCTTTTCACTGCACCTGTGTGACTGCACATTGTATTAGTCAGTGCATACCTTTCACTTCATCCCCCCCCAATATGGACAAAACAACAGGAAGAGGCAGAGCCAGAGGCAGGCCACCTGGCAGGTCTGTTTGAGGTCGTGCTGATGTGATTTCATGCAGTCCTGGACCAAAGTTCAGTGCTTAGAAGAAGGCACATGCCATTAACTCCCAAGATTGTCAGGACATAGTAGACTATTTAACACAGAACACCTCATCTTCCGCAGCCACCAGCGCTACTACAAGCACCACATCTGCTCCATTTGACACTTCGCCGGAGTTATTTGGTGGGGAATTAACTGATTCACAGCCATTATTGTTACAACAAGATGAAGGCGCTAAGCAAGTTACACCACCTCATATGTCTGAGTTAGGCATCACTATAAACGTAAGGTGTGAGAAGGAGGATGAAGTACCTGCTGTTGGTGCAGTTTATGAGGTGTCTGATACAAGCAAAGCTGTGGAGGATGCTTATGATGATGATGACGATGATGATGATACTACCATGGATGTCACGTGGGATCCTAATAGACATGATGACCTGGGGAACAGTTCAGAGGGGGAGTCAGAGAGGAGTAGGAGGAGACGAGTTGCTGAAAGAAACAAGGAGAGGCTCATCATCAGAAACAGCTTCTGGCAGTGTCCGGCGGCATGTATCGCCACCTATGGACAACTAGCCAACATGCCCTTCAACGTCCACTGCTGGCGCCACCACCAAAGTACCATCATCCCAGGGCTCAGCGATGTGGAAATTGTTTTGTGGGTCTGCTTCAGATGAGAGCAATGCCATCTGTGCTCTCTGCCAGCAACAATTGAGCCGTGGAAAGACCAAGACAGGAACCAAGTAGGAACAACTGCATTACGAAGGCACATGACGAAAAAAAGCACAAACTGCAATGGGAAGACCACCTGAGCAAAAGCAGCACACAAAAGCAAAGCCATCTTCCTTCTCCTCTTCTTCCTCCAGGTGCATTATCTTCAGCCGCTTTCTCCCTTGCACCTTCACAGCCACCCTTCTCCACTCCGCCTCTCACCTTGAGCGGTTCTTGCTCCTCTGCCCACAGCAGCAGCCCGGAGTCCGTGAGGGAAATCTTTGAGGGGAGGAAGCCAATTTCTGCCAGTCACCCCCTTGCCCGGCATCTGACAGCTGACTTGGTGGAACTGTTAGCTCGCCAGCTGTTACCATACCAGCTGGTGGACTCTGAGGCCTTAAAAAAAATTGTGTTGATTGGGACACTGCAGTGGAAGATATCAGGCCGCAATTATTTCTCAAAAAAGGCGATACCCAAACTGTGCCGTGAAGTTAAAAGGCAAGTGGTGTCATCTCTGACACACAGAGTTGGGTCAAGGGTCCATCTGACCATGGATGCCTGGTCTGCAAAGCACGGTCAGGGCAGGTACATTACTTATACAGCCCATTGGGTCAAGCAGGGAGTACGTGGTTGTGCAGCGGACCTAGTTGTGACACCTCCATGGCTTGCAGGCAGGCCTGCTGCCACCTTCTCTCCTTCTCCTCCTGCTACATCCTCTTCACTGTTGTCCTCCTCCTCCTCCTTGGCTGAGTGGCAGTTCAACTCTACTGGTGCTGTGATCTCCTCTCCAGCTACACACCCCCAGCTCCCTGGGCCTATGCTGCATGCCAGGTACAACGGTGTCACGCCATCTTGGACATGTCTTGCCTCAAAGCCGAGAGTCACACTCGAGCAGCTCTCCTGGCTGCTCTGAACAAGCAGGTAGATCAGTGGCTGACCCCGCACCAACTGGAGATCGGCAACGTGGTGTGTGACAACGGCAGCAACCTCATTTCGGCTTTGAGTTTGGGATAGTTGACACATGTACCCTGCCTGGCACATGTGCTAAATCTAATAATTCAAAGATTTGTGTCTAAGTACTCAGGCTTACAGGACGTCCTGAAGCAGTCCAGGAAGGTGTGTGGGCATTTCAGGCGGTCCTACACGGCCATGGCATGCTTGGCCGATATTCAGCAGGGAAACAACTTGCCAGTGAGGCGCTTGATTTGCGATAGCCCGACTCACTGGAATTCAACGCTCCTGATGTTTGACCGTCTGCTACAACAGGAGAAAGCTGTCAACCAGTATCTGTACAGCTACATTGAAAGGTCATGCTCTGGGGAGCTGGGGCTTTTCTGGCCGAATTACTGGACACTCATGCTTAATGCCTGCAGGCTCATGCGTCCGTTTGAGGAGGTGACAAACCTGGTGAGACTCAGTGAAGGCGCCATCAGCGACTTGATCCCATATACTTTCTTCCTGGAGCGTGCCATGTGTAGAGTGGTGGATCAAGCTGTGGAGGAGCGTGAACAAGAAGAGGCGGAAGAGTGGGAACAATCATCACCAGAACCAGATGTTTCCTCAACACCTGCGGCAGCACAGAGAAGGGGGAGGAGGAGGAGGAAGAGTCGTGTAGGGAAGAGGAGTCAGATGAGAAAGGTGTTTTTTTTTTAGGAGGAGGCGGAAGAACAACTGCAGCAGGCATCGCAAGGGGCTTGTGCTGCTCACCTTTCCTGTGGTATTGTTCATGGCTGGGGGGAGGAGGAGAACTTACCTGACATCACTGAGGAAGAGCAAGAGGAGATGGATAGTACGTCTGCATCCAACTTTGTGCAGATGGCGTCTTTCATGCTGTCCCACCTGTTGAGGGACCCCCATATACAAAAACTCAAGGGGAATGACCTGTACTGGGTGGCAATGCTACTAGACCCTCGGTATAAGCACAAAGTGGGGAGATGTTTCCAAATCACCAGAAGGCAGAAAGGATGCAGCAATTGCAGAACAAGCTGGCAAGTGGCAACTATGCTTTACAGTGCATTTAAGGGTGATCTCACAGTACAACGGAATAAAGGTGCCACTGCCAGTAATCTTCCTCCTCCTCCCATGTCCACGCAGGCAAGTAAAGTACGCTCTAGCAATCTCATGGTGATGTCGGACATGCGGACATTCTTTAGTCCAACGCCTCACCTAAGCCCTTCCGGATCCACCATCCACCAACGCCTTAACCGGCACCATCCACCAACGACTACCTGGCCTTAAGTGTGGATGTAGACACTCTGAGCAGCGATGAACCCCTGGACTACTGGGTGTGCAGGCTTGACCTGTGGCCAGAGCTGTCACAATTTGCCGTCCAACTTCTGGCCTGCCCTGCCTCAAGCGCCCTGTCAGAATGGACCTTCAGCGCAGCTGGAGGCATTGTCAGTGAGAAGAAAAGTCGCCTAGGTAAAAAAAGTGTTCATTACCTCACCTTTATTAAAATGAATGAGGCATGGATCCCGGAGGGCTACTGCCCGCCCAAAGACTAACTCAGTCCCCACACACAGCATCTCTGCCTGCACGCCATGTGACTGCCTGCCCCAAGACTAAGTCAGTCCCTACACAGCATCTCTCCCTGCAGGCCACTTGACTGCCTTCTCCGCCTCCACCACCAACAGGGTCCAGGACTCCAGGTGGATTCCTGATTTTTAAAGCCGCTGCTAGAATAATTTTTGTGGTGCGTGTAAATGCCTTCCTACTTTTTCTGGCTGCACTGCGGCTGCAACAACAAAACAGAAGGCATGTACATGTGTCAATTGCCCTTCCTGATCGTTCCCTTGCCGCGGTGAAGGGGCTTGCGTATCACAATGTAGCAATGACCGGCTATATAAGTGTGTTGAGGGGCATACCCAAGATAATAAGGTCGTTGCTTCATTGTGGACAGACCAAATTCGATCAGCTCGACAGTCACTGTTTTTCTGTCATTGAGCTACCTCAGCCCGACCATAAGGGCTTGAAAACCGCCATCGCCTGCACTCTCGCCATGGTTCGCACCAGTCCAGCTAGGCCGTCACTACACAAACAGCTGTTTGCAATGCGTTACACAGTGAGTTTGGTCTGTCAGTGTCAAGCAGTACACTAATTACACTACCTGATTGATATATACACACACGCAAGATGTTTTAAAGCACTTTAGGCCTCCAATTTAGCATGCAATGTCATTTCTGCCCTTAAAACCCTGCTGTGCGTCAAACCCAGATTTTTCCCCGGGACTTTTGCTGTGTATCCCACTCTGACAAAACAAAAGACAAGACAAAGACAAACACTTATATTGTGCTTTTCTCCTGGCGGACTCAAAGCTTCAGAGCTACAGCCACTAGGACGCGCTCTATAGGCAGTAGCAGTGTTAGGGAGACTTGCCCAAGGTCTCCTGCTGAATAGGTGCTGGCTTACTGATCAGGCAGAGCCGAGATTTGAACCCTGGTCTCCCGTGTCAGAGGCAGAGCCCTTAACCATTACACTAGCCAGCCATGCCCCCTCCAGGTGGTAGACCCCTTGAAACATCTTTTCCATCACTTTTGTGGGCAGAATTAATGTTTGAAGTTTTGAAAGTTCGCCTGCCCATTGAAGTCTATTGCGGTTCAAACGCGATTTTTTGCAGAAGTTTGCGTTCGAGGTTCACGAACCTAAAATCGAAGTTCGGGCCAACTCTACTTACTAGTGTAATAACTTTGCTGTCATAATTCAGACATGATAATTAGTATACAGAGTAATTTTGACATAGCAAGTGTGATGCTGAGGAAAAGGGTGTCCTGATCTCCCTGCTCTGCTAATGAGCTCTGTAAAACACTTGATATAAGTAAACAACTTCTGTCACAAATAAAACTGGACTTCTCACCTCAACCTGGCAATCCAGATAACAAAGTCCTGGGAAAAAAGGAATGTCAGTATACAGTGGCTTGCAAAAGTATTCAGCCCCCTTGAAGTTTTCCACATTACTGCCACAAACATGCATCAATTTTATTGGAATTCCACGTGACAGACCAATACAAAGTGGTGTACATGTGAGAAGTGGAACAAAAATCATACATGATTACAAACATTTTTTTAAAATAAATAACTGCAAAGTGGGTCTTTTGCAGACTCCAAGAGGTTTTGTTCCAAGATTGCCCTGTATTTGGCTCCATCCATCTTCCCATCAACACTGACCAGCTTCCCTGTCCCTGCTGAAGAAAAGCACCCCCAAAGCATAATGCTGCCACCACCATATTTGACAGTAGGGATGGTGTGTTCAGAGTGATGTGCAGTGTTAGTTTTCCACCACACATAGCGTTTTGCATTTTGGACAAAAAGTTTCATTTTGGTCTCATCTGATCAGAGCACCTTCTTCCACATGGTTGCTGTGTCCCCCACATGGCTTGTGGCAAACTGCAAATGGGACTTCTTATGCTTTTCTGTTAACAATGGCTTTCTTCTTGCCACTCTTCCATAAAGGCCAACTTTTTGTAGTGCATGACTAATAGTTGTCCTATGGACAGATTCCCCCACCTAAGCTGTAGATCTCTGCAGCTCGTCCAGAGTCAACATGGGCCTCTTGACTGCATTTCTGATCAGCGCTCTCCTTGTTCGGCCTGTGAGTTTAGGTGGACGGCCTTGTCTTGGTAGGTTTACAGTTGTGCCATACTCCTTCCATTTCTGAATGATCGCTTGAACAGTGCTCCGTGGGATGTTCAGGGCTTTGGAAATCTTTTTGTAGCCTAAGCCTGCTTTAAATTTCTCAATAACTTTATCCCTGACCTGTCTGGTGTGTTCTTTGGACTTCATGGTGTTGTTGCTCCCAATATTCTCTTAGACAACCTCTGAGGCCGTCACAGAACAGCTGTATTTGTACTGACATTAGATTACACCCAGGTGCACTCTATTTAGTCATTAGCACTCAGCAGGCAATGTCTATGGGCAACCTGCACTCAGACCAAAGGGGGCTGAATAATTACGCACACCCCACTTTGCAGTTATTGATTTGTAAAAATGTTTGGAATCATGTATGATTTTCGTTCCACTTCTCACGTGTACACCACTTTGTATTGGTCTTTCATGCAGAAGAATTCCAATAAAATTGATTCATGTTTGTGGAAAACTTCAATACCTTTGCAACCCACTGTATATATATATATATATATATATATATATATATATATATATATATATATATATTGTACCTGAATTGGCATGTGACATGATGAGATAAGCATGTCTATTCATAGTTTTTCACATGGAATTCCAATAAAATTGATGCATGTTTGTGGCAGTAATGTGACAAAATGTGGAAAACTTCAAGGGGGCCGAATACTTTTGCATGCCACTGTAGATCACTTCCTTCAGAGGCTTACCTGTGCACGCATATACTCGATGAAGCATTCAGCTGTGATATAACTAGGACTCTATCTAGAATTGTAAATAGTTGTATTACAATCTGCATGTAGTTTGTATGTTCTCTCTGTGTGAGAGTGGGGAGAGGTTAGGTTATAGTAAAATATTGGTATAAGTATTAAAGATATTTTCCTATATGAATGAAGTAGAACTATATGGTAAATCCTATATAATAATAGGCAACTGTTCCTGCGTTACGGGTGCGCGCGGCAGACGTGCGCGACAGGCAGATGTGCGCGGCAGGCATGCAGAGACAGACCTAGCCTGTTTTTAAACGGGCTAAGGTCATTAGTTAAACAATATTTAATCACTTTTACTGGTGCATATTTTACTAAATGTAAAAATAGAGGTTACAGTGGGGAAGAGTAGAATATTAGTTTTATAAACAATATTTTACATGATATCCTGGCGCCCATTTTACTAAACAATAACCTCAATATTGTTTATATCTGGCACCCTTTCTAACAGGATCCTTATCAGAATCCTAACACAATTATTATATGCACATACTTTGCTAAAACCAGTATTTCTTCCATTCTCAAAACTTTGCCCATGACTGTACGACAATGCGACCAAAAGTATAAACACATATTACCTTTTTCAAAATCTTTCTATTTATTTAGAACCAGTCCATGGGAAAACACAATCCTAGGCAAAAAATACAGAGAAAACGCATTAAGAGAAAAGTTGCATTCAGACTTCATTGGGGATTCAGTCCTGCACACTATCGGTAAGTGCTATGCCAATGACATTTTTGTTGTGCTTGATGCATATTACATTTATGACATTTTTACTGTAATACTTACTATCATAAATAAAATATTACCAGCCACAATGCTTCTTAAAGGCATTTTTTTTTTATTTGTGTCCATGGAAAACGGTTCATTAATCTAGTAAGGAAACCTGAAGCCTAATGTAAAAATACTGTCCATAGACCTTAACAAAGACCTGCAAAAAGCATGCAGAAAATACAAGAAATGTTATGAATATTGATGTAAATAATTCACATTCATTTCTGAATTATGAAAACAGCTCTATCCTAGCAGTCTAAAAGTAAGGCATATCTAAATTTAATATTTCTTCCTGATGTCACAGAGAATACAACAGAAAAAAAGCATTTGCTAGTGAATAAACAAAGGCAAATGGGCTATTTATAATCGACCATATATGAAGACCTTGGAGAATGAAGTCTTTACCTAATAATAACCTATTTAGTAGCTGTTGTTACAGAAAGATAATCACTACTATTACATACTGTCAGGACATATATTATTATGAATATCTTTTTTTCAATATATTTTTATGCTACTGATTACACTACTATTTTTTTAGCAGTTTACAGAACTCTGTCTAACAAAAATGTCAAAATCAGGTGCCCCCAGCAATCATGCAGTATGTGCATGTCTGTGCACACATATACACACACAAAAAACACAAACACACTTTCATTCACACATCTAACGTCGACCAAGGTGGTAGATTCCAACCGTCTCAGTCGATAGGCTGGCATTTGTACAAAGCCCCCGACTAGCAGCAGCTGCTTGGCAAGTGATCCGCCCAGTAAATTAACTTGGCTGAGCGGAGGCCAACCTCTTTGAAGATGCCGCTGCCCCGGCCCCCTCCCGCCACTTGACGTCATGCATGCGCCGCTCTGTCATCCCTTTGAACCCCCGCATAACAGCAGAATGTGTTGTCAGCTACACAGCTGACACACATCTGTACAGGCCGGCCCAGCGATGTTGCCCAAAGGGGCTTTTGTCCGGTTCCTGATGGGCGAAATCAGTTATTAGGTGTGTACGCTCCATTAGCTGGTTGAGATGGACACCAGTTGGCCCAGTGAACACCCACACAAACATAGGGAACCCTTGCAAACTCTATGCAGCTAGCTTTATTGGTGATATCTGAACCTAATGCGTTCATGACCATTTTTCCATCTTGTTGACCAGCTTGTACAAACCTTTATAAAGCATACACTACAAAACCCATATCTGTTCATGCTCTTCTGAAGCTTTTGTGACCTACTACACAACTTTACTATGGTAGACCCCGTCTGCTGGAGTGGAGATGTGCGAATAAAATGTCGGGTGACATTACTACCTTGAAGTCCAATGTTCTTTGTAAAGCCTTACTGTCCTTCTATTGTATCTAAGTCTGCTTTTATGTTCAGAATGCTTTACTGCCCCATCATGTATTGGGGAAAAGAGTGCAAGCTTAAAAGAGAGACAACAGCTTCCACATGACCTAGCGATTACTATTTTGAAACAAAAGTCATTTGAGAGAAATAGTTTAACCTTAGCCTTTGGCAGGGTACTTCCTTCCCTAGTGTATTCTACATGATCGTGTGGTCCTTTCCTATGACCACCATGTATTTGTATTACGGGGCCTACCGAACCAACCCAAAATCGCTTTGTCATGTATTTTGTACCCTGTTGACCTTGTATACAGTCGATTTTGCTCAATAAATGAGCTTTTGTAATGCATCATCTCATTGTGTATGATTTCAGGTACCTTCAGCTTGTTGAACATAGGTTCTCTGCATGATACTCTGGAAATGAGCAAACCTGATTTTATTATAAACCCTGATAAATACTTTGGAGAAAAGACAGAAGATGGTCCTTCTAAAACTGCAGAACTCCCTACCTTCTCAGAAAGTAAGTGCAAGAGGGTACAAGAGTGCAAAAAAGACAGCAGAAGGATGTGTCTGCATAGGTTTGAATATACCTAAAATGGAAGTACATGAGTCTGTGAAGGATGGAATGTGCCTGGGAAGCATCTTAATCCTTAAAGCAATCCTGGACTGAAAATTAAAAGTCAAAATAATAGTTACCTCCCGTGTAGTCTACTGCTCAACCTCTATCTCCTCTCCTGCGTCCTGTTTGTACACTGTGATTAATGGAATTTTCAGTACTCCATTTTGAAAATGGCCATTACCCCATAGCAACTTTCTGGTTGGCACACTGTTAAACTGTAATTTCGCTCACTTGAGCCATAGGGAAACATGGACATTACCTTTCTCATCAGTTGTCTTTTCAGTTATAACTGACAGCAACTAATATATTTCAGTTCTGCCAAAATCTTAACAGACCTGGAAGGAATCATTGTTAGAAGAAAATGGTGAACTTCTGAGAGGAACTGACGGCGAGGTAAATATGTAGTATTCCTTTGTAGGTACATCATGTGTTTATTTTAAAATAATTTTACTCAGTTCAGATTTGTTTTAAAGAGAGGGTTTAAGGATTAAGACAGTCTCCATCCACATTCCATCTAATGCTATCATTTACACTTAAAGTGGAACTGAAAGGTCCTAAAAAAATAAGAGTTTCACTTACCTGGGGTTTCTGCCAGCCCCATGCAGCCAACCTGTACCTGCAACGTAACATAACTATCTTCCGTTCCCCTGCCACAGCTCAATTTCCCTTTTGCAGGCGGTGTCCACTGCACCTGCGCGGCCCTGGCCATGCGAAACCTCGTTCACACTCCCGTTGCCAGTGCAGTAGAGATTTTATAGTACTGCACCTGTGCACGACGCTCATGACCATGGGATTGCGTACAAGGATACAAGCGGCCAGGGCGCAGTGGACGACGACTTAGAAGTTGGCTTCCACTATCAGAAGAAAAGTGAGCCGCGGCGGGGGAACAGAGGATCGGTATGTCACGGCATAGGCGCAGGTCAGCTGCAGGAGGTTGGCAGAAGCCCCAGGTAAGTGAAATTCTTATTTTTTAGGACCTTTAAGTTCCGCTTTAAGGTGGCCATACACTAATACATGGCCCACTGGCGCGCCTCCACCCATATCCAGTGTCTTTTCTCCATGCCGTGGTGCTCCTCTTCCTTGTGTCTTCTCTCCTTGTGGCATGTGACAAAAAAAAGGTGAAACACCACAGGTTTGGTGTGTATGCTGCCACACATTGTACACAGATTTTCCATAGATTTCAGCATAAAGTCTATTGAAAATCTGTGGAGCTGTCACTGCCTGCAGGGTCCCCAGGTCTCTCCCATATAACATGTGCTCCTCTTGGGCTGTGCAGAGTGCTAGCAGTGGAGCACATGCTCACCTATCTGCTGGTGCACTCCTCCTGTGCCCTTTCTCCATCGCTGCCAGAATGTCTGTACCCTGTGAGCTGGTGGCATGTATGTTACAGGACCTCATATAGGTCAGGGCAGAAATACAGGTGCGCCAGCAGGGATTTAGAAAGGACACAACAGCGAGCCGGCAGGCAGATGAGTGCAGTTTCGACTGCCAACACTCTGCATGGGCCAGAGGAGCAATATTTTAGATGGGGGGGGGGGGGGGGGTGGAGGCCAGGGGTCTGTTGATCAGCTGCAAATCTACCACTGGGCACCCAAACGCCAGGGAAGGAGAGACGGGCTATCTCTATCAAAGACCACCCTGATGTGTAATAAGGTGCACTTGACAACTGTCAGTGCAAAAACCTTATAAGTGTGTTTATGCAGTGAGGGTCCAGTTTGCATGGACCCACAATGTAAGTGATTTGTTTTTAATATATGAAGATTGTGAAATAAAAATGTAACCCCCTGTTGCTGAATCTACTGAGCCTAGCCTGTGGTTTGTCCTTTGGTGGTGGACACTGTGTACCAATTGAGCACTGGGTGATTGCAGGCTGCAGCAGCAGGAGTGGGTGTCACAACAGCACTGAGGATTACATTCGCAGATTTGATCACTGCTAGGGGATTCTACAAGTGTATGGGCACCTTAGCTCTTATGTTGATCACAGAGTTCCTAGAAGTCTTCTGTCCACTTGCTTGAAGAATCTTGGCATGATAATTGAAGCTACCATCCTCGTCTGTCTTGTTAGCTTGCTTCTATGGTGATTGAAGAGAAGTTGTCTTCAGTGTTCATCCTCTTCAAGCTATTTCATTCAATTTTCAACTCTTCCTATATTTATAGCTGTGGCAGGATGATGTAGCAGGGAGATGCAGAGGGATAACTTCACTGGTTGCAAGCAGGGGCGTAACTAGAAATCCCCAGGCCCCCCTGCAAAAACTAATCCCGGGCCCCCCCTGGCCTGCCCAGGGCCTTTTTGGGGGGCAGGAGGCGTCGCAACATAAGAGGAGAGTGTGGCAGATCGGGGGGGGGGCATTCCCCTCCTGCAATCATCAGTGGAAGCGGGCGGCGGCGGCAGGCTGAACACATACCTCCATCGTGCTGGAGGTCTCCGATCAGTAAGAGCTTCATGCTACTTCCTGTTTATACAGAAAGTAACATGAAGCTCTTACTGATCGGAGACCTCCTGCGCGATGGAGGTATGTATCCAGCCTGCCGCCGCCGCCCGCTTCCACTAATGATTGCAGGAGGGGGAGCTCTAAGAGGAGAGCCCGAGGTGAGGTGGGGGGGGGGATTTCCCCCCCCCCCCTCCCCGCTGATCTGCCACACTCTCTTCTTATGTTGCGACCCCTCCTGCCTCCCAAAAAGCATCTGTTAAGTTAACATAGGACAAGACAGCTACAAGCAAGCTGACAAGATGCGAGTGGAAACCAGCATAAATCAATAAGACATGGTTCTCCAGGCCAGGTAACAGAAGACTTCTAGGAACATCAGAGATGAGCCACTCTAGGATCAACAAAAGAAGAGGAAGCACATCAAGATGGGGTTTAGACGAAGACTGCAACGACTTTTGTATATGTAAAAAAAGGAAAATTGGTAAAGAGTCTAAATGGTGGTGCAATCTGATTGTTTGAATATTTTGGGGATTGGGTAGCACTCGATACCTTTGAAGTTTATTACCATGCAACTCACTGGGCCAAGCAAGACACTGTGGTTAGACCAATTAAGCATCAAGGAGATTTGGGCACCGGTATGATGCTAATGTAAAATCTCCTCTATAAGGAGAATCCGTATTGCACCGGTTATGGGTGTAAGCCCATAGCCGGTGCACCCAAATTTAACAGTATGCACCAGGGTTCTCCTTATAGTGAAGAAATTAGATTAGCGGCAATGGGCACAAGGCTTTATCAGGCGCCGCAGGCAACTACATTTCCACTCCTGGAAAATGGGCACAGGGTGCCCATTAAAATATTGGCATTAAAGGGACATTTGGGTGCCTGATAAGCATAAGACTGGGGAGGGGGAAGGGGAGGTCTTAATGGTTTGGGGTGTGGTCTTAAAGAGGAACTCCAGTGAAAATAATGTAATAAAAAAGTGCTTCATTTTTACAATAATTATGTATAAATGATTTAGTCAGTGTTTGCCCATTGTAAAATCTTTTAAATCCCTGATTTACATTCTGACATTTATCACATGGTGACATTTTTACTGTTGGCAGGTGATGTAGCTGCTGCTTTCTGTTTTGGCAGTTGAAAACAGCTATAAACAGCTATTTCCCACAATGCAACAAGGTTCACAGACAGGAAACTGCCAGGAGTACCACGGTCCTCAGAGTTTCTTGTGGAAGTTTCACCACAATATCAGTCATACAGAGCCCCCTCATGATCTGTTTGTGAAAAGGAATAGATTTCTCATATAAAAAGGGGAATCAGCTACTGATTGGGATGAAGTTCAATTCTTGGCCACGGTTTCTCTTTAAAGGTTAGGTGTGGGGGGGAGGGGGGTTTTAAGGGTTAGGTGTGCATGGCGGGTGTCTTAAGGCTTAGGTGTGGGGGGGAATCTTAAGGGTTAGGCGTGGGGAAGGGGGGGTCTTAAGGGTTAGGTGTGTGTGAGGGCGGTCTTAAGGGTTAGGTGTGGGGGGGTTAAGGTTAGTTTTAGGTATTAATAGAATGTGTGAGAATAGGTTAGGACATAGTAAAATATCAGTAAAGTTATCGGTATTCCACTATTGTGGATATTAAAATATCAGTAAAATTACCGATATACTATTGCCGTTATTTTGCGCCCATTTCTAGATGTGCCTCTTTCATAAGTATGCATAGCTTTCACAATAGCTTTGAATTGAAAAACTACAGTTGTCTTATCGGGTTCTAGAATCAGTGCCTAAAACTACCATTATGAGCCAAATCTCATGATAATGAGGTCCTCACCACTGAAGCAAAATGATTAGCTGAAGCATTAAGATGGGTTGATTGAAACGACACAGAAAATGCACTAATTCACTGAAAGGTTCTGTTCACTTGAGCATCACCCTGTCCTTCATTTTATAAGAATGTCACACTGTCACAGATAAGAGTGAGAGGAGATAACAATGTAAAACTGGGTCAGTCTAGCAAGCCTTGGTGTTAATAAAGACTTCTTGGCCATGTGCCAGCCACATGAATAATGTAAATGTAATTCTGTTGCTATTTTAGCACTGAAAGCTGCATTTGACGAAGGAAGCCTCTTCCCAAGAGAAATTTTGGAACGCGAACTAAAAGCAAAACAACTAACTGACAAAATGTTTCCAGAGCCCAGGATAAAAAGAAACAAGAAAGCAGCAAGACAGAAGGAAAAATAGCAAAGTGTGAAAGTTGCCCAGAGCCACAGACTAGTCAGAAATAGCAGGTGATCCTCTGTACTCAATCCTAGACACTGTAAATAAAATATTTATATCAAAAACATGTTTTGTTGTTAATATCTGTCATATGGGATTCACATTTTACTATTGTAAAAAAAATAATTAAATTCTAAAGTTCCAATCGGACATGTTGAAAAAAATCTTTATTTTCGATCTAGCGGAATAATCGAACAAAATATTCTAATTGAAAAAAAAAAATGAAAAAATTGTACCATGTATGGGCACCATAAGTTTAATGCATAGTCTATGCAGTTTGGAACTGGGCCAATCAGTCAAATGCTCTTCCTGCTGATTTTGATTGGCCCATTTGCAAACTGAAACCAATATGCATTACATTTAAAGGGACTCCGAGCAGTGCAGAAACTATGGAAAGATGCATATCATTTTACAGCTATCTTTCTCCTCTTTCCAATGATATATAAATTGCCGCCCTACGCCTTTTAGTTTTCGCTATTTTCGCGATTGAAATTGCCGAAGCCGCGATTTCAATCGCGAAAATAGAGAAAACTAAAAGGCGTAGGGCGACGATTTAGGTGTCGCCAGAAAGAGGAGAAAGAGAGCTTTAAAATGATATCCATCTTTCCATAGTTACATTGTATTACACAGGACGACACTTTCCCCAGTGTCAGCAGCTCCATTCAGCAGAATGGAGCTGCTGACTTTAGGAAAAAGTCGCCCTGTGTAATACAATGTAACTATGGAAAGATGGATATCATTTTAAAGCTCTCTTTCTCCTCTTTCTGGCGACACTACGCCTTTTAGTTTTCTCTATTTTCGCAATTGAAATCGCGGCCGCGGCAATTTCAATCACGAAAATAGCGAAAACTAAAAGGCGTAGGGCGGCGGTTTATATATCATTGGAAAGAGGAGAAAGAGAGCTTTAAAATGATATCCATCTTTCCATAGTTACATTGTATTACACAGGACGACACTTTCCCCAGTGTCAGCAGCTCCATTCAGCAGAATGGAGCTGCTGACTTTAGGAAAAAGTCGCCCTGTGTAATACAATGTAACTATGGAAAGATGGATATCATTTTAAAGCTCTCTTTCTCCTCTTTCTGGCGACACTACGCCTTTTAGTTTTCTCTATTTTCGCAATTGAAATCGCGGCCGCGGCAATTTCAATCACAAAAATAGCGAAAACTAAAAGGCGTAGGGCGGCGGTTTATATATCATTGGAAAGAGGGGAAAGAGAGCTTTAAAATGATATGCATCTTTCCATAGTTTCTGCACTGCTCGGAGTCCCTTTAAATGCAAGTTAAATTTATTTGCCTTTCATTGACCATTTATAGTGTCTACAAATTGTTTTTGTTCAGGAAAGCTGAAAGATTAATACAATTTTGGACACCCTGAATTTATTTATTTTTTAAAAGTTTTCTCTCTGTGGATATGTGCCAGAGACTGAAATTGAAAATCGGATAACTTACCAATCTTTCAGTAGCGCTGCTCGGTGTTCACCAGTGTTCTCTGACCTTAGTTAGCCATCCCATAAGACTCTTCATACAATACTGATCACGTGTTTCAGCAGGCCGCAATACCACAGTGCATTTCCCAGAGAAGGATAAGCATAAAATGGGGCCCAAAGCAAGTTACGGTAATAGATTCAGTTCCTCATTTTAGTGTTTCTGGTAAGCTGACATAGGAGAAGGATCAAAGGAGTTGGCAGCTGCATCCCCCATCTTACTTCAGTTCCTATGCCCCAGTCTCCTCCGCAGTCTTCACCCTGTGGGATGACAAAGTGTGTCGTCCCAGCACCCGGTAATCTATCCAATAACTGTCCAGTGGTCATACATGGTGTGTGTGTGTGTGTGTGTATATATATATATATATATATGAAATGGTTCCAGGGGGTGAGACAGAGGCAGGTCGAGTACAGTACCAAGGTCGGTCCAGGCGACAATCAACTAATAAGGTTGAGAGCCAAGGCAAGGTTGTACATAGAAGTCCAATAATAGAAATTCACACCCAGCAAAGTAGCACAAGGCAAGGCAGGTTGAGGGGTTCCGGGAGAGGCACACTTATATACCCTGAGCCTAATTAGGCCTCAACTATAGGTCCCAGCAGCCCCTGCCCTACAAGGAGAAAGTGACCAACTTAATTGCTAATAGCGCCGCCAAAGTGCATAAGACAGGAGCGTGGCCACGTGCCTCCGCCTATGGGAGTGCATGGCTGTGTCCATCTGCAGGGTTGCACAGTCTCAGCAGGAAGCCAGGACCAGCGAAGGAAGAAGCCGGTCATCCAGACCAACTCCCGGAGTCGCCGTGGGAACGTTGCTGAGATGTGTTACAGTCCCTTGACACCCGCTAGGCCCCAGGCACCAGCCTGGTGTGCCTTGTGGATGATCCTGTTCTGGCATTTCCTGGTAGTCTCTTGTATTTCTGCATAAAGAAGCAACAGGATTTGCTAAAACCTGTTCTAATGTATATGTTCATCCACAGGGGATAGCTTGTTTTCCCAGTGGAACTGAGGCTTCCCATTATCATCCGTGCATATGAATGGAAAGATTTCTGCAAATGAGAGAATAAGAACCACACTACCGCATTTCTCCAATCCTGCAGAGCATATGAGTAACTCTTTTCTTCAAAGTATTGGAAATAATGAACTCGAACCTTTTGTGCAGCTTATTAGTGTAATAGTCTCTCCTGAGTGCTGTTGTCCAGCATCCCTTGACAGCAAAAATATTGACACGTGAATGAAAAAATGCTGCAGACAGCCAAATTATCCACTGCCCAGTAATTTTAACAACTGCATTATTGTCACTGTAAAATCCTAGATTTATCATATCATTTTACATAAAGAATTTAGATATTATGAGCGGAAATCCATAAAATAAGCTTACACCGTGCAATAGCAACCATAGAAAAGAGCTTTAATATTTAGTTTGATCTTTAAAAAAAGCCAGTTGCCCAAAAGAAATATATTGGTTGCAGATTTGAGGAATCATTTTTAGACTTTTCACATCTCTTGAAGACTAAGGCCTGCAACTCACTACAAATCGCAAATCGCTATCACAATCGCTAGCGTTTGTAAGCGATTTCTTGAGCATTTCTGGAGATTTTGGTAGAGGTTTAAAAAAAAAAAATTTTTGCCAGTGATTGTGAGGCGATTTGCGATTAGTGATTTAAATTCTGATTGGTCCTTTCAATATACTGTATCATAATTTTTTTACAGTTTGCATTCATTTAAAACCGCACTCAAATCGCTATATGTAGCGATTCATGAGCAATTACGCCATCGTTGATATACTTTACATTGCAGAAACACAAACGCTAACGCAAACGCTGACAACACCAAAATGCTGCATGTCCTGCAATAGCGATTTTGCTAATCGCAATCGCTCCAGTGGAATTTAGCTCATCCATTACCATTAGATGAGCATTTAGGGAAATCACTAGCATTTTGAATCGCTCCCTAAACACTAAAAAAATCGCTTTAGTGGGTTCCAGCCCTAAAGCTGGCCATACACATATAGATTTCCAGCCAATATTCTAAAACAATTTATTCCTTTTTGTATGAAGTGAATCCTACCACACACAGCATATCAATTTCTAATGGATTCCAGCAAGAAATCTATTAACCCAACTGCAGTGTTGTGATGTTTGATGCAGTGTATTCAGGGCTGGGTTTCGGCAAAGGCCAGAAAGGCCTTGGCCCTGGCCCCCTGCATCCCAAGAGGGCGGCTGGTCATCAAAAGGGGAAATTGAAAAAGGAGGCTGATAATGGGGAGCAAGAAATGAAAGAGTGGTGCTGCTGCCCAAGAGGCCTGTGCATGAAAAAGAGGTGATGTTGTACATGGATAGTAGAACACATGGAATTAGGAGGCTGCATATGCCATGGTTAGGGAGGGGGCTAAAGAAAGAAACAAGGAAGTTGGCCTAGGGGCGCTAAAAGTATAAATCCGGCCTGGAGTGTATTCTACATACTGTCTATCTACTCCTGCCATGCCCCAGATCAAGATTTTCCGCCCTATTGAATTGATACTTCTGATTGATTTTTGGTTTAAATCGATTGAGCAAACATTTACAGGAATCGCTTCCTATCCAATTCAATTAGAGTGATCGAATGTACAGGGAATCAAAAGGGAAAATCGATTTGTGTCTATGGGCTGCTTAATGATTCCTATCTGACAGTTACACAAAGGAGAGTCAGACTCCAAAAATACCCAGAGTAATTACAGGTTTCTAAAAATAGTTATAGTTGAGCTTTACAATAGTGCTGTTAGAGGGGCCTATCGGATCCCTCAACAGTCCGGATCCATCGAATGGACACTCGCATGGACCACAGCTCCAACCTTCTCTACCACAGCTATTGGTACCCTCACCACTTCACTAATTTAGGGACTACTTTACATATTGTAGGGGGAATTGCTCAGCAGGCTAATACAAAGCATAGCCAATGACTGATGGAGTGGCAGGGTTGTTGGAGGGGACCTCAAAAGGAGGAGGTAACACTGCTGTGTATATGTACAGATCCATGTTTGCAAACATAATGCTCGCAAAGGGCCTCTTTCAAAAGCGCTATTCTAAAATTATTTTTAATTCTTAGTATTTATATAGCGACATCTTCTTCTGCAGCACCTTACAGAGTGTTTATATTGTCTTTTCTCTAACTGTTCCTTGGAGGAGCTTACAATCTAATCCCTACCATAGTCCTATGTCTATTGTAGTCTAGGAACAATTTTTATGGGGTAGCCAATTAACATAATCTGTATGTTTTTGGGATGTGGGAGGAAACCATAGTGCCTAGAGGAAACCCAAAATACATGGTGAGAACATACAAACTCCATGCAGATAGTTCCCTCCCTGGGATTTGATCCCGGGACCAGGGGCAATTATGCTATCCACTATGCCACTGTGCTGCCAATTGATCTTTTTTTTTTTTTCATGATTGCACTGTAATTCCACTGGTGAATTCTATAATAAACCAAGAAACAGAAAATGCTTCTATTTTGTTTTTGTTCCAGTGTATGCAAAATGTTGCTACCATCTTTAAAGAGAGTCTGAAGCAAAAATGTTTTGCTACATTTACCTTTTAATTCGCTTCAGTACTCTCATTAGTGGTAAACTGCCGCATTCCCACGGAAAAACAAGGGCTGCAGACCCCCCAAATCCCCAGGGGGGAATCTGGCCAGGGCTTCCAGGAAGGGGCAGAGCTCTCTGCTGCAGCTCTGCCTCTTCTGATGTCAATCGCGGTGCATCGCCGCCTCTCCCCGCCCCTCTCACTTCACAGAGAGGGGTGAAGAGAGGCGGCGATCCGTGCGGCGATTAACGGCAGAAGAGGCAGAGCTACAGCTCATAGCTCTGCATTTCAGGGCAGCACAATGCACGACCTAGTTGGTCGTGAATGTTTGCCCGGGGTTTTGGGAGGTCTGCAGCCCTCGTTTTTCGGCGGGGATGCGGCGGTTTACCGCTGATGAGACTTCTGTCTTAATACTAATAAATATAGGGAGATTTACCCATCACGCCATACTATCAGAGAGGCGTCTATTTGGACCTATATATACATACTGCAGCAGGACAATGACCAAAATACAGACAAACTCATAAAGCAAGGAGAGATGAAATGGGCGCTCTAGTGTCCTTATCGCAAGGGATTCAGAACTTATATGAATACACAGAAGCCACTGAGACAGCCCTAGATACACAGAAGAGCTGTGGTGTGTTTTACATGTGTGCAACCACCTGAATTTCTTACAGACAGTGAATGAATTTAGTAGAAATAAAGCTGTTTAAAGGCAAAGGGTGGCCACACCAAATACTTTATTTTTATTTATTTATTTATTTTTATAGTGGAAAAAAAATATTTATGCTCTTTTTAAAAAAAAATATAAGCACATTTTACAGCATCTTTTCACAAATTCCTAAAGCTTCTGTATAGTAATAATTCTTATTCTGTATAATGTACAGTACTGTATATGTGTGTATATTTTTGAAGATACATGTAAGAGCTCCACCTAGTGGCTATACTGGTTACATCTACTTCTAATCATTTACATGCAATTATTTAGAAATGAATATGTGACGCATCTTACTGCAAATATGTATACTGTATTTACTAACTTACAGTCACAATATTGATACTTGCATCTCCGTAGTCATGCAAATACTTTAATGTTATTGTCTGAAAAACATTTTTTTTAATGCTGAGTCTAATAATGATTCATTATGTAAGGCTTTACAGCTTTCTATGGCTATTTTGATAAATTGTTATTTATCTACTAGTGACCTTAGCCCGTTTAAAAACAGGCTAGGTCTGTCAGTAATCCGCCGTGCACACGCCACCAGCCGCGCACGCACACACGACCACCCCTTCTGGCCCCGTCCTCTTCCGGCTCTCGGCAGAGTCTCTGCGTCTTGTCCCTGCACATGTGCAGTGCTAAAAAGCTGTTCTGTTTATCCTCTGCCTTTAATACTTTTAGCCATAGACCCTAAACAAGCATGCAAATCAGATGTATCTGACAGGATTAGCTGCATGCTTGTTTTAGGTGTGTGATTCAGATACTACTGCAGTCAAAGAAATCAGTAGGGCAGCCATGCAACTGATATTGTTTAAAAGTAAAAAAATGGTGGCTTCCATATCCCTCTTGCTTGAGGTTCCCTTTAAACTGGAGCTTAACTGAACGTCACTGCAATGCACATTTAGATTTACAACTAGGGCCAGTGGACCAATGGGAAGCACTAGGCAGGAAATTCAAATATTTATGTTATGTTCCCAGTCAATGTGTGGGAGGGAAGCAATGTAGGGATGTGGTGGCCAGAGATTCTCATAACAAGCCAGAAGATCTAATCAGTATGATCAAGATAAAGGATGTCACTATGACATAGTGGATAGCAGTGCTTTAAATATCAGCCAAGACCCTGCCTGCATAGCGTTGATATGTTCTCACCATGTTTGTGTGGGTTTCCTCCAGCCTCTGCAGTTTCCTGGCAAATAACAAAAAAGGTATTACTTTTACAAGACTTTGTTTTTTTCTACTGGCAAGTAACAAAAACATGCACATAAAATTTGCTTTACTCGACAATATGGACATAAAGCCCAACCTACACGATACGATTCTTTGTGTGATTCGTTTACGATCCTATTTATGATCCAATTAAACCCGACATGTCCGATCGGGATTAGATCCGATTCAATTCGATTTGCTATTGCAAAACAATGGCACATTGAATTGAATAGAATTGAATCCTGTCATGTCAGTGAATGGGTCAGCTCTGCGCTTGCGGGCAGAAAGCATGCAGCAGTACGCAAGCACATCATAGCGCATTGTACTACTGCGTAGCACCTTTGATGTGAATGGCAGAAGGGCTGTCTATGTCCTTCTGCCATTCTTGCATGTCGCACATCATACGCACTTCCAAATGTTCACGGAAGCGTGTATGACGTGAACGAGCTCTAAGACATGTAGGTACTATTATTATTATACTCAAAAGTGGGTGCAAAAATAAAAAGGAAAGAATTCTCTATGGCGGCGCCAATATACTGGATGGGCTGTGCGCCCAATTAACCTGTTTCAACCCTAACCACCTAGGAGCCAAACAGCATGTCTATAGAGCTCTCATATCTAAGTTACCTTCTGAAGCAAGATCTAATGCTTGTTTTGGCTGACAAAGCTGAAGTACCAGCATTTTTACATGGCCAAAAGTCTGCGGTACACATTCTAAGATGTTTGATACCGACTTTCTTGTGAAACAAACTCATTCAGAACTCTACAAAGAAATAAAGCAACAGAATACAGAAGTTCAAGAATGGGCACTCCATCTTCTGCAAGCTGAACAAGCTTTTTCCTTCCTTGTGGAGTTGCTTTTGTTTTCCTTTGTCCTATATAAAGTTGGAATTAACTTATTTCTCTTTAAAGCAGCTGAAATTTGTTCAGGTTTAACAAACTTTATCACATAATGTAAGTCCAAAATTTACACTTGCGCTCCAAAGTAAAATTTTAGCTTGGTTTAATGTTGCAAGATAGCTATGTCAACAAACATACCCTGACATTTAAGAAATTAATCATTGGCTGGACAGATTAAACGGCTGCACTAGTTCCCTCTGCATTCAGAGACATTTACTTTTCTTGTCAGGGGAATGCAGAGCGCTTTCACCAAGTGAGTATCCTATAATACAAAGTAAGTAGCAATCTGATTCCGAAAGAAATTTCTTTGGCCTAGAGAGTGTGATACAAAGTTGGACAAGTGGGTTTATTAATGCCCAGAAGGAAACGGTTCACAGTTAATGCGGACCTGAACTCAGACTTCTTCTCTGTTCTAAAAGGTAAGCAACAGCATGATAACCTTAAAAGAAAAACATTTCTTTGTTACAGCTGATACAAATCCTGCAATAAATTTGCAGTTTATCTACCTCCTGCTTTTATGGAAGCAGGCATATTGTTAACATCCTGTGTCTACCAAATAGCTTTCTGCTGTGGCAGGCAGCAGACCCAGCTAAGGGATCATATTACAACTTGTTCTTAGTCACAGATGAGGGGGAAATAGACAGGTTAACTCTCTAAATACATACAGGGTGCATTTCTCTGTTTTCCTTCTGTCCATGTGCAAGAGTTCAGGTCCACTTTTTGTGGGTTGTCCTGGGTTTATACTATGTTCGTTTACGAATAACCTATCAGTATAAAGCCCAATCTACACGATACAATTCTATTTACGATTTAATTACGATTCTATTTACGATTCGATTAAATCCGACATGTCCTATCCTGATTCGATTCAATGCGATTCGAATTGAATCTAATCGAATCAGGATCGGACATGTTGGATTTAATCGAATCGTAAATCGAATCGTAATCGAATCGTAAAATGAATCGTATCGTGTAGATTGGGCTTAAAGGGAACCTAAACTGAGGGGGATATGGATTTTTCTTTTTAAACAATACCAGTTGCCTGGCAGCCCTGCTGATCCCTTTAGCTGTAGTAGTGGCTGAATCACACACCCAAAACAAGCATGCAGCTAATCCAGTCTGACTTCAGTCAGAGCACCTGATCTGCATGCTTGCTCTGGGGCTGTAGCTGAAAGTATTAGAGACACAGGATCAGCAGGAGAGTCAGGCAACTAGCATTATTTTAAAAGGAAAAATCCATATCCTTCTCAGTTTAGGTTCCCTTTAAGGTACGAATCTTTTTGATTAATTTGTTAATAAGCTGTTTTTGCTGATCTGTGAAGATTGTAATTTTATCTTTCATTAGAATGTCTGCATTGTATCTGTATTGTTTTTGTATAAAGTCTACACATTGTGGTGTTCATTTATTATGGCAAAACCTTAAAAAACTGGATCAAAAGTGACAGTCAAAGTAATACTGCAAGTTGTAGATGCCCCAGTGTCGTGTCATAAAATATTTAAAAAGTTAAAATATCATATGGGAGTACAGGTACTTAGAGCCATAAAAAAAACAAAACCTTTTTGTATGCTAAAGTAACAGAGAATTTACTCAACACATACATGTAGTGATACGTTTAATACGGTTACATATGTTTTTCACATTGATGCTGATGTTGAATCTCCCCTCCACTATTTTCTAATGTATTATCTAAAAAGTGTCATCTTTTTGTTTGGGGTGGAGTGGTGGTGGTGGGTGACCATATGATATTTCTACCTTTAAATCTGTTATATGACACTCTGCCTCTTGTTTTGCAATTTTCAACTCGTACTGCTAAGCTCAGTGAATACATATACATATACATACAAGGCAGCGTGTCTGCAACGTGTAGCATATGCTCTTGTAGAATGGACTACAGATAGTTGTTCCACTTAAATAAATAGTGCATAGTCCAAAAACTTTTTTTTATTTACCCAAAAAGAATGTGGGTGATGATCATCTTTCCAAAATAGCATCACACTGTTGCAATGGAAGGGGAGATGCTGCATCCATTGACCTCCAGCTCTCCACCATTTCACTCTACCAGCCTTAATAAAGCACCCTTTCAGAAGCAGGCTGTGTATACACAATCAAATGAGCTCTTAGGTGAAAAAATAGGAACATTTTTCTGATCTGCTGCATTCAAGCTAGTCAGGGCTGGTAAAGCCATCCTTCTGAGGATTCTCCTT
Organism: Hyperolius riggenbachi; assembly: GCF_040937935.1. Classification (NCBI taxonomy): domain Eukaryota; kingdom Metazoa; phylum Chordata; class Amphibia; order Anura; family Hyperoliidae; genus Hyperolius; species Hyperolius riggenbachi. The sequence goes on along the minus strand of NC_090649.1, from coordinate 171,875,027 downwards.
GGTCCATATCTGTAGACAAATAGGGGTAGCCACTGCAAGAGATTCAAAGATGCTTTTCATCATGCGGTAGTGCAGATAGGGCTTATAGGGCTTGCAGTTATGGTTTACTTGAAGATTCCAGAGAATTACAATTGGGATAGCTCAGGAGACATGGATTATGGTGCCGGGACAACATGATTTTTTTTTTTAAAGTGGGAATATACTGCCAAAACTAAAATTCCAGTAACTACTCTTAGTTACATAAAGAACATTTGAAAGTATTCCCTGTGTGTAATATTGTTTGTTTACTGCAGAGAGCAGTAGAAGCTTGCTTATCTCTTGTCGTTGGCAAAGGCATTTGCTTGTGTCTTCACTCTGCCCCCCTCCCTCTGCTCAACAGACACATTGCCGTCATTGGCAAAGGCAAGAATCTCCCTGTGCTTGTGTCTTCACTCTGCCCCGCTCCTTTTCTGCTGAAGTAAATCAGCTGTTACCGGGGGGGGGGGTCTATTCAGCAGAGGGAGGGGGCAGAGTGAAGACACAAGCATAGGGAGATTCTTGCCTTTGCTGATGACAAGAGGTAAGCTAGCTCCTACTCCTCTCTACAAGGAAAATAGTTTTACATACTTTAAAAGGTTACCTTCCCCAAACCATTCAAACAGGCCACTGTACTTCCCCTGCTGAAAAAACCCTCACTCGACCCATCCCTACCCTCAAACTACCGCCCAATCTCCCTCCTTCCCTATGCTTCTAAACTCCTTGAACGCCTAGTACACCAACGCATTACCCAATACATCAACACCAATACCCTACTTGACCCCCTACAGTCTGGATTCCGACCTGCACACTCAACTGAAACAGCCCTTGCCAAGGTGGTCAACGACCTTATCCTTGCCAGGGCCAAAGGCAGTTATTCCATCCTGCTCCTCCTTGACCTCTCCGCAGCATTTGACACTGTTGACCACCCCCTCCTCCAATCACTACAGTCCATGGGCATCCATGGCCTTGCCTTGGCCTGGATCTCCTCCTACCTATCCAATCGCTCCTTCACCACTTCCTTCAATGGCTCCTCCTCAACCCCTGCACCCCTCGCAGTTGGGGTCCCCCAGGGCTCTGTTCTAGGCCCCCTTCTTTTCTCCATTTACACTTCCTCCATTGGCAAGCTTATCTCCTCCCTGGGCTTCAATTATCACCTTTATGCAGATGACACTCAGATTTATCTCCATACCCCCGATCTCTCATCCACCACCATAAACAAGGTCTCCTTGTGTCTCTCAGCAATTTCCTCCTGGATGTCAGCTAGGTTCCTGAAGCTTAACCTAGACAAAACTGAGCTCCTGATCTTTCCACCGCATGCTGCTGCACCCCTCCCAGATTTCCACCTCACTATCGACAACACAACCATTCGCCCTACCTCCCAGGCCCGCTGTCTGGGTGTCACCTTGGACTCTGACCTCTCCTTCATCCCACACATCCAAAACATCACCAGAGCCTGCAATTTCCACCTCCGTAATATCTCCAAGATCCGCCCCTTCTTAACCCCAGACACGACCAAACTGCTCATCCATGCCCTAATCATCTCCCGCCTTGATTACTGTAACTCCCTCCTTTCTGGCCTCCCCCTGAAACGCACTGCCCCCCTTCAATCAGTGATGAACGCGGCTGCAAGACTCATCCATTCCTCGCACCGCTCCGCATCCTCATCTCCCCTTTGTGAATCCCTGCACTGGCTCCCTATCCGTTTCAGGATAACTTTCAAGATTCTATGCCTGGCGTATAAATCTGTGCACAAAACCTGCCCTACCTACATCTCGGAGCTCGTTCACAGGTATACACCAGGTCGCCCCCTCCGATCCTCCAACGACCTTCGCCTCACCACCCCACGCATTTCACACTCCCATGCCCGCCTGCAGGATTTCTCAAGGGCTGCCCCCACCCTCTGGAATGCCCTTCCACCACCCATCAGACTTGCTCCCTCTTTCAACACATTCAAGCAAGCCCTTAAAACCTACCTCTTTAGGATGGCCTACCCACCTCCTACCGCACAGTAACTCTCTAATGAGTTTTTAACAGCCCCACCTAGTGTTTCCACCCCACCCTTTAGATTGTAAGCTTCTGGCAGGGTCCTCCACTCCCTAGTGTAATCTACAGGATTGTGTGCTCCTGTCCTATGACAGCCTGTACTTGTATTACTGGGCCTACCTAACCAGCCCATATCACACGATCATGTATTTTGAACAATTTGCATGTTTAACTTTGTTCTATGTTGTATAACCTTATGTCTGTCATCCTTGTATCATTGTATATATTTATTGTCCAGCGCTGCGTAATATGTTGGCGCTTTATAAATTCAATAAATAATAATAATAATAATAATATAAATAAGAGTAGTTATTGAAATGTTAGTTTTGGAAGTATAATCCCACTTTAAAGGGATTTAATGTAATTTCTTTCGAAGTTTAGCCACTTTATACATTCTACATGAAGGATGCAAATATCTGGTGACCTCCCTGCTAAAGGGGGCTTCCAGATGCCCCCCACAGGGCATACTCACACTTGAGGGGGGGGGGGGACTTCTGCCGGCAGTTGTTGTGATCCATAATAACAGTGACCACACATGGTTTTCTACCATACAAATTGCTAATAAGCTGGCAATGCTAATAATGTCAGGAAATACCTGCACAGGTGCCCACAATGAATTCCTTTCCCAAACAGGGCACAATATATTTGTACTTTAAAAATCTGTTAGACACCTGTAAAGAAACCCCCTGGGGAAGCTCCTATCTATAGTGAGCAAGGATGGATTATAACAATGGCTAATGTATTTACTAAAAGACATTCCTCTCCTTTATGAACTTGGTAACTGTTAAGAGGTAAAAAGAAAATCTCAGCCGTGTAACATCCTTTCCTTTCCTGTGTCCTTTTCAGAGCCCAGAAGAGCACTTGGAGCTTACATTACAATGAGGAGACCCCTTGTGCTGCTGCTTGCTGTGACTCTGGCTGGAGCTGGTGTAATCAGCGCAGCTCCAAGGCTCTGGGGAGACACTATTACCGAGTTTGCTTTGGATCTGCAGCGGGCAATACGTTCACTTGACACAGAAGAGAACATTATTTTTTCCCCACTTGGCGCTACTTTGATTCTAGGAATGATAAAACTGGGAGCGAGAGGAGCAACATCACAACAAATAAAGGAAGTTCTAAAACTGCAGGGAAATCAAGAAAGTGAGTCTTCATTTTATTAATCCCACATCTGCACTTTCTACACGCTGTTTGCTAGAGACAAGAAGGCTAATCAATGCTTCTTTATGCTGTCAGCAAATGGGGTCAGCCCTTTCTAAAGCCAGTAGTATTCTTATGTCGGTGGGCTATTTGTGAGCATAGAGCTCAGGAGACATGAGAAAGATGGGCTTGTAACTGCAGGCTATTTGTTTTGCAATCATCTTTTGGACAGGATATCAATCATAGGTGAATACATCCAAAAATTGGATTTACTAATGGTCTTTGTGGGACAGTCTGTACTATCCATTCACAGTGTTGGCTCGGTGCGATGAGTTACTGCCTTCCTGCTTTCAAACAAATAATATATATTTTTAAATAACAAGTGCCTGTGCTGAATACCATGACCTGGCTGGCATTTGCCATCATTGGTGCCACAAATAACGTTTTATGCTGTAGTCATACTGATTCGCCTAACGTGAATTTCAAGGAAGGTAAACAAAACAAGCCTGTAAAGGCCAGCAGCTGCCAATTAGTCACCTGACAGCTAGCTGATTAACCAGCAGCTAGAGGCCTTCACAAGCTAGATTTTAATTTCCTCCCTGGGTCAGCTGAGATTTACATGTCAGGAGAATTTGATTATCACTAGAGATTACCAAGCAGCATATGTCAATGATTACTGTCTGGATATGCCTGTTCAGGGTGTGTTTGTGGAGCTCTGTACACAACAACAAAGCCTATAATTAATCTTTTGAGACGGTCAAGGGCAGAGGTCCCCTGTGCCTTCATAGTACAGTACTTGTATGTTAGCCAGTCCACACTTTCATGTCAGCACTGAGAACACAGGTGGTGGTGGAAGCAGTAAAAAAAAGGGCGCATATGGCTAGTGGACAAAAAGGGCGCCGCCATAGACTGCAATGCAAAATATCGGCTATTGGGCGCCCGACAGGAAAATTGGGCGCCCGAGAAATAGCGGTTGCAGGGATCGTGTTAAAAAAAGTTTTCGTTTACAGAATAAGGTTTATTACAAATGTCGTTTACAAGTTCCTTTTAACTGTGTGGTTTACTTATTTTTTCGTTTTTAAATTTCACTTATAGGAGCTTTTACTTATTTTTTCCGTTTTTAAATTTTGCTTTCAGGGCTGTAACAAGTAAATTATTGTTTACACTAATTTTACCATTTAAATATTCGTTTTCATACGTATAATGCTTAAATATCGTTTTCAACCTTATTCTATTACAAATACATCGCTTTTGCTATTAACTTTGTTTTTTACACTTATAATGTGTCAATTATAGTTTTATTAACTTACTAATATATTGCTTTTAATATTACCGTTATTTTAAGACTTTTAATGCGTTCGTGATTGTAAGGCTATCTATTCTATTATATACATATATACCTTTTTCTATTTATAATATTATTAATGTGTACGTGATTTTAAGGCTATATATCTTATTACAAATATATACATTTTTAAGGCTATTTATTTTATTACAAATATATAAATTATTCTATTCACAACTGAGGGGTTTTACCCCTTGAACACCAGAGCAATTTTCACCTTTCAGCGCTCCTTCCATTCATTCGTCTAAAACTTTATTATTACTTATCGCAATGAAATGAACTATATCTTGTTTTTTCCGCTACCAATTAGGCTTTCTTTAGGTGGGACATGATGCCAAGAATTATTTTATTCTAAATGTGTTTTAATGGGAAAATAGGAAAACATGTGGGGAAAAAAAATCATTATTTTTCAGTTTTCGGCCATTATAGTTTTTAAATCATACATGCTACTGTAATTAAAATCCATGAAATGTATTTGCCTATTTGTTATTACACTGTTTAAATTATGTCCCTATAACAATGTTTGGTGCCAATATTTTATTTGGAACTAAAGGTGCCTTTTTTCAGTTTTGCATCCATTCCTAATTACAAGCCCATAGTTTATAAAGTAACAGTGTTGTACCCTCTTGACATAAATATTTAAAGAGTTCAGTCCCTAAGGTAACTATTTATGTTTTTTTTTTATTGTATTTTTTTTTTCTTTTCATTACGAAAAAATAAATACATTGGGGAGTGTGGGAGGTAATGAGTTAATTTATAGTGTAAAAGTGTATTTGTATATGAAAAATGTTTTGGATGTAGTTTTACTATTAAGCCACAAGATGGCCACAGTAATTTCTTGTGCATGAGTCCTGTAAGCGTCGGAAGTACGCTTACAGGACGTTCAATAAGGCTGCAAAACTTTCTTTTTTCACAATGATCGCACTGCTTCTCATAGAAGCAGCCGATCATTGCTGGAGGGCTGAGATCATTGAACGGGAACGTTTTTTTCCATTCATTGATCTCCGGGCGAGCGGCCGGCGGCGTGCACGAGTGCGGGAGCGCACGCACGAGTGGGGAAAGGGTGTTAAAAGGAGCGTAGATATACGCACCCGTGGTGGTAAAGTGGATAAGGATTAAATATATTATTGTTTAAATGTGTGTAAGGGTGTTTGTGCAGTGGGGATGGTTAGGGTTAGGCACCACCAGGGGGATGGTTAGGGTTGGACACCACCAGGGGGATGGTTAGGGTTAGGCACCACCAGGGGAGATTTAGGGTTAGGCACCACCAGGGGTGTGGTTAGGGTTAGGCACCACCAGGGGGTCTTAGGTTTAGGCACCACCAGGGGGGTCTTAGGGTTAGGCACCACCATGAGGCTGTTAGGGTTAGGCACCACCAGGGAGATGGTTAGGGTTAGGCACCACCAGGGGGGTGGTTAGGGTTAGGCACCACCAGGGGAGTCTTAGGGTTAGGCACCACCAGGGGGGTCTTAGGGTTAGGCACCACCAGAGGGGTGGTTAGGGTTAGGCACCACCAGGGGGGGTCTAGGGGTTAGGGATAGGTACAGGGAGGGTTCTGTGTGAGACTAGGGCTAGGTATAGTTACAGTACAATATACAGGATCTTCTAAAAAAATGTGCATATTGTGATAAAGTTCATTATTTTCTGTAATGTACTGATAAACATTAGACTTTCATATATTTTAGATTCAAATACACACAACTGAAGTAGTTCAAGCCTTTTATTGTTTTAATATTGATGATTTTGGCATACAGCTCATGAAAACCCAAATTTCCTATCTCAAAAAATTAGCATATTTCAGCTGACCAATAAAAGAAAAGTGTTTTTAAAACAAAAAAAGTCAACCTTCAAATAATTATGTTCAGTTATGCACTCAATACTTGGTTGGGAATCCTTTTGCAGAAATGACTGCTTCAATGCGGCGTGGCATGGAGGCAATCAGCCTGTGGCACTGCTCAGGTGTTATGGAGGCCCAGGATGCTTCGATAGCGGCCTTCAGCTCATCCAGAGTGTTAGGTCTTGTGTCTCTCAATTTTCTCTTCACAATATCCCAGATTATCTATGGGGTTCAGGTCAGGAGACTTGGCAGGCCAATTGAGCACAGTAATACCAAGCATAAAAGGTATATTTTGTAAAAATCCCCCATCTCTCTCTCTCTCTCTCTCTCTCTCTCTATATATATATATATATATATATATATTTATATGTACATGGCAAAAGTAGGGCTCCGACCCCAGAGCAATTCTAATTCCTGTCCTCATTCTTACTAGTGGAGGAATGGAGGGCCAGTTCTAGCTACAATAGGGCCCGGAGAAAAAGTAACTGGGTGGCCCCCCAGCACAGTCCCACCCCTCCACAGCAAATTCACCACCCTGGGCCCCCGAGTTGGCTGCCAGCCCCCCCCTCCCCGCCCCAGTCACACAATATCAGTAGGTGTCCATCATCTGTCCCCAAAAGCATTGGTGGGATACCGATTACTCATCTTCCCTTTTAGGCCCCTTTTACACTAGTTTATAGTGTAAAAGTGTATTTGTATATGAAAAATGTTTTGGATGTAGTTTTACTATTAAGCCACAAGATGGCCACAGTAATTTCTTGTGCATGAGTCCTGTAAGCGTCGGAAGTACGCTTACAGGACGTTCAATAAGGCTGCAAAACTTTCTTTTTTCACAATGATCGCACTGCTTCTCATAGAAGCAGCCGATCATTGCTGGAGGGCTGAGATCAATGAACGGGAACGGTTTTTTTCCATTCATTGATCTCCGGGCGAGCGGCCGGCGGCGTGCACGAGTGCGGGAGCGCACGCACGAGTGGGGAAAGGGTGTTAAAAGGAGCATAGATATACGCACCCGTGGTGGTAAAGTGGATAAGGATTAAATATATTATTGTTTAAATGTGTGTAAGGGTGTTTGTGCAGTGGGGATGGTTAGGGTTAGGCACCACCAGGGGGATGGTTAGGGTTGGACACCACCAGGGGGATGGTTAGGGTTAGGCACCACCAGGGGAGATTTAGGGTTAGGCACCACCAGGGGGTCTTAGGGTTAGGCACCACCAGGGGGGTCTTAGGGTTAGGCACCACCATGAGGCTGTTAGGGTTAGGCACCACCAGGGAGATGGTTAGGGTTAGGCACCACCAGGGGGTGGTTAGGGTTAGGCACCACCAGGGGAGTCTTAGGGTTAGGCACCACCAGGGGGGTCTTAGGGTTAGGCACCACCAGAGGGGTGGTTAGGGTTAGGCACCACCAGGGGGGGTCTAGGGGTTAGGGATAGGTACAGGGAGGGTTCTGTGTGAGACTAGGGCTAGGTATAGTTACAGTACAATATACAGGATCTTCTCAAAAAATGTGCATATTGTGATAAAGTTCATTATTTTCTGTAATGTACTGATAAACATTAGACTTTCATATATTTTAGATTCAAATACACACAACTGAAGTAGTTCAAGCCTTTTATTGTTTTAATATTGATGATTTTGGCATACAGCTCATGAAAACCCAAATTTCCTATCTCAAAAAATTAGCAGATTTCCGCCGACCAATAAAAGAAAAGTGTTTTTAAAACAAAAAAAAGTCAACCTTCAAATAATTATGTTCAGTTATGCACTCAATACTTGGTTGGGAATCCTTTTGCAGAAATGACTGCTTCAATGCGGCGTGGCATGGAGGCAATCAGCCTGTGGCACTGCTCAGGTGTTATGGAGGCCCAGGATGCTTCGACAGCGGCCTTCAGCTCATCCAGAGTGTTAGGTCTTGTGTCTCTCAATTTTCTCTTCACAATATCCCTGATTATCTATGGGGTTCAGGTCAGGAGACTTGGCAGGCCAATTGAGCACAGTAATACCAAGCATAAAAGGTATATTTTGTAAAAATCCCCCATCTCTCTCTCTCTCTCTCTCTCTCTCTCTCTCTCTCTCTCTCTCTCTCTCTCTCTCTCTCTCTCTCTCTCTCTCTCTCTCTCTCTCTCTCTCTCTATATATATATATATATATATACATATATTTATATGTACATGGCAAAAGTAGGGCTCCGACCCCAGAGCAATTCCAATTCCTGACCTCATTCTTACCAGTGGAGGAATGGGGGGCCAGTTCTAGCTACAATAGGGCCCGGAGAAGTAACTGGGTGGCCCCCCAGCACAGTCCCACCCCTCCACAGCAAATTCACCACCCTGGGCCCCCGAGTTGGCTGCCAGCCCCCCCCCCTCCCCGCCCCAGTCACACAATATCAGTAGGTGTCCATCATCTGTCCCCAAAAGCATTGGTGGGATACCGATTACTCATCTTCTCTTTTAGGCCCCTTTTACACTTAATCAGTTGCTCTCAGTTATAACTGAAACAAAACTGATTTTCAAAGTAATGTCCATGTTTTCCTATGGCTCAGCTCCCATGTGATTTTACTGAAATCTTTTTCACAATTCACTGCTATGCTATGGCAAAAACGCATACCAACGCGTACTAACGCATACTAACGCACACTAACGCGCACCATTTGTAGGTGTTTTAAACTTTTTAACCTTTTATAGAAAATTGGTATAAGGATCTTAAATGACCTCTTTATCTATTTACCTGGGAGTGGGAAGATGTCTTGGGATTTCTTTTTAAGGGACGTCAACAATACACATAAACCACCTCATTATTATTTATCCCACATTCTCCTAAGTTTTTGGGATGTTGGAGGAAACCAGAGTGCCCAGAGGAAACCCATGCAGACACGGGGAGAACATACAGACTCCTTGCAGATGTTTACCTGGCTGGGATTTGAACTAGGGACCCAGCGCTGCAAGGCGAGAGCGCTAACCACTACGCCACCAGGCTGCCCACTATGCCATCATGCATAGGATGTGCAGCCCCATGCTCAGCAGTTACACTTTCCTGAGCACTCCCAGCTGCAGGTGGTATAAAGGGCTAATGAGGCTGAGAAGGAGGGGGCCATACTGTTTTTTTTAAATTGTATGCTGTTTAAAGTGGAATGTTAACAAAGCCACCAGCAGCTGCATTGGAAGCTGAACAAAGGTCTGAATATATACAACAGTTCGGTAGGTCGCTGATCCTATCTATCACTACCTATCACTACTGTTCTTTGGTGATGGATGGATGCACAAGGTTGATGAATCTTAGCTTGAAATCTCTCATCACAGTAAATAACTTCTTGCCAGCAACCACTGTGCTCCATTTATGCTCTAGTCTGCTTAAGCAAAAAAAAAAAAAAAGAAAAAAGAAAGGAGTAGAAAGTTTTCTAAAGTCAGAGACATCATACACACCCTGCCCTGAGATATGAATAATACGAGGTTCAGCTGCAAATGACTCTATTATAAAGGTAAAATGTTCCTAATGAGCTTTCTTAGGATGGTTACAGCTACTTTGTATGGGGAGGGTGTGCAAGTGACTACACACAATAATTCTCTAAGCTCTATCAGCAGCTTGAATGGAGCCATTAGATAACCTTGGCATGAAATGAGAATTATGAATGCAAAGCAATGAATGCTACAATGAATGTACATCTATGCATATAAGAAATAAGAGTTTGTTGAAGTCGACCTATGCAGTACTAAACAAGGTTAGAAATCATTTTTGTTGAGAAGTAAGTAGGGAAATGCAACTTTCTTGGATGAGGCCTGACCTGCTCCCTTTTGTCATTCCTCTATGATGGGGCAGCCATATTGGTGATGTTGCTAGAGCTAGCCTTGAACTAAGGTTTACTTTCCTAGTGACATGTGCTATATATGTTGTATAGCTAGGCCTAGGTCTGCATGCCAAATATAACACCCCTCTCATAAAATGCTCCTAAGAGATACCTCATAAAGGACCACTACCACAAAAAAAATTAAGATTTAAAACACATACATATAAGATATACTTTTCTTCTTGAATCAAATGCACTATAAATTACATTTCCCTTTGTTGCTGTAACTTACAGCAAGAAGTACAACTCTACCATATCTGACAGGTTTTGAACAAGTCCATTTCCTCATGGGGATTCTCAGCCTTTCCTTTATTCTTTTCAAATGCACTCCCTGTAAAGGATCTATACAAAGATACTTCCCTATTTGTGTGCACACAGTTTTGGCAGTTGGACTTAGCAACTGCCATCCAGTAAGTGCTTTTGAAAAAACCCTGAGAATCCCCTATGAGGAGATGGACTAGTCTAAAACCTGTCAGATTTTAACTACCTACTATAAGTGGTGGCAACACAGGAAAAAAGACATTTCTAGTGCATTTAATCCTGGATGAGATGTATATTTTATATGTAAAAATGTAAGATTTTACAGTAACAATAACCTTTCCTCCTAAATGGTAATCCTTTCCTTAAAGGGAACCTTAAACGTGGGTCCCCAACAAAAAATCACTTACCTGGGGCTTTCCCAAGCTTCCTGCAGCAGTCCTGTGCCCGCGCCGGTCCTTCGGTGCCCTCCGGTCTCCCTCCGCGGCTAAGTTTCGTTTTCGGCAGACTGCCAGTCGTCCTCCGGCAAAGCGTCCTCTTCTTCCGCATTCCCCGTCATAAAGAGCCGTAAAGCGCGTCCGCATTTTTGGGCCCACGGTTAAGGTTCCCTTTATAGGCAACCCAAGGTGAGAGTGATATGAAGGCTGTCATATTTATTTCATTTAAAACAATACCAGTTTCCTGGCTGCCCTGTTGATCCTCTGCATCTAATACTTTCAGCCATAGACCCTGAACAAGCATGCAGTATATACGGTAGTTCTGACATTGTCATATGTGACAAGATTAGCTACATGCTTCTTTCTGGTGTTATTCAAACACTACTGCAGCCAAATAGATCAGCAGGGCTACCAGGCAACTAGTATTGTTTAAAGGACATCCGAGGTGACATGTGACATGATGAAATAGATGTGTATGTACCGTGCCAAGCACACAAATAACTATGCTGTGTTCCTTTTTTTCTTTCTCTGCCTGAAAGAGTTAAAAATCAGGTATGCAAGTGACAGTTTCTATCTGGGTCAGGGGGAAGCAGGAATTTGGGCGCATGAGGCAAGTGGACAAAAAGGGCGCTGCTATTCACTCCCATAATAAATGGGCGCCGAACAGGAAAAAAGGGCACCGGAGATTGATAACGTTTTCAAACAGCGCCCGGAGATTTTTAATGTTTTCTAACGGCGCTTGTGATGATTTAAATTTACAAAATGCGCCCATGACGAATAACGTTTACAAAAATACTAAACATATTTATCGTATTTAACTAAAACATTGTTTTAAAATTGTATCCCTTATTACTGTTTGTAAAACATTATTATTCACAAAATAAAGCGATCAGTATGCAACGTAAAATGTAATACATTTTTTACAGTCACAATTTGTAAAACATCATTCTCCACACAATAAAGCGATCACTACGGGGGGTTTTAGGGTGAGGCACCACCAGGGGGGTCTTAGGGTTAGGCACCACCAGGGGGGTCTTAGGGTTAAACACCACCAGGGGAGATTTAGGGTTAGACACCACAAGGGGGGTCTTAGGGTTAGGCACCACCAGTAGGGATTTTAGGGTTAGGCACCACCAGGGGACATTTAGGGTTAGGCACCACCAGGGAGGTCTTAGGGTTAGGCACCACCAGGGGGGGGGGTCAGAGGGTTAGGGATAGGTACAGGGAGGGTTCTGTGTGAGAGTAGGGTTAGCTTTAGTTGTAGTGAAATGTTAGTAATATTTACTAATGTTTTACAACAGTTATTACAAACACACTTATTTTTTTTTTCATTGTTATAAACAATATTTTCAGATTTTATTATATGAAGAAATGATAAATTAAGGTTATTCACAATAATATACAATTATAACGCTTAAACATATATTATCGTTTTTTTAAACAAACGTAATTATAAGTTTCAATTTTAAAACAGGGAAGATTATCGTTTTCACAATTTGCGATTTCATACACATTATTAAATGTTTCTAATTTGTAAAACATTATTTGTAAATGAAATACAACACAATATTTTTATAAATGCTATTACCGCTTATCGTTTACACCCCGCGCTCTTTTTTCCTGACGCCCTTTTTGCATGTACGCGGGTCAGGGACTGGGTCAGACTATGGCGTAACCCTCACTGATAAGGAATTGCAGCCATAAAACACTTTCCTGGCAGCAAATGACTTCTGAGAGCAGGAAAGAAAAAATAAAGGATCAATAGTTCATAGATTTTAGCTCTGGCATACTTCAATGAATTACTTATTGAGAAGAGGCCATGAAACAGTAAATACTTAAAAAGTAGATTTAAATATACAATAAAACTTTGGGATATCCCAAAAAGTCATTTTTAGAAGGAGGGCAGATACAATTGTTTATCTCATTAGTTTATTTCCACCTTGGATGTCTTTTAAAAGAAAATAAATATGGCAACCTCCATATTCTTCTCACCTCGGGTACCCATAGTCCAAACCTCACTCGCCAACATTACACCCTAAGAGAAGGAAGTTTTGCCAAATGCACACGTGCCAAATTGACCTGCATTACTTTCGAGATTTACTGTACTTTAAAACCCACAAAATGAATCTAGATTTGAATAACTTGAGTAACTTACCGGTACTTTAATGAATAAACGGAATTACCTGTTTTTAGTAACAATTATTGTATATTCTGGCGTATAAGACTACTTTTTAACCCTTGAAAATCTTATGAAAAGTCAGGTGTCGTCTTATACGCCAGGTGTCATTGATGCCGGGCAGTGGTGCTCAGCAGAGCTCGAATATTCGAGTAGCTCGAATATTCGAGCTCTTTTTCAGCTATTCGAGCTCGGTATTCGAGCTCCGAATAGCTGCAGCTATTCGAATGGGCTATTCGCGTACACTCGAATAGCCCATTCACTATTCGAGCTATTCGAGCAAACGGCGCTATTCGAGCTCGGTACCGAGCTCGAATAGCGTCATAGCCCAGATTGATGTCCTTAGAGCCAATCAGAGGGCTCCCAGGCCCTCTGACGGCAGCCAATCACAGAGGGGGACCCTGGCCAGCCCCTACCCTATAAATAGCGGCCGCCATGTTACGTTTCTCCGTCCTTGCCTGAGACTTGCATAGAGAGAGAGTTGCTCCTTTGTGCTTTGGCTTAGCAAGAGCTTTATTGTGGTCATTTACCTAGCGTTTTTGCTCACATACACCTCCTATACACACCTATATTGTTGTTAGTTAGTTAGACATTGTATTTTAGTTAGTAGCTTTTGTGTTACATAGAGACAGGCCAGCTGCTGCAGGCTTACAGCTTTAGGCCTCAGGGCCTGCCTGTGTGGGCAGCTGTCCTCCTGTCCTCTGTTTATTTCTCTCTATTCTATACCAGTATTTCTGCTGTCCTTTACTACTGATTGTATTAGTATTGTAGTTATATACTGTAACTGTACTAGGACACTCACTGTCACTGTTCATAGGCTACTAGCTGCTCCTGCGTGTGTGCACTCACTGTCTGTGTACACACTACACACACTCTATTTCCAAGTTCTGATAACTGATTGCTGTGGGCAGCACGGTGGCATAGTGGTTAGCGCTCTCGCCTTGCAGCGCTGGGTCCCTGGTTCGAATCCCAGCCAGGGCACTATCTGCAAAGAGTTTGTATGTTCTCTCCGTGTCTGCGTGGGTTTCCTCCGGGCACTCCGGTTTCCTCCCACATTCCAAAAACATACGGATAAGTTAATTGGCTACCCCTAAAATTGGCCCTAGACTACAGTACTTACACTACATAATATAGACATATGGCAATGGTAGAGATTAGATTGTGAGCTCCTTTGAGGGACAGTTAGTGACAAGATATATATATATATATATATACATTGTACAGCGCTGCGTAATATGTCGGCGCTATATAAATACTAAATAATAATAATAATAATAAAAAAAAAAAATAATTATTGTAATTGAATATTGTAATTAGTTAGTTGTACTCACTGTTACTACTTACTGTACTAGGAGTCTCGGACACTCAGTCACTGTTCATAGGCTACTAGCTCCTGCGTGTGTGCACTCACTGTCTGTGTACACACTACACACACTCTATTTCCTTCTGATAACTGATTGATTATTGTAATTAGTTAGTTGTACTTACTGTTACTACTTACTGTACTAGGAGTCTAGGACACTCAGTCACTGTTCATAGGCTACTAGCTCCTGCGTGTGTGCACTCACTGTCTGTGTACACACTACACACACTCTATTTCCTTCTGATAACTGATTGATTATTGTAATTAGTTAGTTGTACTTACTGTTACTACTTACTGTACTAGGAGTCTAGGACACTCAGTCACTGTTCATAGGCTACTAGCTCCTGCGTGTGTGCACTCACTGTCTGTGTACACACTACACACACTCTATTTCCTTCTGATAACTGATTGATTATTGTAATTAGTTAGTTGTACTTACTGTTACTACTTACTGTACTAGGAGTCTAGGACACTCAGTCACTGTTCATAGGCTACTAGCTCCTGCGTGTGTGCACTCACTGTCTGTGTACACACTACACACACTCTATTTCCTTCTGATAACTGATTGATTATTGTAATTAGTTAGTTGTACTTACTGTTACTACTTACTGTACTAGGAGTCTAGGACACTCAGTCACTGTTCATAGGCTACTAGCTCCTGCGTGTGTGCACTCACTGTCTGTGTACACACTACACACACTCTATTTCCTTCTGATAACTGATTGATTATTGTAATTAGTTAGTTGTACTTACTGACTGTTACTACTTACTTACTTACTGTACTAGGGACACTCACTCAGTCACTGTTCATAGGCTAGCTCCTGCGCGTGTTTGCGCGTGCGTGCACTCACTGTCTGTAGTGTACACACACTAAATTTACTTGTGATTACTACTGATTATTGTAAGTTGTAACTGCTAGTTGTACTTCCTGACTGTTACTACTTACTTACTGTACTAGGGACACTCACTCAGTCACCTCACCCACCAACCCACTCCATTAAAGTACCCCACTTTTCACCCGCCCTTTTAAAAAACTTTTGTCTATACGCCCAAAACATCGAAGATGTCTGGAAGTGGCAGCCAGCGCGGTTTGGGCAAGGGGAAGGGCAGCAAGGGAATCAGGAGGAGAGGGAGCAGCATTGTGGCAAGCCGCGGGCGCGCCACCATGCACAGTTCCGCAGCAGCAGCAGCAGCGTCAGTGGCTAACATTCCTCCCATAGCCACTGGCCGTGGACGCCTTGGGCGCCGCCCAGCAGGAGCATCTGCAACTCACGCTGCAGAGACACAGCAGCAGCAGCGTGTAGCACCTGCTCCGATTTTCCTCCAGCCGGGTCGGAAACGTCCCATTGAGGAAAAGCATGCAGACACTGTGGTGCAACTCATGACGGAGGATGAGCAGCCCGCCATCAGCTTTGCATCTGAGGCCTCCACCCTCACCACCACCACCACCACCCCTGTTTGCAGCAGCCGCCCAGCAGGGTCTGGGGAGGAGGCCAGTTCACCGTCACTCGCCGACCTGTCATTCAGCAGTCTTTTGACCCCAGGCATCATGAGTAAATTGTCTGCTGTTGTTGGCGATCTTGAGGAGGAGATGCTGATGGGCACTTTGGGGGATGAGGGATTGGACAGCAAGACTGTGGCGACAGTCAAGCAGCCCATCCATGCATCAGGAGAGGAGTTTGGGGGGTCCTCATCCCAGCAGGACATGTTTCAGGAGGGGGAGGATGTTGATGACCCGGTGACAGACAGAGACTGGGTGCCACCACCTCCAGGGGATGTCGTCCTCAGCAGCTCTGAGGAGGAGGAGGAGGATGCTCTTGTGGGCCTTGCAAGGAGGCGCATCATTGCAAGCATTGGCAGCAGCAGTAGGCAGGTCCCACAGCCTGCTGGTGTCTCAGGCTCAGCAGCAGCAGCAGCAGCATCTGCCAGTACCACCACCAGCCGCACCCAAGCCCCCCCCCAAACCACCACAGGGAGACAGGCAGCAGCGCTTCCATGCCGTAGGGGGATGTTTCTGTCACCAATCTGGCGCTTTTTCACCATGCCCACAGTGTACAGCAAGTACGCCACTTGCAACCACTGTCAGCGGAAGTTGAGCAGAGGTGCAGACCCCTTAAAGTTCTGCACCAGCTCGCTCATCAACCACCTCGCTGCGAAACATTTCCACCAGCATCAGGAGTTCCAGAGGCTGAAGGCATCTGGTGCTGGCAGTGGCACCACACCCATCACTGCACAGCCTTCAGCAGCAGCAGCAACAGCAGCCACCCGCCCTCCTGCTCCTCCAGCAGCACCAGCAGGAGTGCAGAAACGCACTGCTCCTCCCCCCTCTGCAACTCCTGCCGCCGACACTGAGGCCTGTTCTGGCAGCCAGTCCTCAGTGGCCTCCTCCGCTGTGTCTGCTGATTCCCGTGCCAGCAAAAGGCCACGCCAGAGCCTTTTGAGCGAGTCCTTCCAGGGGGTGGTTAGGGCTCTGCCTCCCAGCAGCCGTCGCGTGCGGCAGCTGAACGGCTTGCTGGCACGGGCCATGTGCTCCCAACTCCTGCCGTACACGCTCGTGCAGGAGGGGAGCGACATTCGTGCGCTGCTTGCTTGCGCAGCCCCAGACTGGCAGCTCCCCAGCAGACACTTTTTCTCCCGCAAGGCCATTCCTGCACTGCACCGCTTTGTGATGGCCAATGTGGAGCGAGGGCTGGAGCACGCGGTTGGTGAAAGGGTCCACGTCACCATGGACTCCTGGAGCAGCCGCTTCGGGACAGGCCGCTACCTGTCCTTCACTGTCCACTGGGTCAGCTTGGTGGAAGGGGGTGAGGATGGGAGAGCAGCAGCGGGCACAGCAGCAGCAGCAACACAGTGGGTGGTGCCACCCCGCAGGGTCAGGGGAACTGCAGCAGGTTCCTCCGATCCTCTGCCATCCTCCGGCACACCTGGCCAAACCCCCCGCCTCAGCAGCATCGTGAAGGCCCGCCACTGCCAAGCGCTGCTGCACTTGGTCAGCCTTGGGAAGACCAAGCTGACGGCAACCCATGTGTTGGCCAAACTCCAGGAGCAGGAGAGGATTTGGCTGACCCCCAGAGGCCTCAGAGTCGGAGAGGTGGTGGCCGACAATGGGGCCAATCTGGTTGCCGCAATAGACAGGGGAAACCTGACCCACATCCCCTGTCTTGCCCACGTGCTGAACCTGGTGGTGCAGAAGTTCTTGCGCACCTACCAGGGGATGGGCGAACTGCTGGAAACGGCAAGGAACGTTGTGCGTCACTTCCGGCGCTCGGCTGCAGCCTGTGCGAGCCTGGAAGACGTGCAAAAGGAGCTGGATCTGCCACGCCATCGGCTGATCCTTGACGTTCCGACTCGCTGGAACTCCACCCTGGCGATGTTGGAGCGTCTGGTTGAACAGAAGCGCGCTGTCAAACAGTACCTTGCCCTGGCCACTGTTTCCGCCGCTCAGAGAAGGGACAAGACCAGCAACATCCCGTCCATCGTCCCCGATGATGACTGGAGGCACATGCAGCAGGTGTGCTTAGTGCTGGCTCCCTTTCTGCAGGCCACTAACATGGTGAGCAGGGACCATGCTATGGTCTGCGAGTGGGTGCCCCTGGTTTGTCTGCTGAACAGGGCCCTCGATGCTTTGCTGGAACAGGGAGTGGCAGCCTTGGACCAGCAGGAGCGGCAAGCAGCTGCACAGTCCACCTCTGAGGGGGAGGAGGAGGAGGACTTGGTGGAGGTCCCTGACCTTGCTGCTGATGAGGGGGATCAGCACAGTGCAGCTGAGTTGGTGTGGGGGTGGAGAGAGGATGAGGCTGACGAGGCAGAGGAGGAGGATGAGGACAGCAGCACTGCCGTCGATGTGCCAGCAGACGTGGCCCGCCTCTTCCCAATGGCAGCGCACATGCTGAAGTGCCTGCGCAGAGACCCCAGGGTGATCCAGATGAAGCAGAGGGAGGACATCTGGATCAGCATGATGTTGGACCCACGCCTCAAGGGGAAGTTGAGCCAGTTCCTGCCGCCTGCAGGAGGAGACCCAGCGCAACAAATAAGGAGCTTGCAGCAGGCCCTTGTTGAGCGCTTGGAGGAAGCCTTCCCCCAGCCTTCCACCCCCACTGTCCAGCAGCCAGCACAGAGGCAGCAGCAGGTGCCTGCATCCAGCAGCAAGCGCCCCACAGACCTGCTGTCTCTCAGCCACGAGCTCTACAGGACTGTAGAGGCTCCGGCAGCAGTGACTAGAGAGGAGGTGCATGCAGCAGCATCCTCCACCGGTCACAGCCAGCGCCTGACCCGCATGGTGGCTGACTACATGGGGTCCTACAGCGGGCTTGACAGCGATGCCCCTGTTGATCCCATGGAGTATTGGGTCAAGCGCCTGGAGATCTGGAGCGAGCTGGCGCAGTACGCCCTGGAAGTGCTGTCCTGCCCCCCTTCCAGCGTGCTGTCCGAGCGCTGCTTCAGTGCAGCTGGTGGTGTGGTCACCGAGAAACGCTCACGTCTGTCTCACAAGTCTGTGGACAGACTGACGTTTCTCAAGATGAACCAGGCGTGGGTGGAAGGCGAGTTCCTGGCCCCTGTTGTCGGCGAGAGGGGGACATGAACTGGCTAAGAACCATCGTTAATGTGCCTTACCACCCTTTACCACCTCCTGGCTCCTGCTCACTAAACCAGCCTGGTTCACTTTGACTATTACGTCGCCTGCAGCCACACATTTTACACCTACAGTGGGCTGCTGTGTACTGCCCTTCTGCTGTCTGTCTGTGTTTCCCACTGCCAGGGTACACAGATTTACCTTCTGCTGCCACTCTGCCACCAGCTATTACGTCAAACAATAGCTATATATCTGTGTAATTTGTTTTACAAACAAAACCAAAAAACCATTAAAAAAAAAAAAAGGTTTAATTTTTCTGAGGTGCCCGGGTTGAAAACTGTGTTGTCCCAGTTGTGTATTGGACACGATGTGGGCTGCACGACCGCTGTCTGGGACCTCCTGTTGTGTTCATTTACGGCCTGGTATCACCGCTAGGTACCAGGGCTATTATGTCACGCTGCCTGCCTGCTGCCACACTCACACTACTCCTCCATTCCTCCTGCTGCTGCTGTCTGTCTGTGTTTCCCAACGCCAGGGTACACAGATTTACCTTCTGCTGCCACTCTGCCACCAGCTATTACGTCAAAAAATAGCTATATCTGTGTAATTGGTTGTAAAACCAAAACTACAAAACCATAAAAATAAAAAAAGGTTTAATTTTTCTGAGGTGCCCGGGTTGAAAACTGTGTTGTCCCAGTTGTGTATTGGACACGATGTGGGCTGCACGACCGCTGTCTGGGACCTCCTGCCTGCTGTGTTTATTTACAGCCCTGGTATCACCGCTAGGTACCAGGGCTATTATGTCACGCTGCCTGCTGCCACACTCACACTACTCCTCCATTCCTCCTGCTGATGCTGCTGTCTGTCTGTGTTTCCCAACGCCAGGGTACACAGATTTACCTTCTGCTGCAACTCTGCCACCAGCTATTACGTCAAACAATAGCTGCTCACATTACTCCTCCATTCCTCCTGCTGCTGCTGCTACTGTCTGTCTGTCTGTGTTTCCCAACGCCAGGGTACACAGATTTACCTTCTGCTGCCACTCTGCCACCAGCTATTACGTCAAAAAATAGCTATATCTGTGTAATTGGTTGTAAAACCAAAACTACAAAACCATAAAAAAAAAAAAGGTTTAATTTTTCTGAGGTGCCCGGGTTGAAAACTGTGTTGTCCCAGTTGTGTATTGGACACAATGTGGGCTGCACGACCGCTGTCTGGGACCTCCTGCCTGCTGTGTTTATTTACAGCCCTGGTATCACCGCTAGGTACCAGGGCTATTATGTCACGCTGCCTGCCTCATTGACTGCCTGCTGCCACACACTCATCCTCCTCCTCCTGCTGCTGAATTTACCTCCTGCTGTCTGTGTGTTTCCACTGCCAGGGAGCACATACAATGGCGCTTCCAACATGCGTGCGCCACCAGCTATTTGTTACGCTCAAAAATAGCTGCATTTCTTTAAAAAAAAAAATTTGAAAAGAGAAATAATTGAAGAAGAAGACGATATAGAAGAAGATGAAGAAGATGAAGAAGAAGAAGATGAAGAAGAAGAAGAAGAAGAAGATGAAGAAGAAGAAGAAGAAGAAGAAGATGAAGAAGAAGAAGAAGAAGAAGAAGGAGAAGAAGATGAAGATGAAGAAGATGAAGAAGAAGAAGATGAAGAAGATGAAGAAGATGAAGATGAAGAAGATGAAGAAGAAGAAGAAGAAGAAGATGAAGATGATGAAGAAGAAGAAGATGAAGAAGAAGATGAAGATGATGAAGAAGAAGAAGATGAAGAAGATGAAGATGAAGAAGATGAAGAAGAAGAAGATGATGAAGAAGAAGAAGAAGATGAAGAAGAAGAAGAAGATGAAGAAGATGAAGATGAAGAAGATGAAGAAGATGAAGAAGAAGAAGATGAAGATGATGAAGAAGAAGAAGATGAAGAAGAAGATGAAGATGATGAAGAAGAAGAAGATGAAGAAGATGAAGATGATGAAGAAGATGAAGAAGAAGAAGAAGATGAAGAAGTTGAAGATGAAGTAGATGTAGAAGAAGAAGAAGAAGAAGAAGAAGAAGAAGATGAAGAAGAAGATGAAGAAGATGAAGAAGAAGATGAAGAAGAAGATGAAGAAGATGAAGAAAAAGAAGATGAAGAAGAAGAAGATGATGATGAAGAAGATGAAGAAGAAGAAGAAGAAGAAGACAATATAAAAGAAGAAGAAGATATAGAAGAAGATATAGAAGAAGAAGATATAGAAGAAGAAGAAGAAGAAGAAGAAGAAGATATAGAAGATAAAGAAGAAGAAGAAGAAGTATATACAGTACTGAACAAATTTCTGGACACAACTTCTCTTTTCAACTTTTTTTTTTTAAAGGAACATCCCCACATAATCACTTGCTGTTGTTACTTGGAAAAAAAGAGGTTTCTTGCATCATTCACCCTCAAAACAAGTGTTGGAAGCTATTTAAGGCCATTTCGAATAGTCAGCTCGAATAATGAGCTCGAATACCGACTCGAATAGTGAGCTCGAATTCCGAGGTCGAATCGAATAGTAAAAATTATTCGACTCGAATATTCGACTGATCTCGAATAATTTACTATTCGAATTCGACCTAACTCGAATTTTGAAAAGGGGTATTTGAGCACCGACACCCTATCCTGTTACCGACTCAGATCTCGCTGCTGAGGACTGTAGTGAAGCAGCGCAGGCGAACATGTGCGAGATCTGAGAGGCAGAGGAGGAGGTAAAAAGGATACAAAGGTGAGCCAGAAGGGTGTTTTATGTGCACAGCACCCATATTCTTCCATGCTGCTAAACAGGTAGACAAGGAGAGCTAACCAATCCACTTAGGGAGAGTTGACCAATCAGACCAGTCAATCGCCTATATACTGGGTACCACATACAGTACAGCACCAGTATCTGTTCATATGTAGCACCAGCATATGATGTTTTTTTTTAAATTTTTATTTAGTGTGCGTTGGAAGAGGGGTAGTCTTATACAGCGAGTATCTCTCAAACTATATATTTTAACTGGAAAAGTTGGGGGGGTCGTCTTATACCCCCTATCGTCTTATACGCTGGAATATACGGTATCTGAAACAGTACAGAAGAAATGTACTGTAGCTAACCTTGCATGGTATGAATAGTGGTTTATTGCTGCTAGTAGGGCTCACACTCATGGGCCTGTTATCACTCGCTCCAGTTACTTCTGATTCTCCGCTCAGAGCTCCCATAAAAGGCTCCAAATAAAATTAAATGGCGATATAACTTCCCTGCTATCTTTCCCTGCTGAAAAGAATAAATTCCACAAGGCTTATGGTGGCTTTATTTCAGAATATCTGTATAAATAGTCATAAATTATCTACAGAAAAAGGATTTTGTTGAATTATCAAAGTTGTTACAGAATAAAGGGAAGACTTTACCTAAATCAGATTTTAAGAATCAAACTCAATGGGTGCTTGTTATATTCATATATTATTATTATTTTAGGAATCTGCCAACTTTAAATTCAAATAAAAAAATAATTCCATAAATAAATGAAAAAACAAACAAACAAACAAAAACAAACATGTAAAAGCCACTAAACTAACAAAGTTGGTTGTGGATTTTGCAGGGGGATTTGGGGGGTAAAGACCCCTCGTTATGCCGCGGGATAGCGGCATTTAAGCAGGGGAAAACATGCCCCTGCTGAATATAAGCTTAAAAGCCATTTTTAATTTGGCTTCAGACTCTTTAAAACTTCAATGCAGAAGGTATATTCTGACAATGTACAGCGGAGCTTTGCTTAAAGAGACTCTGAAGCGATAATATTTTCAGCTTTTTACCTTCTATTATGTTTAAACTGTATGCTTTCTGCTGTCGCTCTGCTTCTAATGAAGTCAATCTGCTCACGGATCTCCGCCTCTCCCGCCCCTCTCTGTGAAGGAAGATTGAGAGGGGCAAGGAGAGGTGGTGATCAGCAGTGATTGACTTCATTAGAGGCAGAGCTACATCGCTAAGCTCTGCCTCTGTCAGGAAGCACTCCCCGGATTTCCCCCCGAGGATTTGGGGGGCATAAAGCACTAATTTTGCCATGGGAATGCGGCGTTTCACATTTCCTCATATGGCTCAAGCATAATAGAAGGTAAAAAGCTACATTCGTTTTCGATTCAGACTCTCTTTAAAGGACCTCTGTTGCAAAAATCTTAAAATTTAAAATATATGTAAACACGTACAAATAAGAAGTACTGGTACGTTTCTTCCAGAGTAAAATGAGCCATACATTACTTTTCTCCTATGTTGCTGTCACTTACAGTAAGTAGTAGAAATCTGACAGAACCGACAGATTTTGGACTAGCCCATCTCCTCATGGGGGGGGGGGGGTTCTCAGGGCTTTCTGAAATCAACAAGAAAACAGCCAGACTCTAACCGAAGGAGAGCATTAAGAAGGTGGTCTCACAGGAAAAAAACCCCATAAAGATCTCTAGCTAGGTACAGACAATAAGGTATTACAGCACCAATATGGTTTATTGACTTTTACTGGGCAGATGGAGTCTGAAGAGCGCCTGTGCTAACAACCAATGGGCAGGGAGCTCTGTGAGGAAAGAAAAGCGATGTTGTCCCTCATTATATAGTTCCACAACCCACCTTATAAACTATGGAATAATAATATAAGAATTGTGAGTAACCGAAATAATCACAGGGTTTTGCTCTGCTACTGAAGCTGGAGACAGGGCTGGTACAGTTTTCAGGGGCTGAGTGATGGTGGTATTACTGCTTTTCACAAAGCTGAACACATTTAAAACCATGGAAAGCTTGCAAGGCTCCTGGATTGTGGATGCTAAGTATTTCCAGTGCGGCGACTGCCAAGTATTTCCCACAAAACAAAGTGAGCAGTGCTTAGTCAAGAAGTACACCTCATGTAGCTTCACTAAATAAGACATGAAGAAAGCTGGGGCATCCACTGTGCACTATGCACAACGTGACACAACTCAGTGCTGTGTTAATAAATGACCTCAATATGTCTATGGTTAAAACACATTTTCAAGTTTGACCTTAAAAAAAGTGATCACCCGACAACTATAAATATGGTGAAGTCCTCCTCGACCATCCACAACTATAAATATGGTGCAGTCATCCCCAACTAAGACTATGGTGCAGTCCTCTTCAACCCTCCACAACTATAAATATGGTGCAGTCCTCCCCAACCATGAATATATATTGCAGTCCTCCCCAAATACAAATATGGTGCAGTCTTCCCCAACCCTTTGCCAAGCACCGGATGAATAGCCACTCAGCAAAATGTCACTCAGTATTTGACAGGTTACTATAAACCTGAATGAGGTTACGTTCACAGTGGTGTGTTGCAGTGTGGTGTAACCGCAACATTCTAACATGGCTTGCCGCACTGCAAAACACCACCAATGCGACATTGCAGTGCTGAGAGCCTGAAAACTGGAATTTTATCAACTCAAATACATTTTTCTTCAATGTGATTAAGTGATTACTGGAGAAAGTTTTCCTTTCATTTGTAACTGTTTTTAAACTGATCCCATAAAGCGCTGGCAGTAAACATACTTGTGTGTGGTCAGAGGTATAAAGATGAGAGGAGTAATTGCCCAGAGCAACCAATTACTGTGCTTATTTACCACATGAAGCTGGGCTGGTTGCTTTGAGCCACTGCTTTAATTTTGTCCCAGTTATTTTTCATTCTGTCTTTCTCAACTTTATTATTTGTATCACTCAGTATAAAAATATATATATATATATATATATATATATATATATATACACAAGCTGAGGTCTTTCAATATCATTTTGTTAACCTTCTAGTTAAGCTTTTGGTTAAATTTTTCCTTTGATTCGGTGGGCGACCATTAAAATTGATAGAATCCACAGGCAAGCTGCTCACCTAACATAGTGTGGACAAAGATCAAACATATGGCTTTCAAACAAGTATATATTGCCAGTTCCGCTATTACATCTGTACCGCCAGATTTGCTCTTAGAAGGGCATGGACATGGACAAGTTTTTCCCATGGATTAATAAATCAACTCCTTCATCTCTTCACAGTTCAACAGAAATACATTGCACTCTTGTGAGCCTCAATGCTTTCCCTCCGAGAGAGGCGAGCTAATTGTCTCTCTGCCACAGTAACAAACATTACTTTATGCCAGTATATCTCTTACACAGCCAATTACCGTTAATAAAAACCACAGCTGTATTGTAACGTTCTCATTTGTATAACTTTAGCAGCATTTGGGGAGAGTCAGGTATATTGTGCGACATCCATACGAGAGGTAAGAGTGTTCATCCTTGGTCATAATCTTTAATTCCAAATAGCTTTTCTCACTTTTCTGTTCTTATTTTGATCATCGGAATTTACTAATACACAAATCCTGCTCTCTAGGTGAGGAGTTTGCTGGGCTCCGAAAGCTGCTCTCTGTCATTTCCGAAGAAAATAAAGAATTTGCATTTAATCTTGCAAATGCCCTCTACCTTCAAGAAGGCTTCCACGTGAAGGAGCAGTATCTCCATAGCAACAGGGATTTTTTAAAGAGCGAAATAAAGCTGGTGAATTTCCAAGATGTGAAAGCGTCTGCCGAAATAATAAGTGCATGGGTAGAAAGACAAACAAATGGTAATCTATATGTTCTGTAGATAGGAAAAAAAATGTTTAGTAGTGTTTTGTTGTAGTTAAAAATATTGCAGCGTATGAAATTTGGGCTCGCAAAGCTGTCGACGCTTGAAGCAAAACAGATGCATAGCTCTGCAGGCTTAGAACTGTGTCAGCTTCATAATACATAATACAAGTAAAATAACAAAAAGGAAAAGGCTAAAGCTAAACTCCGGGTAGCTGAACAAAGCCTTAGCGTTATAGTTAATCATTCTCTGCCCTATGAACACTTAATCTGCACACGATTACTGGCTGTACTAGAAATCCAAGCAAGAAGTTCACTCTATGTCATTTCCTTGACAGTCGCACTAATACAAATCCAATGACTGAGCACTACTAGTCGAGATCGAAATGTATAGCCAAACGTACACAGACACAGTGTACTGTATACAGCAAGGGTTCTTACGCAATACAGGTTTTGCATGTGTTTTAGTTTCAAATGTTTTAGTTTTTTTTAGGAGCATTACATTATAGCCCAAACAGATTGTGTACAGTCTTGTATAGAAGGCTTTACACTTCCTTTTCTTTTTTTTATACGACTATTAAGAAGCAACAGAATAAAACAAATATCTAGGTAGACTAACACCCACGGACTTAATACCAACAGATGAGTTAGGTTTCTGAATCTGACATAGGGCAAGTGGAACAAAGACTGCTTTACATGGGTACATGATTGATAAACTTCAGCTGCAAATTACAGCATTTATTCCAATTGGCACACAGACTTCAATAGTGATATTCTGGATATGTTCATGGTATGCATGCTGCGCCTGCAAAATGTTCACGCTACAACATGAGCATGATGCAACCATGGCCGGATTTCTGGGAAGGCCACAAAGGCCATGGCCTTGGCCGAAAAAGCAGAAAGGCAGCAGGACTCGGGAGAGATTGCATTTACTCTTTTCATGCATCTATTCAAATAAATAAATAAAGAACAGTGAGAAATGTCTTGTTGGAGGAACAGCAGGGTGATGAGAGCTACACATGGCATTTATAAAGTTGCAGTGCTGGCCACAAACAGTTAATGTCTCTCATCAGTGGGAGGAGTTGGACTGGGTCAGATGATCTGCTTTGTGCAGGGGAGGGAACTCACACTCTACTGGCACTAAAGAGCTTCTGGTTGCAGCGGCACTAAAGAGCTTCTGGTTGCAGCCTGGCAGAAGCTTTAACTATATTTATTACATAAAGTATGATGCATCTGTGTGCCTTGCTACCTGGTGCAATGTTACTCTTATATGCTTTATTAAATGTGAGGCTGAACTAAGGCTTTAAAAACCAACAAACCGAACTGACATTTTCCAGCAGTCTATTTAGAGTCAAGTATGTGTTTCTATCTAACTTAATTTCACTGCAGAAACAGTAGTTTTCTTCTTTTTGTGAAACTAGCCACCATTTTCTCTATGTGAGATTGGGGGTGCAGAGGTTGCGACCGCATCAGGGCCCCGAAGGGCTTTCCCTCAACTACAGTATTAGCTCTCTATTGGTCCTGTGCTCATAATAATCATAATAATAACTTCTATAGATACTTTGAATTGGGGTAATCATTAACAAACTGTTTCCCACCCCCTTCTGACACTGTAGTTGCCATTGGCAGGTTTTGGTGCGCCGCATCAATTGTTATGTATAGAGTGCTAGGGGGGCCTTTTTGTAAAACTTACATCGGGGCCCACAGCTCCTTAGCTACGCCACTGGTGGGGACGCAGTGTTTATTGCTGTGCATAGAGCACCCTCACACACCCCCCTCCCCCACGAAGCACCAGTGTGTGCCAGTCTTGTCCATTTTGTAAATTCACATGTACTACTAAATGTTTTTGGATTGCCATATGCATTTTGCCAGGACTACAAGGTCTAAAATTATCCATGAAGAAGCCTCACATAAAAAGAATCTATTTTTCATTTAGAGTCATTTTGAGCTGTCATCTACTGTACTCAGTAATAGCACAGGACACATCTGTTCATTTGTATTACTTTTCACATTAGATCACAGAAAAATATCCTGGTAACCGAGTGCATCACTGGTCAATAAGATAAATAGAGCTCACATGTTCCTTTTCCCACAATTAAGGCAAACAGTGCACAACCAGAGAGTTTATTCTGCTATTTTAAAAGCAGCTATCTTTGAAATGTTCACATATAGAGTGATAAAGAAATTGCTGTGTTTTTATGGTTTATTTGCTGTTGAATAGCACAAAGTTCATAAACCCTTTCCTACAAGAAAATATGGGAAATAAAGGGAACAGACTGATAAAAAACAAAAACATGACGTCGGTGTTTAACCTTTTTCCGACCGCGTTACGCCGATGGGCGTGGCCGCGGAGGCAGCTCCAGGAGTCCTGGGGCTGTAATTTGCATGAGATCGCGCACACGCTGCGCACGCATCTCATGCTCGGAGGGCGGAGCTCCGCCCCCTCTTCAGTCTCAGAGCGGCTATTGCCGCTCGGGAGACTGTTAGACGGCGATCACGCCGTCTATTTACACTGTGCAGCGCTGCGATCAGCAGCAGCGCTGCACTGGGGACAGCCGTGTGACACGGCTGTCCCCCTGGGGGACAAGAGAGCAATCGGCTCTCATAGGCAGAAGCCTATGACAGCCGATCACCGTAATTGGCTGGCTGTGGGGAGGGAGGGAGGGAGGGTAGGGTTTTAAAGAAACAGGGATTTTGATAAAAAAAAAAACAATAATATTTGTTATAAAAAAAAACAAACATGGGGGAAGCGATCAGACCCCACCAACAGAGAGCTCTGTTGGTGGGGAGAAAAGGGGGGGGGGGGATCACTTGTGTGCAGTGTTGTGTGGCCTTGCAGCTTGGCCTTAAAGCTGCAGTGGCCAATTTTACTAAAAATGGCCTGGTCACTAGGGGGGTTTAGCCCTGCAGTCCTCAAGAGGTTAACTACTTAACGACCGCCCAACTCCAATGGGCGTGGTCGCGGCGGCAGCCCCAGGACCGCCCAACGGCAATTGGCGTCAAGTCCTGGGATTTGCAGGAGATCGAGCGCAGGCGGTGCGCACATCTCCTGCTTGAGGGGCGGAGCAGCTATTGCCGCTCGGGAGACTGTCAGACAGCGAAATCGCAGTCTTTACACAGTGTACAGTGCTGCGATCAGCAGCAGCTCTGTACTGGGGACAGCCGTGTGACATGGCTGTCCCCCTGGGGGAATCAGAACCGATCTGCTGTGATAGGCTGAAGCCTATCACAGCCGATCGCTGTGATAGGCAGACGGGGGGAGGGAGGGTAATGTGCATATGAAAAAAAAATGTATAAAAAATGACACAGAAAATGTTTGTTTATAAACAAACAAACCTGGCGGTGATCAGACCCCACCAACTGAGAGCTCTGTTGGTGGGGGGAAAAGGGGAGGGAATCGCTTGTGTGCTGTGTTGTGCGGCCCTGCAGCTTGGCCTTAAAGAAAACCTGAACTGAAAATTAAAAGGCAAAATAAACATACACAAGTCATACTTACCTCCTGTATAGTCTACTGTTCAAGCTACTTTTCCTCTCCTGCGTCTTGTTTGTCCACTGTGATCAATGGAATTATCCGTCCTCCATTTTGAAAATAGCCATTACCCCATAACAGCTTCCTGGTCAGCACACAGTTAAACTGTAACATCGCCCACTTGAGCCATAGGGAAACATGGACACATCATTTCTCCTCTCAGCTGTAACTGACAGCAACTGATGTATAACTGACAGCAACTGATATATTTCAGTTCTGACAAAATGTTGTCAGAACTGGAAGGGATTATTGTCAGAAGAAAATGGTGAGCTTCTGAGAGGAACTGATGGCAAGGTAACTATAATATTTATTTGAAGTTACCTCATGTGTTTATTTTCAATAATTTTACTCAGTACAGGTTCTCTTTAAAGCTGCAGTGGCCATTTTCATGATAAAAGGCCTGATCTTTAGGGGGTTAATCTATGTGGTCCTCAAGTGGTTAATGGTGAACAGAAAGTAGGCAATAGGCATGGCCTGAATTACATTCATCGCTCAAAATGTAAAATTAAAATCCATTAAAAAGTCACTATTATATTAAGATACAGTGCAAGTATAACTAAGATAGAACAATCAGGAAATAATAAGCTGCAGCCACTGACCCACAGGAATATAGGCAGGTGTTGTATGTGGTGTCACCTTGTTCTGTATATATCTTTTCATATAAACATTTGCAAAGTCTCCTGCCGCATCTGGATTCCCATAAAAGCCCAACCAACACTGCCAGAGTGGCGCCACAGCACAGCCAATGCCATACCTCCACCGGGCACTAAGAATAAGCATACACGACAAAAGGTGCCTGGGAAAATGGGAGCAGGAGATTGCTGCTGGTAGAACATCACTAAAATTAGCAATATTCTACTACTGACTTCCAATAGTAAAATATCCACAATCTTTATTGATATTTTAATATGACTAAACCTAACCCTACTCTCACACTGAACCCTCTCTCTACCGATGCCCCTGGTGCTGCCTAACTCTTAGCAATCCTCCCCTGGTGATCCATAACCCTAATCCCTCGTAGTGGTGCCTAGACCTTAACTTCTCAACCCCCCCCCCCCCTCCCGCAGAGATGAGATTTGTGGAAATGAGAGTAAAGTTGGACACAAGGAGGTATGCGCATATTGCCTAACCATAAGTCCCCCCCTCCCATCCTTGTGCCTCCTCAATTGCACTCCAGCAGCTGGGAGTATTCTGCACTTGCACAGTTCACAAGGGCTTACACTGTGCATATGCAGCATGCTCCAAGCCACTAGAGTGTGAACAAGGAGGCATGCAGACACACAGTAGCCGGATCTTTCAGAGGTGACAGAGGCACCCTGGATAGAACTACAGAGAGGGACTTGGTAGACTATGGGGGAGAGGGGCTCACCCTCCCCAACGGCATTCAACATCAGAAAAAGCGTAGGCAGGCTTTAGCAAAAAGAGAATATACTTGCACACAGCCACTCAGAAGTTAGGATTATTAAGGAAGCACCATCTGTCAGGCAGTCAGCGTACTCTGTCTCCCTAGAGTCCCAGCAGCCCATGCAGGCTGGCTTTCTTCTCTCTTGAGGGGATGGGGCAGTAAATGTGACTAGCAAGTCTATGGGGATTGGAGGCAACAGCACCAAGCATGCTGCTCTGCCTCTGTGTCCTGTATGCCCTCTTGCATCTACGCACAAGCAAGTGACGGGACCCCTGTGAAGGTGTGGGTTGCAAGCCCCTTGTCCTTCACATGGACCATTGGACTTTGCAAGAAGGGGGAAAGAACTCCGTCTTCTTGTAGCAGAGTTATCAACATGTCATGGATCATGCGGGGTGGTACTGTCAAGGTGCTAATGTTGGCTGACTCATTCCGGCAGTACCACCTGGCATGAGAGAGAGAGGGGGGCTAAAAAGTCAGGGGGTGACTATGTTCTTTTAATTTTAATAATATGTGGAAAAAAAACAATATAATGAAGTGAGAAGTGATGGGTAGTGCTGAAGTCAGCTCCATGATTGCAGTAGCAATTTCCCAGCAATAGTTCAATATACCTATTGCAAAAAGTACAGACGTGCAAAGTTGAAAACTTTGTGCACTGCTAATCCATGTAAATTTTCTATTTCATCCATAAAATGAATGAGAGGCTGAACTGAGGTTTTACCTCATTTTTTGTACCGTAGCTGCTGTGGATTTTGGCAGTATGTTTTATTGTTATCAAGTTATTGAATTTCCTAACTGGATGCTGGTAAAAAAAAAAAACCTGTTGACAAAAATGTCAGCAAAACGAAATACACGACCGGCACATCAAAACCATGTAATTCTCTTTTTTTTCAATAAAGCCAAAAGCTTATAAAAGACATACACACCGAACAAAAAAAAACTCAATAAAAAGTACCTTTCAGAAAAAGGATTACAGCTTGGCCACATATCTCTTCTAAATAGAACTAGTTTATTTTATTTTTATTTATTTTTGTACAGGGAAAATCAAACACATGTTCTTGAGTGGAGACATTCAGCCGCTCACGAAACTCGTCTTGGTCAGCGCTGTTTATTTCAAGGGAGAATGGAAACACAAGTTCAGACCAGAGTCCACTCACCCTCAGAATTTCACCGTGAAGAGGGGTATCACAACTAACGTACCCATGATGCATCTTCAGACAGCGACCAAGATAGGTAATTTGAGTGTTTAATGGATAAACATGCTTTGTATAGTACATTTAACAGATTTTGATGCTGCTCTTAACAGATGGAATAGTAATGAAGCAGAAAACCCCAAAAGCTATGTTTTCAGTAGAAACCAATATGTTTAAGCACCAAATGCTACAATGTTAGACTACCTTACTTAACCTTGATTCCATCGTCTAATGTAACATTTATAGCTATCATGTAGATTACCACTGCATAAACTATTCTGCTAACTTAAGAACTCTATACATAATGGTGGTTGTATGGTAGAACATCATAATATCCAAGTTGGGGATAGCCATTGATAATTGTGACCTGTGTGGTCACACCATGAATATACGGCAATCAGAATGAAGGACACCAGTTTAGTTGTACACATTTGAAGGATTCCCTTCTCTTTTACCGTCCCTTCTCTGCTGCTATGAGACACAATGGGGCAGGGACCATGGGACCTACCTGTGGTCAGTGAACATAATGGTCTTCTAACACAGCCACTCTATTGGAATATGAAGTATCCTTTGTCTCTTTAAAACTGTCCGCATACATAGTTTTTTTTTAAAGTACAAACACAACTAGTTTTTTAGTTCTTTAAATTTGTCATTACTTTTTAAAATGTAAAACAGTAAAACAAAACATACTTTGTGTTATTACAGGAGGAAATATATACCAGTCCGGGTCAGTGTACCATGCTAAAACTTTGCACAGGACAGACTTGATCTAAGGGGCAGGGCCTCGCCCGGTTAAAATTAACCCGGCCCCCCATGACAGACAGTCCCCCAACAGACCCGCGCCCTCCACTAACAGACCTAACCCTTTTTCCTAAAACAGTATTATGTAAAATTCCCCCCCCCCCCATGGGCCTCCAAGTTATTACATGCACAGGGTCAGGGAGGAGGGGCGCCGCTGGAGAACGAAGTTGGGGGAGCAAGGAACCACGGACTGACAGAGGAGCAGTAAGCCTACTGGGACAGGTAGACTTTGCGGGGGCCCTGGGGACCATAGTTGAGTTGGTGTGACTTTGGAGGACCCTACAGCTAGCTCAGGGCCCTGGGGGAATTGCCCAGGTTGCCACCATGGTAGCGCTGCCATCCCTGTTTAACCTCCTTAGCGGTAACCCCGTGTGTGACACGGGGTAAGCCGCCGGAGGGTGCCGCTCAGGCCCTGCTGGGCCGATTTAAATATTTTTTTTTTTGCTGGACGCAGCTAGCAAAGTGCCAGCACCCCGATCGCCGCCGCCGCGCGCCCGATCGCAGCTATCCTGTGCGCTGCCCCCCCCCCCAGACCCCGTGCGCTGCCTGGCCAATCAGTGCCAGGCAGTGCCGAGGGTTGGATCCGGAGTCCCAATGACGTCATCCCGCCCCCATGGTGACGGGGGAAGCCCTCCAGGAAATCCCGTTTTTTGAACGGGATTTCCTGATCGAAGCGGGCGGGGGGATGCCGCTGAGCAGCGGCTATCATGTAGCGAGCCCTGAGCTCCCTGCATGATTTAAAACATTTTTTTAAAAAAAAACTGCTGCGCTGCCCCCTGGCGGTATTTTTCATACCGCCAAGGGGGTTAAGGCCCCTTTCACACCATCAAATGCAGGTGTGCTTGCTTAAACACAGGCGTGTTTGTGTTTTTTGCTGTGTCAGGTTGTGTTTGCATCTTGAGAAAATTGCTTACAGCACTGTTTAAAAAAACAAGAATGCAGCAGAAATGTAACTTGCTCCATAGTTCAAAAGAGTACCTGTATCTGTGGAAAAGAAGCCAAGAAGCGGATACCTGCTCATGTTACATCCTTGTAGATGGACAATGAGCTGTCAGATATTGAAAAGTAGGAATTCTGACCATCTCAACACACATTGGGCTTGATTCACTAAACCGTGATAACTAAAATATCACACCTTATGAAAAGATATCACACCTTATCAAAGATATCACACCTTATCAAAGATATCACACCTTATCAAAGTTAACATGCCTTATCAGAGTAGCATAGCAAGCGCTACGAACTTATGCATGCTAATTGGCAATGACACTCGTCCTGCCCTGAGCCCCTGTGGGTTTGTAGCGCTCGCTGTGCTACTCTGATAAGGCGTGTTAACTTTGATAAGGTGTGATATCTTTATATAAGGTGTGATATCTTTTATAAGGTGATATTTGAGTTATCACGGTTTGGTGAATCAAGCCCCTTATATTGAGGGCTTTATTTTCCTGTTATTATTATTTAGTATTTATAAAGCACTGGAATCTTCCACAGTGCTTTACAGAGTATTGTCTTGTCACTTAACTGCCCCTTAGAAGGTCTCACACGCTAATCCCTACCATTGTCATATGTCTATGTATGTATTGTGTAGTGTATGTATCATAGTCTAGGGCCAATATAGGGGGAATCCAATTAACTTACCTGTATGTTTTTGGCATGTGGGAGGAAACCGGAGTGCCTTAGGAAAACCCACACAGAAACAGGGAGAAAATACAAACTCCTTGCAGATAGTGGCCTGGATGGGATTTGAAACAGGGATCCAGCCCTGCAAGGCGAGAGTGCTAATCACTATGCCTTTGTGCTTCCACTGTGCTGTTATTACATGGATGCCTGTTTAGTGCCTGTTATGCAGTTGTGACCTTTTGGCCACAATTTAAGCTACAGCTAATCTCCCACAGTTCTTGTCTTCACTGCAACTTGATTGCTGCTAGTTCTACCCAATTCAATCCGGAACCTAAAATTAGCAGAAGTGGTGTCTCCCGTCTGAGCAGGGCTTCTCTTGGGAATCATATGATATATGAACTGCAACTTCATGCTTGTCACTTTCGCTGATGGAGTTTCTGCCTCAAGTTCAGTGTTTCACATGCCTACTTGTAGACCTTGTTTGCTCTATTCAGTTTACAGTGCAGGTCCTTTGTAGTGTTGTCCGGATCATGAACAATTCGGATCTTTGATCCGAATCTCTTTTGTGAGTCGAATCATCCGGATCACCAAAATGAACGATTCGGATCAAAAAGGGGGTGGAGCCAGGAGTGGCACGCCCCCTCTCAGCGGGCAGCGGGGTCCTGGAAGCAGATCAGAGATGGATCGCTCTGTTGGAGGGGAGCCTGCCTTGCACAGGGACAGGTAGATGAGAAAGAGGGGACATGGGTGCCACTGCCAGTCAGATATGTGTAGAGCACACATACTGGCTATAATGTGCTGCTGATTTTAGGCTGTCTGTTCCGTAGTCCTGCATAGTGAACAAATGGGAAACTTTTGGCTCAGAAGCACAGCTCAGTAACTTTGCAAACAGCGTGCTGCGCTAGAAGGGCAGGCACTGTGATTGCAGTGCAATATGATCTTCCTGCACTCTGCTCTAAACAGCTGCACTTATCTTCTCCCTAAATTTATGATGAGTGTTGGAGGTGAAAACAGGACACATTGTGGTGGGGAATGCTTTCTTTCACTGTGAGCATATGATTGCAACATGAGGGTAATGTGTGCAAAAAACATTTCTGTTCTCTGCTCACCCCTCTTCGTCCACCTCCTCCCTTCTCTGTCTGTCCACCACTCTCCCCTTCTCTGTCCGTCCAGCCCATCCCCTTCTCTGTCCATTCACCCCCTCTCCGTCTCTGTCCGTCCACCTCCTCCCTTCTCTGTCTGTCCACCACTCTCCCCTTCTCTGTCCGTCCAGCCCATCCCCTTCTCTGTCCATTCACCCCCTCCTCTTCTCTGTCCGTCCACCCCCTCCCCTTCTCTGTCCACTGCAGGGAAAGTCCTGTCCTGCTTGTCATTTCACCCCCGAATGCTTCCCTAGTAAAAATGATTCGAGATTCGGATCAAAGATCCGGATCTTTTCAATGATCCGATTCGAATCATCCGAATAATTGAAAAGATCCAAACTTCCCATCTCTAGTCCTTTGTCCAATAACACAATGCTCTGTTTCCATCATATTGTAACGTTGTAATGGACATGGCATAGATAGCATCCCATCAATGACATGTCCGATTTCCCAGTGGTGTCCAGAAAAGTCCTGAAGGTTGGGACTCTCACCATAATGGACAATGGGCAAAACAGACATGTCAGAACATGTCTCAATGGATTCTATAGTAAACACAGGATTCAGTTAGGCTGTAGTCTGAACCTAGCCTTAGTCCTCTTTGCTGCTAGACATCCAACAGCATTATAGGACATTACTTTCCAAAACAGCTAAGATCTTGACCATATATTTTGTATTTGCTACCGACTCCTTCAGTTATTTTCAAACACCTGTAAGGTAATTTGGGTTATGCCTACTTCACCCAAAATGTCAAGAAGTGTAGCTGATGTAGTCTGTCTGGTTCCCTTGCTATACACACATTTTGCTGTGTCTTTTATTTATTTCTGTCTATAGTAGAACAAGCCTTGTAAAGTTCCACTTTTCTATGTGGAAACAAGTCTTATAAAAATGTAGAGCTGTGCATAGATGTATTTTTTACATCACCAAGCAGCCTAAACATACTCATTATCACTTTGATTTTGCCAGGATATTTTGCTGACAATAATTTGAAATACAAAGTACTGGAGCTGCCATACAAAGGGGACAGAATTAGCTTAGTATTAGCACTCCCTGATGAAAATGTGCAAATACAAGAACTTGAGAAAATATTGACAGATCCCGTGTTGAAGGGTTGGAGCAGCAAGATGACAGAAGAAACGGTTGAGATTAGCTTGCCACGGTGGGTCAACTTTTCAGTATATATTTAGCTTTTTGTTGAAAGTTTGAATTTTTAATTTTAAAGCTTGGTAAAATCTTAACAAAAGTATGCTTCTCTAATGCTACTGACACTGTAATTCCCTCTGTGTCTCTTTCAATGGGTTTGTCATTAGAATACGATGCTGCAACGGGGCCCTGCTTATTAGACACGTATTACATAAATGCACACAAACATTGGAAACTTATTTTTGATGTGACGGCTTCCATCGCCCTTTATCAGTACAGTAGCATGCAATGTTAAATATGGGGAGCTGAAATGTTTGGCGCAAGAAGGTTAGTGTTAGGTGTAGCAGCAGGAGGGTAGTGTTAGGGGTAGTGGTAAGAAGGTTAGTGTTAGGTGTAGCAGCAGGAAGGTAGTGTTAGGAGTAGTGGTAGGGCAGTTAGTGTTTAGAGTAGAAGTAGGAAGGTTAGTGTTGGGTGTAGCACCAGGAAAGTTAGTGTTAGTGGCATAGAGGTAGGTAGGTTAGGCCCCGTTCACACTTGCGGTTCTCTGCCAAACGGTCCGGATGACCGGATCCGATCCGGGTCCGGTCAGTTTGCATCAGGTGTTCATCAGGATGCGATCCGGATCCGTTTGGCAAAAGATAGTAGTTAAGGAATAAAAATGTTGGGGTCTGGGAGGTCAGCAGAAGGTGGACCTGTGGAATCAGGCCCTCCGCTGTTTAGCACTCACCTCCACCTCCGACATACTGCCAACATCTCCAGCACGTTTAAAATCACTGCTGCTCCACTCCAAAATGCTTGCCCATGTGTCCCCATCCAAAATCGCCGCTTCAATACGCATAGGAAGTGGGGTAGAACATCCGGATTTTTAGCCAGTGTGTTGTGCGCTCTCCGGTTCTCATTGGTTTGTATTGGCCGGATGGTGCAGTCCGGCTCCGCTCCGGATACGGCTGCCGGAGGAGCCGGACCAAAAAATAGCGCATGTTGGGTCTTATGCTGGAGTCCGGATCCGGTCCGGATCCGGTCCGGACGAAACGGACGCATGTGAACGGACGCATAGGCTTTCATTGCTATGCCGTGCGTCCGTTCCAACCGTTCTGCAAGCGATCCGGCTCCGGCACGGCGATTCCGGACGGCGACCGCTAATGTGAACCGGGCCTTAGTGTTAGGCGTTGCCGCAAGAAGTGTTAGCTGTAGCCATTGGAAGGAAAATGTTAAGAGTATCGGTAGGAGGTTTAGAGTTAGGTATTCACATTAGGAGGATTAGTGAGAGAGGATGAGAATACTAAGGTTAGTGTGAGAGGATAGCTTTCATTAGAAGTTTATATTACATAATATAATAGTAAAATTTTATATTACGGATATTACTATTATCAGATTACCACCAGCACCAATCTCATTTGCGTATATGCTAAACTTATGCCAAAAACATACAGATATTATAAGCTAGAAACTCAAGGTCCCCTATGACAAAACCTTCAAATTCTAATAATATAATCGAAGACACTGTAATAATCAGTGATATTATAACAACCCTTTACTATCACAACTCTCTGAACCTTACCATAGTAATAGACAATGTTAAAACTATCTGTTCAAAATACTTAATTCCAGTTCTTCAAACAGTGTTAAGGTAAAGACCATGGGCTGTTTTTTCAGTTTCAACTGTTAGGTGTCAATCTACACTTAGTGAGCCTGGTGTTGCGGTCCATATCACAGTATAGCACTCAACTAATGAAGGGGGCAATTGGCAGTACAGGCCACACCCCCTCCCACAGTTTACTGCAGAGCACAGCATCATCAACCTCAGATGCAACAACCCACTTCTACAGGGGAAGGCACAGAAGTAGAAAGTGCATGCAGTGACAGTGCCTGCCAAGTGATGCTTTTAAAGGCAACGTTTACTACTGAATAGTCTGCAGAAGGGAGTGTTAATTTTTCCTGAAGCTTCACTTTAATGGTCTCATCTGAAAATATGGTCAATTATATCCCATGTATTTTTCAGGTTTAAAATAGAACATAAAGTCGATTTAAAACGAGCTCTACTACAGCTAAATGTCACTGATGCCTTTGATCAAAGCTGCAATCTTTCAGGAATAACAGGTATGCTTTCTTTGTTGTTACTAAAGTTCACATCCTCTTCTTTTAGTGCAGTAGACAATCAAAGGTTCACAGCTGTCCGCACGCAACACTTAAATGTCACTAAGACAGTGTTACATTTAATAAGTATTAATTAAAGAACACCTGTGGAGACTTCCATCTTGACCTTCTAAAACATGCGCATTCCTGGGTCATAACACTGATCCTCTGGCAGTAATACTTTTAAAGTTACTCAGCTAGCTTCACAACACAAGGTACACATTCTCTAGTGGGTAATTATATTGTATTGAGGGGCTGCTTACGTTGTGCTCAAGGGGTACTTCAACCTATCACAGCAAACACATCATAGTTTTCTTTTGTTATAAAAAATTATTAATAAATAAATACACCTTAATCAGTATTTTAAGTTAATTATAATTATAAGTCCAAGAGAATATTTGAAAAATGCGTAAACACTATTATGGTGTATACTTAAAGAGACACTGAAGCGAAAAAAAAAATGATATTATGATTTGTATGTGTAGTACAGCTAAGAAATAAAACATTAAGATCAGATACATCAGTCTAATTGTTTCCAGTACAGGAAGAGTTAAGAAACTCCAGTTGTTATCTCTATGCAAACAAGCCATTAACTCTCCGACTAAGTCTTAGTAGTGGAGAGGGCTGTTATCTGACTTTTATTATCTCAACTGTAAGTGAACTGTTTACTTTTTCTCTGCTAGAGGAGAGGTCATTACTTCACAGACTGCTCTGAAAGACTCATTTTGAATGCTGAGTGTTGTGTAATCTGCACATATTATAGAATGATGCAATGTTAGAAAAAACACCATATACCTGAAAATAAAAGTATGAGAATATTTTCTTTGCTGCTAATCTTCTAGTAATTATTCATAGTACACAACCAATTCACTATATCATATTTTTTTTTTTCGCTTCAGTGTCTCTTTAACAAATATATGTGTCCAGGGGTATTAAAGATAATGCTAGATGCAATAAGCGTTATGCTAGATTCATAAGTGTTAAATTCAATATTAATGCTAAGAAACACTGGTTTAGAAAGCAGCATAGCGAGAGGATCTGCATTAGAGCTCGGAAACTAACATTTCAGAGAAGGAGGTGAAGGTGGCAGCTTCCATAATTCCCTAATGAGAACTGAACTTTAAAGTTCAGTGAACTGCTAACGCAATGCCATTTTGATGACAAAGGAGATGAGAGGAAACCTCGGAACACAGACAACATTAAATGACCAACATGCTCTAATCTATCCTAAAAAATATGTCTACCCATTAGGATTATGTTCCATCATTTGTAGCTAAAACACAACTCCTAAAGTAAACCTGAGACAGGAGAAAAAAAGTTGACTTTTACTTACCTGGGGATTCTAGCAGCCCTCGTACTCTTTGAGGTCCGTTCTTGTCCTCCAGGCCCCCACCGTGGGCTGTCACCCAAATTGAGTGAGTTATGCACTATGGTACATGTGTTGTCCCGGCTGCGCATCTCCTTCATCACGCTCTCGTAGTGGGGAGCATTCTGCACTAGGAATGGTCAATAAGATGCAAATCATTTCAAGTTGATGCAGGATTATGCAAATTGTGTATGCAAATTCATTCAGCTTGATAATGGACCAATCAAATGTTACCTCATTTACCATCCATATTCTTCACATATGCAGTTCGTAAAGACTTGTAACTGCGCATGTGCGGAATGCTTCTGGCCATGGGAAGGGACCTAGAGGACACAGAGAGATATCAAATACTATGAGGGGGGGGGCTGGATGAAGCCCCAGGTAAGTAAAAGTTTACTTTTTTTCTCCAGTCTCAGATTTACTTTAAAGAAGATATAAACTTATAAAAATAGGGATAAGAACAACTAAGGAATGTTTTTTTAGAAGCCAGCAGTATGAGATAGACACCATATTGATAAAAAATAATTATTTTTCTATCATGCATCAATTAAAAAAAGTGATCAAAATGGACACTTTAAACACACACTCCACCATTCCCACTAGGTTAGAAGCTTAGTTGTTTAAAGTAAACGTGCTTTCCAGAAGCTTTCATACCATGAATGAACTATGCATGTAGTTTTGTACTGTGTTACTGAAGGTTCAAACTGTACAGTGCATACACATTGTTTTTATTGTACCCTCTACTCAGCCACGAGTATTCATTTGCTCAGCAGCAAGCACAGTCCCTCCTACCAAGGATATCAATCATAAACATTTTTTTTTCAATAAGAGGGTATAGTCTTCCTCTTTGTCATTGGTGAGACAGGTCACGTGATGTTACCAATAACATGCGACCTGATTCAGCCAACTTAGGCTGAGGACCATCAACAGCTGCAGAAGAAACACTGCTAAATTTTGCAGGGCTTTCCTTGATAAAAAAAGGAAAAAAAACCTGACTAAAAAAAGGTTAAATCCTTTTACACGTGCAGTGATGCAGACTAAAGTGTAAAGCAGGAATTATCACTGCTTTATAAACAGGTCCTTAAATCATTATTCTCATTCTTCATACATTTCCATGCCCAATCTACACTCTCTAGTGACCAGGGTAGAAGCCAACTGTGTCCATTAACAGAGCTCCATTTGGTCAGTAGACTCGGCCTCTGGATCACAAAAAAATACGTCAGGCAGGAAGAGGAACATTTTTTCAAAAAGACCTTGTTTTTGAGAAAATGTAATTTTAGAAAGTTTAAAGATATAATGGTTTTTAAAGTCTGTATAGCAACATTTTTCTGAGGTACACTTACCGTACATTTACTGAGTTCTATACATTGGCTATCATTCATAAAGCGTTCCCGCATGCGGGGATGCTAAAAACAGCCAACTTTACCGAACACTGAGCAAAATGTGTATTCATAAAGGCTGTTTCCGCATGCGAAGCTGACTTTCCCGAGCAGAGAGATAAATGACCGCATTGTGCGGTGATTCTATGCAGAAATGTAAAAAAATATAAATTCATAAAAATTAACGCAAGTGGTATGCGGACGGGGATTACCGCTCCCCTGGATGTAGCGATAAGCATGCGGAGTACATGTAAGTGAATGGGGCAGACCTCCCAAACAGCAGCAGAGAGAACACCGCATGGAGGGACTCGGCCAGCTTCTCCTGTTTCCGCATGCCTACCGACAGCCTACCGACAGCCTACAGCGGGATATCTCCGCACTCCTATCGCAACAGGCAACATTTTTATGAATGACCACCCAGAAGGCTGAAATACCGACAGCGGTATTTTCCCGCACGTTTTTTTGTTACCGACAACACTTTTATGAATGATAGCCATTGTAAGAAAACTGACAAGCCTTTTTAACTCCTTGTCACCCACGCAGGCTAGTATAGCCAGAATTCAGAACCTGGACCAAGTGGGGTTCCACAGCCTGAGCTATACCAGCCTGCATGGTCCATAATATGGGGGGCTAAAAGAGAGGGGGGTGGCAAAGCATCATCCTCTACCCCAGGGGTCCCCAAACCCCAGGCCGTGGCCCACTGCTGAGCTGCAGACTGTTCTGACCTGGGCCGTGCCGTCTGTCATCACGGTGCAGAGAGAAGTGTCACTGAAGTTTGCAGGAAGCTATAGAGAAGGGCCGTCTGCAGCCATTGTTACTGCTGCCACCTAGTGTCTGTAATTTGTAATGCTGTATGCATTCTGTCTGTGCCGACACCAGATGGCAGCAGTGATGATGACTGGTTCACTCTAGTCTCTTGCCAGCCACAGAGTTCTGTCTGCAGGAGGTGATTGGCTGGTGCTGGAAGCTAGTGTGGGAAGAAGAATGGAAGCCTTAGGGAGGAGTAAAAGTGAGTGTGGGGAAAAGTGATCTGAGAGTGAGTAGGAAGGAAGTGTGAAGTGGATGTAGGAAGGAGGAAAAGGTGAAGTGAGTGTGGGGGAGGCGGGTAAAGGGGCTGTGGAGAGAATGGAAAGGTACAAGTGAGGGGAGGCAGATGAGGGTAGGAAATGAGTGAAGTGCTGAGGATGATGAAGATAGTGGTTAGGTAGGGCTGGTGCTGGCAGGACTTCTCTATGTAATGACACTGGAACAAGCCTGCAACCCCCACCACAACCCCCGCGCATTCACCTGCACCATCCCGGTCCTTGGAAAAATTGCCTGATGCTGAAGCGGTCCTTGGGTCAAAAAAGGTTGGGGACCACTTTGGGGATGGGGACCACAAAGCCCTGGGGATGAGACCCTTGACCATACCATGGAGAAGGGTCTCATTCCCCACCTCCAGTGCCCAGGAGAAGGCGGTGGCAGCTACCACCATGCCTGTGGGTGTAGTCTTTGAAGGGTCGGTTTCTTGGCGGCATCTGGAGTCACCTGTAACAAAATTGCATGTAGTATAAAACAAACTTTAAGGATACTTTATTTGAAAGATGCACTTTGACAACTACATTTTTTAACATATGGTTTTTAATGCAGCAATTGAAACGGTCCCTAAGATAATGAAGGGAATGTTTTTGTTTTTATTTGTGGGCATAATATTAGCCTACAAAATACATAAAAGTACATAAATGCAAATAACCCGTCATGCTTTCCATACAGGATTTATAACTGCAATTTTAAAATTTGGCAGAAACTTCAAACATATATATTTCAAAGGTGGTTCAAAAAGTGTCCGTTGAAATTAATGAAGCCGGAAGCGAAGCAGCTGCCTCAACAGGTAAACCAGAGAGTAACACTTCACAACAGTGGTTGAGATAACTACATTTTAAGTAGAGTCTAGTGTTGTAAAAATAACTCAAGATACTATGGGCTTGATTCACAAAGCGGTGCTAACCTACTTAGCACGTCTAAAGTCTTTAGACGCGCTAACCAGGGTGCTAAGTAGGTTAGCACCGGATTTCTCAATCAGATCGCGTGGTAACTTTGCGCGCGCAAAGTTTTACGCGCGCAAAGTTTTATGCGCGCTAAGTCCCATAGGCTTTAATGGGCACTTCGCGCGGAGCGCCCTGCGCTCTGTGCAGTACGCGCGTAAAGTTTTACGCGCATAAAGTTTTGCGCGAGTAAAGTTTAGACGTGCTAAGGGGGTTTTCACAGGCGTGCTAACAGTTAGCACCGCTTTGTGAATCAAGCCCTATGTCTACACATTGCAAGCAGTAAGAAATGAGCAA
Source organism: Hyperolius riggenbachi (assembly GCF_040937935.1). Taxonomy (NCBI): domain Eukaryota; kingdom Metazoa; phylum Chordata; class Amphibia; order Anura; family Hyperoliidae; genus Hyperolius; species Hyperolius riggenbachi. The sequence continues at coordinate 171,831,362 of NC_090649.1, read as the reverse complement.
AGCAAAGGACTTTCATAAAAACTGCTAGCTGTAAAAAGTATCATGTATATATTGTCAGTGTGAAAGTAATTTTCAAAACCAGTGTTGCACTCTTTTCTCCAAGCCCTATTGACCCCTTGCAGACAGGCAATGTCTAGGAAGGTAAAGCAAGCTTGGAGCTCTGCACCTTTTGCAATACCAGCCAACATGGTTATTAGTATTGGGGGTGCCTTGCAGAAAATCCTCCATTTTAAAACTCAAGGACAAGAATCTCCATTCCACCTTTAATAAAGAGTGGGCTATCAGATATCTGTTTTTATAAATAGAAAGTTTATGGAGCTCTGATTATATAATGTAATCAGTTTTATTCATCAATATAGAAAATCTAGCATATCATATATATTAAAAACAATATAAAGCATAAATAAGGGCTCCGTTATAGTTCTACCCTGGTGTGCACTCCTTTTACGGGAACATATTTTGTGTACACATTTTTTCTTCGGGCCAAAATTCAATAATGCTTTAAGTTGTGAATGCCGGCCTTGAAGTAGTATAGTAATGGTCACCCCGTATACCTTTACTGGTATGCCTCTATGTGTCAAACATATACACACTCATTGCTGACCTATACAGGTCAAACCTCAATCAATGATGCTTTGAGGTTTGACCTGTATAGGTCAGTAATGAGTGTGTATATGTTTGACACATAGAGGCATACCAGTAAAGGTATACGGGGTGACCATCACTACACTACTATACTACTTCAAGGCCGGCATTCACAACTTAAAGCATTATTGAATTTTGGCCCGAAGAAAAAATGTGTACACAAAATATGTTCCCTTAAAAGGAGTGCACACCAAGGTAGAACTATAAAGGAGCCCTTATTTATGCTTTATATTGTTTTTAAGGGGAGGTTTTATCAATGTTATATGTGATATGCTAGATTTTCTATCTTGATTAATAAAACTGATTACATTATATGCTCAGAGCTCCCTAAACTTTCTATTTATAAGCATATATTTGCATAGGTAAGATGAGTAATATGTTCTGAGGGTAGATATCCTGTAACCTCTTTAGATATCAGATATCTGACTTCTCTCAGGTAAATGGGATTATTTAAGACTCCTTATCAAAGTCACATGCTTGAGGACACTTTTTTACACACTCATGCAAGCTCCTGTTTAACAGTGAATGATGAATGCTAAAATTGTCAAAAACCTTAAGGGGTTAAAGGGGAACTTCAGCCTAAACAAACATACTGTCATTAAGTTACATTAGTTATATTAATTAGAATAGATGGGTAATATAATTTTTTACCCACACTGTTTTAAAAGAACAGGCAAATGTTTGTGATTCATGGGGGCTGCCATCTTGGTCATGGGGGCAGCCATCTTTTTGGTTGAAAGGAGGTGACAAGGAGCAGGAGACACAGTTCCAACTGTCCTGTGTCCTGATAACCCCTCCCAGCTGCACACACTAGGCTTCAAATGTCGAATTCAAAATGTAGAAAAAAAAATTGCACTAAAACAGCAGAATGAGAGCAACAACATCATAAATCCCATCATGCTTTGCACAGCATCAGGGGAAAAAAGCCCGCGCAGTTTTCTTCTGTGCAGCTAAAAATGAGGCTTGGATAATAGAAACAAAGTTCTGATGCTGTGAAACTGTTAAAGAAACACCAAGCTTTTTCAGTTCTGCTGAGTAGATTTTTAGTCCGGAGGTTCACTTTAAATTACATACATTCTGTATCACCCTGGGCAACAGATTGGAGAAAAGCCCCTTGTCCCTAAAACTGGAGAAGAGTTCTTTGCAAAGAGATAAGGGGCCCGATCCAATTCACTTTTTCTCTTATGCTGGGAATACACGGTTCATTTCTGGCGCTCGATTCTCCTCATGATTGTTTTTGCCGCTCGATTCTGCAGTCTATTCTCTTTTCTTCAGCTCGTTTTTCTTATCTTTTACCATTTACTTCTATCAGAAATCGAGCGGCGAAAGTATCGAAAGGGAGATCGGACATGTCGGAAATTTATCTATCGAACCATCTAATCACCTCAAAAACGAACCGTGTATTCCCAGCATTAGGTTTTGCCTAGTAGATCATTTTTCAGCTTCTATTTGAAATAACTTTTGCACTCTGCAATTTAAAAAGTTAGTGAAAATTATTCTGAGTATTGTCTCGCTTGCTTGTGGCTTAAAGGGAACCAAAACTGAGAAGGATAAGGATTTTTCCTTTTAAAATAATACCATATGCCTGACTCTCCTGCTGACCCTGTGTCTCAAATACTTTTAGCCACATCGCCTCAACAAGCATGCAGATAAGGTGCTCTGACTGAAATCAGACTGGATTAGCTGCATGCTTGTTTCAGGTGTGAGATTCAGCCACTACTGCAGCTAAAGAGATCAGGGCTGCCAAGAAACTGGTATTGTTTAAAAGGAAACATCCCTCTCAGTTAAGGTTCCCTTTAAAAGGCATTTTATTTATATTGTGAAAATATCACCCAGGAGAAAATTTAGGAGAAAGAGTGAATTGGATTGGGCCAAAGGTATGCTGAAATGTTAAGAACCACGTGGGGTGGTAGAGTTTAAAGGAAATCTAAAGCTGAAAAAAAAGGTTTAACTTACCTGGGGCTTCTTGCAGCCGCCCGCAATCTTCCTGCGCCGTCCTTCTGAGACCCTCTGGCCAGCAGCGGCCACCCCCTGAAAGCTGGCTGGCCATGCACTTCCACCTCGCTTCCCCATGAAAGGCAGTGTTCTGTGCATGCATAGTACAAGGAAATCACTACTGTGCATGTGCAAAATGATCGCGGTAACGGGAGCGTGATCAGGGAGCACGCAGCTCGGGGCTGCGCATTCGCAGTAACCTTTGACAGGATGACTGCAGCGAGCTGCAAAAAGCTCCAGGTAAGTTAAACTGTTTTTTTGTTTTTTTTTTACCTTAAGTAACCCATGAAGGGTCAGAGTCCCAAACTCTCCTTTGTTTATCCAAGTTCTACATAAAATATGACATTGAATGACATCGCAATGCATGGCTAATAATTTATGTGATGAATGATGTGGCGGTCTCCTCACCACACAATACATTGCCTGTTGATAATAGGGAATATGTACATGCGCATGGACTGTTTCCCTATTCATATCGGTAGAGCTATGTGTGGCTGCAAATGCAGCAATGCCCACCTCCTGGTTCATGGAAGACCAAGACAGATTGTAGTTACTACACATTGCTGTCATTTCATTGGTGGTCAGGATGGATCACATCTTGCATGAGCTGGATTTTGTACTTGTTAATGGCACTGCCTCTGACAAAAGAGACCAGGGCTTGAATCCTAGCTGAATCCAGTACCTATTCAGTAAGGAGTGCTTGGGCAGCACTTCCTAACACTGCAGGGTGGCCTATTGAGCGTGCTCTAGCTGAAGCTAGTACCTTTACAAAACGGAAGCCATGGGCAGCACTCTCTAGCAGTGCAGAGGGCCTATTGTGAGAAACTTTAGTGGTTGCAGCTCTTAAGTCCATCAAGTGGTCACCAAAGGGTGAAATTGTATACTGCAATCCTCAACTTTGTAAATCAGGCTCAAAATCCCCTTCCTTTGTATGACCATTCAATGCTAAGCCACTAAAACAAATACGTTCTTGCATAATCTGTTCATTTCACACTAACATTATTACTAGATATTGCATGCAGAACCTAAAGTGTCACTTTGCATGTTCCAGGAATGCAGGTAGCTGCAATGAGCATGACCAATCACCGCTTTGTTGCTGATCGACCTTTCTTGTTCTTTATTCGTCACAACATGTCAGGTGAGATGGGCTTTACAAATATTAACACAATGTCATTATGTGTTCCTTATGAATCTGATTAAACTAAGGTTATTGCCTGCACTGTGAACGATTAACTGAATTAGTGAGAACCAACTCCGCTGTTTGACTTCATTTGTTACATGTTATTGTGACATGCAATCTCGTTAATAGCTCAGCAGACAACAGGAAATAAAATGGCTTACTTCAAGAGCGACAGCCTATAGCATTTGTTTGTCACTCAAAGTCACACATCAGATTCAATTATTGCCCAAGACACAGATCTTCAAGCCTGAATAACAAAACGGAATGGGCCAGTCTCTGGGTTGTTTGAGTTAAAGCTCCTGATAAGCTAGACTAAATAAAATCTGTAGAATCTTGCAGCTTTAAAGGATATGCAAGGTGAAAAAATAAAGGTTAAGCTTTATTTACCTGCATGGCTGGATTTCAGGCAAGGCCGTAAAGGCCATGGCCTCGGGCACCAGGAAAGCAAGGGGCAGGCTGTGAGCAGCAGTGTGGCAGGAGCAGTTAGCCTGCTACACAGAATATGCATATAGCAGTGGGCGACTACCAACAGCTAGATCTGGCAGTCGGGAATTGAAGGGGCGGCAAACCGGCACTTGGGGTCCTTTTCCACTAGCAATTACAATCACAATCGCCAGCGATTGCGATTTTTTTATTAATTCTGTTATGCGATTGCGATTTTTCATTTGCATTGCATTATCACTCTAAAAATCGTTCCAGAAAGCGATTGCGATTTCCAAATCAAATTACTATAGTGGAAATTACTGCTCATGATTTCTATGATAAAGTAACAACCCTAGTGATTTAAAAATCAGTAGAGCTTTGCGATTCAGCTGTGCAGTGATCTCTGAGCTGTCTGTTACACACCGAATGTGCTGCTCGCCAATTAGCTTACATTCGAATCACTGCTATTACTTTACTAACTGTTCTTAGAGCAGCTTACAATCTAATCCTTGCTGTGTTGGAGTTTAGAATGTTGTCGGTCCGGGAGCAGCTGATGATAGTGAGCCTTGGGCGGTAAAAAGCACAAATCCGGCCCTACTCACCTGTGGCTTCTTCCAGCCCCTATCTGGTCCAGCACTGAAGTTCCGTTGTCCCACAATGTGCTGCTGTCACCTCTGTAGGATTGCTGAACCCAGCCAGGTCAAGGGTTTCTGCACATGTTTGGGCAGCACGGTGGCGTAGTGGTTAGCTCTCTCGCCTTGCAGCGCTGGGTCCCTGGTTCGAATCCCAGCCAGGGCACTATCTGCAAAGAGTTTGTATGTTCTCTCCGTGTCTGCGTGGGTTTCCTCCGGGCACTCCGGTTTCCTACCACATTCCAAAAACATACGGATAAGTTAATTGGCTCCCCCTAAAATTGGCCCTAGACTACAGTACTTACACTACATAATATAGACATATGGCAATGGTAGGGATTAGATTGTGAGCTCCTTTGAGGGACAGTTAGTGACAAGATATATATATATACATTGTACAGCGCTGCGTAATATGTCGGCGCTATATAAATACTAAATAATAATAATAATGTTTGGGCACACCGGTCATGATTTTTCTCCCGGGGCTGGTGTTGCGGATCTTCTGGAAATGGCAGCAGCACACCGAAGGACAATGGAACTGCAGCATTGGACGTGATAGACTTTTAGGGGCTGGAAGAAGCCCAAGGTAAGTAAAGTTGAATCTTCCTTTTTCCCTCTGCTATCCTTTAAGCTATGTATACATCAGATGATCGCTGGATTTGGTGATAATTGTATCTTTGCACAGTCTTTTTAGGATTATTCTTCTCAAGGAATTTTCTCAATTTAGTGCTATTGTATTCCCCTGATATAAGTCCCTACACTTTACTATACCCTTCTGTGTAAAACACTTCAGGTCCACTTTAAAGTCAGCTACAGGCATAACATTGTGGCGGAACATGTGAACTTGCTTTTCAAATCTGCCCAATGACCTGCTCATCTTTCTGCATGTTGGAGAGGTACAGGAGGAGGTCCTGTACTTTTCAACATGCAGAAAGATGAGCAGGCCATTGGGCAGATTTGAAAAGCAAATTCACATGTTCTGCCACAATGTTATGCCTGTAGCTGACTTTAAAGTGGACCTGAAGTGTGTTCCTCGTGTCATGACAGACTTATTATTCTAACTGACCATCTAGGGATTTGTCATACTGGTTGGACAAGGAGAAGGTATTTCTGCCCTCTGGTCATTGCATCCGTTTAAAAATACTCCACTGGGTAATGCTGCTATTTGAATATTGCGCATTACATTCAAATAACCTCTTAGCATCAGGAATTTGCAAGGCATTATTGCATGGCACCATTGCTTTCTAGCACTAACCCCCCCACCCTCTAACACTATCCCTCCTCCCTACCTACACCTAACAATATCCTCTCCACCCTACCTACACTTAACACTAACCCCCCCCCCCTCCCACCTACCACTAACCTCCCTCCTACCTATACCTAACAATTTCCCCCTACATACACCTAAGCATAGCCCAGAGAGCCACACCTATACCTCTCTGTCGCCATTTATGATGGTAGTTGGCAAAAGATATAACCAATACTGATATTCGGCTATGCACGTGCAGCAGTAATCTGGAGTTCGGCTATACAGTAGTCCAGCTCCAACGTTGATGTTCAGCCCTGCTGCATCATAGCCAGCCACACAGTGCCCCTGAAGACCAAATCATACATTTGGCGAGCCATAGCCAGAATTATCAATTGCAGTGTCTGTCTCCTCTGACACAAACTCCCAGTGACAACTGCAGCATTAGGAAAAGACTAGAAAAAGGCCAAAGTAAGATAATTTACAAGGTTAGATTTACGTAGGTCAGGCAGCATTCAATTTTTAAGGTACTGTGGTTAAATGTGGCTTTGTCATACCTGTATTTTTATAATAATGTCCATGTACAAAAACCAATGGAAAACACCACTGAATGACTGTATTGGCCTTGCCATACTTTTCTTTACACAGAAATGTCAGCATACAAAACAATAAGAACAACGACAGGTTCACTTTAAAGTAATACCACGCAAATATCACTGCTGATAGAGGCTATATGCTGAAACTCTACCTGTTAAGTATAATGTTTATTCACAGTCTGCACACCTGTCATTGGCATCCCTGTGAAATGAAATTCCTGCTTTGTCTCTCAATTTGCAATATATTGTACTCACATTGAAAATGATAGTGTTCTTAACAAGTTCTATTCAGAAACATATGGAGAATGCACAGGGCCGATTCTATGTGCAATAGGGCCCCTGGGCAAAATTAAACATTATTAGGTATATCATGTGCCGCGTCATGTTGAAGAGGCCCCCTGTGAGGATGAAAATGGGAGTACACAGAGCAACGGACATATGGATGAGAGTGGGCTGGCCAGAACAGGTGAGCCGCTACTATGTAGGGGCCCCAGGGTCAAAATCAAGTTAGAGGAAGACCTGGGGAGATCTGGCAGCACTTGGGGGCCCTGGGGCAATCCCAAGTTGCACCAATGGTAGCACCGTACCTGCACTCTAGGGGGTTGATTCACTATCACTATAGCTCCCCTTACTGCACGCTTAGTGTGCCTTATCAGAGTTAATGTGCTTATCAGAGTTAACATGCCTTATCAGAGTTAGTGTGCCTTATCAGAGTAGCATAGCGAGCACTACAAACTTATGCCTGCTAAGTGGCAATGACAAGAGCTTTACTTGTCCTGCCCTGAGCCCCTGCAGGTCCAATCACTTTAAAGGACATTATCCCCGCACTTTGATTGGCCCAATTGGCTGCCTGTCAAGTGACAGGTAGCCTATTGGGCAAATGAAAGTGCGGGGATAACTACTTTAAAGTAATTGGATGCGCAGGGACTCAGGGCAGGTCGAGTGGAGCTCTCGTCATTGCTAATTAGCAGGCATAAGTTCTTAGCGCTCGCTATACTACTCTGATAAGGCATGCTTACTCTGATAAGGCATTATTAACGCTGATAAGGCATGTTAAGCGTGCAGTAAGAGGAGGTATAGTGATAGTAAATCAACCCCATGATGAGGAGAACGATACCGTAGATGTCAGAGCTAAGACAGTTCTTTTATCTAGTCTGGAGCTCTACTTATAAGACATATAGTGTTACCCATGGCTGACAACAACCAGCAAATTGTTAGTTCAAGTATCATTCTGACAGGAGGCATAAAATAAATCCTCTTTACCTGCTTTTAGTTTATGTTTTATGCCATTGGTTTTTAAGTGTTTTTGTTTTTAAATATTAGTGTGGTAGTAGCTGCTCTGCACAAGTACATGCAGAAATGGATTGCCTACAACGCTGACGCGCTCATGAATTTCTGGCTGACAAAATAAATGACTCATGACAATGTCACCTGCGACTTCAACTGGCAAAAGAGAACACAAAGGCAGATTTATTATCTATATGAGCTAATGGGTATCAGAACAGAGGGCGATGCCTCAGGCTTTCCAATGCATTTATGCAGGCAAAACTGAAGACATCCAAACAGGTTAAAGTGGACCTGATATCTTGCACAGGACAGAAGGAAAACATTGAGAAATGCACTCTGTATGTATTTAGAGAGTTTAGTCTGTCTAATTACCCCTCATCAGGGACTTATCATAAGTGTCTAATTTGATCTCTCAATTGTGTCACCTAACTGCCACAGCAGACAAGCTCACTTGAAAGCACAGGATGTTAACAATATGTCTGCTTACATGAAAGCAGAAAGTAGAAACAGTGCAGATCTATTGCAGGATTTGTATTAAAGGTTATTATGCTGTTGCGTATCTTTTAGAGCAGAGAGGACATTCTGAGTTCAGGTCCGCTTTAACGTATAGTTTCACGAAAAAAAAAATGTACTTTGTGACCTTTTAAGTATGTGAAGTGAATGTGATATTTATGTCTTTCTTGAGTTGAAAATATAAAAAAAAGACCTCAGTGAAAAGTGAACCATCGACTTTAATGATCTCCCGTTCACAATGGAAGGGACCACGATTAATTACAGTAATCTGAGCAAACATATTTCAATGCAATGATTATCTATAATAGGAAAAAAACAAGGTTGTTTATTGATCACCATCGTTTCATGATCATCCTGTCAAATATCATTGTTCTCTAATGCATTGTTTGCTCTCCTAGGATCGATTCTGTTTATGGGAAAGGTGACAAATCCAGATCTGAGTGATGCAAGAGGACGAGATGTAGAATCATTATAAATAAAATAAACAGCCACATTTTAGAGCAGTTCTCACTCTCCTGTGAGCTGAAAAATGGCAACTATTTTCTTGTCATTAATCTGCTTTTGACATACGTTACGGTCATTGCCTTGAACAGGGATGAAGACCATAACTTAACGCTATTAGCAAAAAAAACCAAAGAAATTGCTCTTTTGCTGGTGTTATCAATAATGATAATAAAATAAACTTCTTCGCTGCATCTGCTGTTTTGCTAAAGTACACCTGTCACTGAATAACAAAGCTGAAAACCAGGACTTTTACAAAGAAAGGATACTGTGTGCAGGGCCGGTTCTAGACTTTTTACTGCCTGCGGAAAACTTTTCAGGATGCGCCCCGCCCCAAATTGGAATGATCGCACAGCACCCCACAATTTGCACTGCGCGTTATAGGTGAGCCCCCCCAAAAAACACCCTCAGTATAGGTAAGTAGCCCGTTATACTGTAGGTGCCCCAGAGTTGATAGCTAGGTACAGTTGCCCGCAGTATAGGTTAGCCAGGTGCAGTTGCCCCCAGTATAAGTTGGCCAGGCATTCTCTTCACTTCCTGTTTCTGCCTGATGCTGCCCCCAGACTTCTGCAGCCTAAGGAAGTCGCCTCATTTGGCATCATGGGCGGACCGGGTCTGACTGTGTACTTGCAGAACATACTTGCAGATCTACAAACTGCCACAGAACTGGGTCCCCATCCCCATTTCAAATGCCCATGAGGGCACTATCTGCACAGAGTTTTTATGTTCTCCCCATGTCTGTGTGGGTTTACCCTGGGCACTCTAGTTTCCTCCCATATCCTAAAAACATACAGATAAGTTCATTGGCTTCCCCCTAAAACTGGCCCTAGGCTACAATGGACATATAGCTATGCTAGGCAGGGGGGTAACAATAGACCCTGCAAGGGATGCAGCTGTGGGGGGCCCAGAAGGGCATATAGGGCAGCCGAAATGATATAAACCTGCTCATAGTAATCAATTGTTTGCTTTAACCAAAAAAAGCTTCCTTGCTTGTTCTAATGAAGCTGCCATATTATAATGTCCACTGACTGCAAGAGAGTGCTGGACATTTGGGACATTGGAAGTAACTGCATGAGTGTTCACATGATCACTTATAGAACACACAAACTAAGAGTAATATGGTGACTGCCATATTTATTTTATTTTACACAATGCCAGTTGCCTGGCTGTCTTGCTAATCCTCTGAATCTAATACCTTTAAGGTCCGTACACACGCCGGACTTTAGGCAACGACGGGTCCGTTGTTGCCTCCCGCTGGGTGGGCGTGCCAGCGACAGTCCGGCGTGTGTACGCTCTGTCGTCATACTGATACGGCTGTTTCTGAGCGATCCGCCCGGCGGATCGCTCAGGAACAGCCGTATCAGTCTGACGACAGAGCGTACACACGCCGGACTGTCGCTGGCACGCCCACCCAGCGGGAGGCAACGACGGACCCGTCGTTGCCTAAAGTCCGGCGTGTGTACGGACCTTTAGTCATAAGGTCCGTGCACATGCCTGATCAAAGGCAACGACGGGTCTGTCGTCACCTCCTGCTGGGCATGTTTTCAACAGACAGTACAGCATGTGTACAGTCTGTCGGTGGACTGATAAGGCTGTTTCTGAGCGGATCGCTCAGAAACAGCCTTATCAATCCACCGACAGACTGTACACACGCTGTACTGTCTGTTGAAAACATGCCCAGCAAGAGGTGACGACGGACCCATCGTTGCCTTTGATCAGGCTGTACTGTCCATTGAAAACATGCCCAGCAGGAGGTGATGACGGACCCGTCGTTGCCTTTGATCAGGCATGTGTACGGACCTATAGACCCTGAACAAGCATGTTTTTGATTGAAATCTGACTGGATTAACTGCCCACTTGTTTTAGGTGTGTTATTCAGATAATATTGAAGCCAAAGATCAGCAGGAATGCTGTGCAACTAGCATTGTTTAAAGGGAAATAAATATGCCCGCCTCCATATCCCTCTCAGTTCAGGTGTCCTTTAAAAGTATAGACCACTTTATATGTACTTGTGGTGATTTTTAAAGAACACTTAAAGTGAGAAGGATATGGAGGGCAGGCTGCCATATTTGTTTCCTTTTAAAGAGAAACTCAGACCAAGAATTGAACTTTATCCCAATCAGTAGCTGATACCCCCTGTTACATGAGAAATATATTCCTTTTCACAAACAGACCATCAGGGGGCGCTGTATGACTGATATTGTGGTGAAACCCCTCCCACAAGAAACTCTGAGGACCATGGCAATCCTGGCAGTTTCCAGTCTGTGAACCTTGTTGCATTGTGGGAAATAGCTGTTTACAGCTGTTTCCAACTGCCAAAAAAGCATGCAGCAGCTACATCACCTACCAACAGTAAAAAGGTCACCAAGTAATAAATGTCAGAATGTAAATCAGGGATTTAACAGATTTTACAATGGGCAAACACTGACTAAATCATTTATACATAATTATTGTAAAAATTAAGCAATTTTTTATTACATTATTTTCACTAGAATACCTCTTTAAACAATGCAAATTGTCTGTCAGTCCTGCTGATCCTCTGCCTCTAATATGTTTAGATATAGACCCTAAACAAACACGCAGATCAGATGTTTGACTGAAGTTTGACTCGATTCGCCACATACTTGTTTCAGGTGTGTGATTTAGACACTACTGCAGGCAAAGAGGTCAGAAGGATGCCAGGCAACTAGCATTGTGTGATAGGAAATAAATATGGTGGCCACCATATCCCCCTCACTTCAGGCAGCATTTATGATCTAAAATTATGTGAATGTCTCTGATTAACTTTGTTTTGACTTTGGATTCTGCATCAGGATGTGATCTAAAACATAAATATAAATCAGTAGAAAAAAAACATCAAGATATCACCCATAGCAAACACATTCAAAACATTACAGCTGGAAGATTTTTTTTTTTAAAGACCAATCCACCTCGCATGTGTTTGATAAAGGAAAAATGTCTCCCATTTAAGATACAAACACTACTATGGAACGGATTCACAGTAGTTTCTTGCTCAAGGCAAGCACTCATTAGCATCCACTGCTGGTTTGCACAGACAAGTTACGTCTATGATTGCTGCTATCACAACTTAGTTTATCTTAAGGAGAGAACATGGTTCATTAACTGGGTTATGCTTTATTTCCTATTATGCAAATCTTCAGCTACGGAATCTCAGAGGATGTGTAATAACCTTTCTTCCTTAATGTGTCCCACATTAAAGTACCGCTTTCGGTTTGTGGTACTCCAGAGGAAAGCTATGAGTTCTGGAAACTTCTCACAGCTGCTCCTGCATAGTGTCACGGTTTGGCTTCACTGGGTGCTGGGCTGTTCTGTGTCTCACACAGCACGCAGCATTCCTTCTCAGCTCTCCCCTGGCTCCCCAAACATTTGCTGCTAAGGCCTGCCCTGCCATCACTGACAGGCATAAAGAAGACTCAGGGCATTGTTCCAGAGCAAAATGCTCCTTCGTGACTACATACACACTCAGGCCTGAATTTACCTCACAGGAGCCTATAGGCACGGATGTCCTGGCACCCTAGACTTTGCCCTCCATGAACCTACAAACTGCACCACAAGTGTGCTGGCTGGCCTAGCTGTCACTTCTCTCTTACTTCCCTTGCCCGTCATAGGTAGCTACAGGTGCCCCATAGTATTAGGTAGCCAGAAGTACCCTCAACATGAAGTACTGTAGTCCCCAAGTATTAGGTGGCTAGAAGAACCTCAGAATTAAGTAGCTAGAGGTACCCCTGACTGAATGGAGAGCTCGTCAGTGAAATGCCGAAAGTAGGGCGAGTAACCTCTTATTTATACTCTGGACTCTGCATAGTGAAGGATGGAGGGAGGCGCTCGGGGAGGGGAGTGAGCCGCCTTTCCGGAATCAGGCGCCTGTAGGCACGTGCCTACAGTGCCTTATGGTAAATCCGGCCCTGTACACACTACATACACCCTGTTCTTTTGCTATAATTCTTATTTCTTGTTTTAGTGACGCCAGCTTTCCTCTACTTTCTGACTGTTTTTCTACCTGATGACTGACTTTGACTCCGTGCCTGTTGACAAACTCTGACTCCATGCCTAATTACTGACTTTGAGTATATGCTTAATGACTGACTTTGACTCCGTGCCCGATGACTGACTTTGACTCCGTGCCCGATGACTGACTTTGACTCCGTGCCCGATGACTGACTTTGACTCCGTGCCAAATAACTAACTTTGAACTCCGTGCCTAATGACTGACTTTGACTCGGGCCTGGGACCTCCCCCCCCCCCCCCCCCCCCTCAATTGTGCACTGGCAAGTTTATAGCATAATGCATTGCTTTGGCACCTTCAGGAATCAAAATAGAGAAGGAATGATAAGTAACTTTAGTGGAGCACGCACAGACATGGTCGTTACTACGGCAGGCACATCACTGCTGGATACCCCCTTGTATTAGGTAGCTAGAGGTGCCCCCTCAGTACAGACAGCAAGAGGTTTACCCTCATTATAGATGCTCAGAGGTGTTCACCAGCATAGGTAGCCAAAGGATTCCCCCCAGCATAGATAGCCAGAGGTTTCCCCACACCATAGGTAGACCGAGGTTTCTCCTCATTGTAGGTAGCCATAAGTTTCTGATTGTTAAAGGTATCTAAAGGTAGTCTAAACGAGAAACCTTGTCTACTTGGGGTGAGCTAGCAGGAAACATCACAGGGAACAGATCTATAATCACAGCACCGTCTACAATCTGAAGCATTGTAATTGGCTGAATACTGTGAGTGCAGTTATTACAATCTATCTGAAACCTAAGGATTGTAGAAGGTGCTGTCATTGGAGATGGAGAACTGTTGAAACACCAACCAATCATGTAAATGGAATCTCCCTATGAGGTTTCCCGCTAGCTCACCTAAAGTATATTAATTGGGAGCCTCGGGGAGGAGACAAAAAAAACCACCTCTCAGTGAAGCACATGTTTCCGTTGCGACCGCTGCAACTCCGGTAGCTATGCCACTTGTCTTCCCATAAACTACTTCTTTGGCAAGATCATCTTGACTGGGAAGGGTAATCAAAGTCTGAATCTGTGTCATTGCTATGCACAAATTAATAGAAAAAGATCTTATCTATCAACCCCATAGCTCCCCAACTGTCCCCTTTTTGGAGGGACAGTTCCTCTTTGGGAACCAAATCCCTGTCCCTCTTTCTCCCTCATTTGTCCCATTTTCATTACTAATGTACAGATCTAATTGTATTTTGTTATTTAAAAATTAGTTTCACTGACTCTAAACTTTATTCCTTCATTTAAATTCATATATTTCTTATTTTCAAATACTAAAATGAAGGAAAAGTACTGATGATAGAGAGGACTAGTGTGGTTTGAATGATAAAACTACATCTTTTGCTTCTGAATTCATTGTGATATGCATGACGAGGGGTGTGGTCGGGCGTGGTTAGAGGAGTGGCAGGGGAGTATCTTAAAGAGGAATTCTAACCCAGGTTTGAACTTCATCCCACTCAATAGCCGATACCCCCTTTCCCATGAGAATTCTTTACCTTTTCTCGAATAGATCATCAGGGGGGTCTGTATGCAAGGTCGTAAATACAAATCTTGTGGCCCCCCCCAAAAAACTTTGATGGGGCCCACTAATGTTCATCACACACATTCCCTTGTCTACCTCTGGTGACCCTTTCAGCCTGGGGGCCCATCTTGCAAGCAGCGGCGTAACTAGAGGGGTGCATCCCCAACAATGGAAGGAGGGCCCAGAGCTGTGATACAGGGGACTATTCCTCTGATACAGGGATCTATACTTCAGATCAGGTGTTTTTGTGGCTACAATTGTTATGGGTGTGAAGCTCACGATGGCCACCCTTGTTTTATGACTCTTGTGAGATGGGCCCCAAAGAAAAGGTTGTGAACTTTGGGGGGGGGGGGGGGCTATAAAATTTTTCGCTGGGGGGCCCCATGAATTGTAGTTACACCACTGCTTGCAAGGGTCATTAACCACTTTAGGATCCTTGGTACGCATATCCACGCCCCTTTAAACTTCACGTGCGGATCAGGGGCGTAGATATGCGTACTGCTGCCTTACCGTCGCGTTCATGATCCCCGCGCTGTTTTCCGCCGATCCACCGTCGCAGCCCCCTCCATCTGTGATCAGGATGTGAGAATCTTTTGATTCTCAATCCTGATCACAGTTCCGTTGTCTTCGGAGAGCTTGTTACCATCGCATAAGCTCTCAGACCCCACACTTCTGTGTTTGGCTGTGTTCTATTAATAGAAACACGGTCTCAATAGCACCATCTTGTGGCCAAAAAGTAAAATACACCTATTTATGCCACTATACTGTTTTCCATAGCAAGTTTAATATTTTTTTTTTTTATTTTATTACTTTTAACCCCTTCCATCCCTGCCCCACATTTACAGAAATAAAACACTTGTTAAAAAAAAATTAAAAAAATGACATCATTTAATTTTTTTTACATAAATAGTTACCTTAGGGACTTTTGTAATACGGATGTCATGAGTATATTTTTTCAAAAAAAGTTCTAATAAGTGTAAAAGTATTAAAAATCCCTAAATGGAAAAATGCTCCTTCATTTCCAGTTAAAATATTATCACCATACATTGTACTAGGGACACAATTTAAACGTTGTAATAAACCGGACAAATGGGCAAATAAGATGTGTGGGTTTTATGTACCAAAGCACATTTTATTTTAAAACTATAATGGCTGAAAACTGAGAAATAATAATTGTATTTCTTTTTTTCCTTATTATTCCCTTTACAATGCATATAAAATAAAATAATTCAGAGCAAAAACTACCACCCAAAGAAAGCATAATTTGTGGTGAAAAAAACAATATATAGATCATTTCAGTGTGATAAGTAACAATAAAGTTATAGCTGAATGAATGGGACGAGCGCTGAAATGTGAAAGTTGTTTTGGTTTTTAAGGGGAAAAACCTGTTATCCTGAAGTGGTTAAACAAGTGTGGACATTGTGATGTTCACACCCATAACAAGTGTAGCCACAAAAACACCCGATCTGAAGGATAGGCCCCTTTATCAGAGGGAGTTATGTAGTAGTTGGGGACCCATTACTGTCCTGGGTCCCCCTGTGGTCTCAGGGACTGCTCCCTTCTAGTTAGCCCGTCTTTATGGCTGATATTGTAGTGAAACCCCTCCCACAGTGTGATGTCATGACCATGGTCATGACAGTTTGCTTTCTGTGAATCTTGTTGTATTGTGGGAAATAACTGTTGTTTCCAACTGCCAAGCAAGCAGGATCTCCCTCTTTGCATAGAACTCAGTAACAAACATTCTGTACAGGTAGGAGGTGCCCGGTCTAGGTTAGTAGTGACAGCTGTATTGTTAGAACAGGTTATATTTCAATTTCTATGCAATAAGATTCAACAATAGCAGAGTCAAGTCATCCTACCTTGTAGATGTATGACACGGTATGGACACAGGTAGAAGTTCAAGGTTAAGAAATCAATTTTATTGGTGCACTAGACAGCGCGCTTCACGACCGATAGCCGCTTCCTCAGGTCAATAAAAGTGCCTGCTGTGGTGAGGGTTCGAGAATCTGGGCGCCAAGATAGCGTCTATGTTGGCGCCCGGATACTCGAACCCTCTCTACAGCAGGCACTCCACAGCAGGCGCGTTGTCTAGTGCACCAGAAAAATTGATTTCTTAACCTTGAACTTCTACCTGTGTCCTTACTGCGTCATACATCTACAAGGTAGGACGACTTGACTCTGCAATGGTTGAATCTTATTGCATAGAAATTAAAATAGAACCTGTTCTAGCAATATAGCTGTCACTACTAACCTAGACCGGGCGCCTCCTACCTGTTCTAAACATAGCCGACACCCCGTATGTACTAAGGGTGATTGAGTCGAGGGTCCTCGACTGACGAATCATTTTTTCGGCGCAGCGACCATCTAGGAACCCAACGGCCGAGTGGGCTCGATTTCTCCCCACCTGCTACTACGAGTGGTTGCCTCTGCTGCAACCCACCTTTGTGAGTATAATCTCTATTGCTTTAGAATTTACCTTGATCCACTAACAATATTGCACCAGATTGGGCTCCCGGATTTGTCTGTGTTTTCTCCTCCCTCACCACTCAAACATTCTGTACAGATCCCCTGGCAACTAAAGTGATACATTTCAAAATGTAAATCAGGGAAAGGAAATATTTTAGGGCAAACACTGATTAAATAATCTATAAATGAATTGAAAAAATAATCAATTTTATTAATTGTTATTTTCACTACAGTTCCTGTGAGCTTGTCTGAGAACAGTCAATGACATGAAAAGATTTCAGAAAAATATAAATACTTTATACAGTACAATCTCGCTCTAGTAAACTCCAAGGGACCAGGAAAAGTGGTTTACTATATCAGAAATGTACTATATCAAAAATTGTTCTAGAAATAGCCCAGCATGCCCTAGTATACATCTTCTGCTGGACCAACTCTGTCCTTCCATTGGAGGTACAGTACAAGTACTTGCACATTTGGTGGACTATACCTTAGGATTGCATAGCCAGGCTGGACAAATCACTAGTGCATATATCCAGGGCTCCTAAAAATTGCAGCCGTCACTGAAGAGAGGTAGCCACTCGTTTCCTGTGAGTGGCTCTGATACCTCCGTGCAGAGGTGGCCTTAGAGTATGCGGGGCCTGGGGCGAGTGTCATATGCGGGGCCTAGAGACATATGCTGTGGATACACACGTTGTGGAAGCACACACTCTGTATAGGTTAGATAGGTTGGTGCCTCCAGTACAGGTTAGATAGGTAGGTGCCCCGCAGTATAGATTAGATAGGTAGGTGCCCTGCAGTATAGATTAGATAGGTGCCTGCAGTATAAATTAGACAGGTAGGTGCCCTGCAGTACAGATTAGATAGGTAGGTAGGTGCCCTGCAGTACAGATTAGATAGGAAGGTGCCTGCAGTATAGATTAGTTAGGTAGGTACCCCTCAGTATATATTAGATAGGTGCCTGCAGTATAGATTAGGTAGGGTGGTGCCCTGCAGTACAGATTAGATAGGTGCCATGCAGTATAGATTAGATAGATAGGTGCCAGCTTGCAGTATAGATTAGATAGGTGCCTGCAGTATAGATTAGATAGGTGCCAGCCTGCAGTATAGGTTAGAAAGGTGCCTGCAGTATAGGTTAGATAGGTGCCAGCCTGCAGTATAGATTAGATAGGTGCCAGCCTGCAGTATAGGTTAGATAGGTGCCTGCAGTATAGGTTAGATAGGTGCCAGCCTGCAGTATAGGTTAGATAGGTGCCAGCCTGCAGTATAGATTAGATAGGTGCCAGCCTGCAGTATAGGTTAGATAAGTGCCAGCCTGCAGTATAGGTTAGATAGGTGCCCGCCTGCAGTATAGATTAGATAGGTGCCCGCAGTATAGATTAGATAGGTGCCAGCCTGCAGTATAGGTTAGAAAGGTGCCTGCAGTATAGGTTAGATAGGTGCCAGCCTGCAGTATAGATTAGATAGGTGCCAGCCTGCAGTATAGGTTAGATAGGTGCCTGCCTGCAGTATAGATTAGATAGGTGCCCGCAGTATAGATTAGATAGGTGCCAGCCTGCAGTATAGGTTAGAAAGGTGCCTGCAGTATAGGTTAGATAGGTGCCAGCCTGCAGTATAGATTAGATAGGTGCCAGCCTGCAGTATAGGTTAGATAGGTGCCAGCCTGCAGTATAGATTAGATAGGTGCCAGCCTGCAGTATAGGTTAGATAGGTGCCTGCAGTATAGATTAGATAGGTGCCAGCCTGCAGTATAGGTTAGATAGGTGCCTGCAGTATATAGGTTAGATAGGTGCCAGCCTGCAGTATAGATTAGATAGGTGCCAGCCTGCAGTATAGGTTAGATAGGTGCCAGCCTGCAATATAGTTTAGATAGGTGCCTGCAGTATAGGTTAGATAGGTGCCAGCCTGCAGTATAGGTTAGATAAGTGCCAGCCTGCAGTATAGGTTAGATAGGTGCCCGCCTGCAGTATAGATTAGATAGGTGCCCGCAGTATAGATTAGATAGGTGCCAGCCTGCAGTATAGGTTAGAAAGGTGCCTGCAGTATAGGTTAGATAGGTGCCAGCCTGCAGTATAGATTAGATAGGTGCCAGCCTGCAGTATAGGTTAGATAGGTGCCTGCAGTATAGATTACATAGGTGCCAGCCTGCAGTATAGGTTAGATAGGTGCCTGCAGTATATAGGTTAGATAGGTGCCAGCCTGCAGTATAGATTAGATAGGTGCCAGCCTGCAGTATAGGTTAGATAGGTGCCAGCCTGCAATATAGTTTAGATAGGTGCCTGCAGTATAGGTTAGATAGGTGCCAGCCTGCAGTATAGTTTAGATAGGTGCCTGCAGTATAGGTTAGATAGGTGCCTGCAGTATAGGTTAGATAGGTGCCAGCCTGCAGTATAGATTAGATAGGTGCCAGCCTGCAGTATAGGTTAGATAGGTGCCAGCCTGCAGTATAGATTAGATAGGTGCCAGCCTGCAGTATAGGTTAGATAGGTGCCTGTAGTATAGATTAGATAGGTGCCAGCCTGCAGTATAGGTTAGATGGTTGCCAGCCTGCAGTATAGGTTAGATAGGTGCCTGCAGTATAGATTAGATAGGTGCCCGCCTGCAGTATAGATTAGATAGGTGCCAGCCTGCAGTATAGGTTAGATACAGGAACGGATCTAGACCAAGTTGCGCGCGCCTGGGGCAAGATACCCGCTTGCCCCCCCCCCCCCCCCCCTAGATCCGTCCCTGGTTAGATAGGTAGGTGCCCCGCAGTATTGATTATATAGGTAGGTGCCCTGCAGTATAAATTATATAGGTAGATGCCCTGCAGTATAGATTAGATAGGTAGGTGCCCTGCAGTACAGGTTAGATAAGGTGGCTGCAGTGCTGGGGAGAGCGGGCATAGTTGTTAAAACTCACGTGTCTTCACCGATGCTCCCAGCTACCATCTATTTCCTCTCCCAGCATCTGTGTATTGGTAACAGTGCCCCCCTGTGGTGACATGCGGTCACATCATCATAGGGGGCGCTGTTACCAATCAATACACAGATGCTGGGAGAGGAAATAGATGGTAGCTGGGAGCATCGGTGAAGACACGTGAGTTTTAACAACTATGCCCGCTCTCCCCAGCACTGCAGAGGGTGCAGGGCCTCCTCAGGTGCGGGGCCTGGGGCGATTACCCCACTTGCCACCCCCAAAGGCCGGCTCTGCCTCCGCGGGCAAGACTTAGCACTCTACTCTCCACTTTCCTTAGTTTTGCAGAGAGTAGGCCCGCTCTGAAAATGGAGGAGTGAAATAAAACAGTCACAAAAGCTAGCCATATACCAGTCTCTACAAAGAGAATATAAAATGGCCCTATACCTGGAAAAGCTCCAAAACTCCCAAGAGAGGAAAATCCTGAGTGTCTACAGATTGAGTGCTCACAACCTCGAAATAGAGTCTGGGAGACACAGACAGACGTACAAACCCAGGGAGGAGAGACTATGCCAACACTGTGAGCAGAAAACCCTTGAAGATGAAAGCCACTTCCTGCTGCACTGCCCCAAATATACTGCAACCAGGGTCACTTACTTTAAGAAATTGTTGGAACTATCCCCAGACTTTTTTACATTAGAAGATGAGAGAAAAACATATATCTTACTGGGAGAAGAGGAATCCACAGTGACAATCGCTGCACACTATGTCACAGCATGCCACAGACTGAGAGGAGCATAACGGAACTGAAAACCTAAAAATGTCCACAGACTGCTTAGCCATTGTCCCCCTACCCCACCCCCTTTCATGTCCCCCTTTTTCCCCTTGCTTTGGCAATACCTGTATGAATCTTGGTCATGCCAATAAAGCTATCTTTGATTTGATTTGATTTACAAGTGAAAGTAGCCTGTATTGTGTTTCAATCGGTATCAGGAGCATCATCGCTAGCAAAGGAAGAGATATCTGGGAGTGCGTACAATCCCTGGGGAGGACTGTTACAATACTTTTATCAGTAATTGCAAAGTGGAAGTAATAACGCTGCTTCCTATTTTGTTTATGCTAAGGTGCCACAATGAATAATGCAGGTACCTCATGGTGCTGACATTGTAATGAATGCTCTTGTGTTGTGTGTGTAACTTTGTGAGGTAAATGTGGTGCTTGTAGTTTTTCTTACTTCTTACCTGTAGGATGAACTATGATTTCATTTTTCTGCCCAGCACCAGAATTTAGTGGAATTTCTCTGAGTGGTATAAGCTGTTGATTGGTTGATCCTCGACCTATGAAGAGAGAGGTCAGAGATGTATAAAAAGAGGTGATGGTCATCTGACCGGTCACTCCTGAAGAGATTTCAAAGCTGAACAGTTCTGTCTGCTGTTGATTTTCCCACCCCCTCCCCTTTTTTCTATTTTGTCGAGGCATCTTTATGCGGGATGTAACACCTATTTAAAGGCGGGGTTCTAACAACGAAATTCCCATACAGAGGCTGGGTCTGCCTATAGAGCCCAGCCTCTGTTGCTAGTCAGATTCCCCCTAAGCCCCCCTGCGCTCAGCGAGACCCCATTAATCACAGCCGCGCTGTGAATGCTATGTTTACCTCTCTAATGTCAGTCTCCGCTCTCCCCCGCCTCCTGCATCGCTCCGGTCCCCGCCCGCATCCCTTCCCTCCAATCAGCGGCGAGGGAAGGGACGTGGGCGGGGCACGGAGCGATGCAGGAGGCGGGGGAGCGGCGAGACTGGCATTAGAGAGGTAAACACAGCCCGCTGTGACACGCTGCGTGTCGATAGCGCGGCTGTGATTAATGGGGTCTCGCTGAGCGCATGGGGGGCTTAGGGGGAATCTGACTAGCAACAGAGGCTGGGCTCTATAGGCAGACCCAGTCTCTGTATGGGGATTACGTTCTCAGAACCCCACCTCGGGTTCTCTTTAATGGGTGGGAACCAGTTGTTTTTGAATGGGTGCTCTTCGCTCTGGCTATCGCAGAGCTAATTGTTCTCTGCAGTTTATTTGTATTTTATATGGTTTATGATAATTGTGTTGTTGGTATGGTTAATAAAAAAGCATTTGGTTATTAACCCATCCCCCTTTTAATTATATTTATTTACCCCTAATAAAGGGCCGCAGCCAATTTTTATCCAATTTGGTCTCTTTTGTCTTATTTATTAACTAGCTGTCACCGCATGTCACTGCACTTGCGCCCACCGTGTGCGCCGCGCACACGCCGGCCCTTTGGCCCCGTCCGCCCCTTGAAGCCGCACGTCACTCCCCCTCAGTGTCTCTGCGCACATGCGCAGTTAGTTATGAGCAGGGACACACACACACAAGGACACACACGGACGCAGAGATACTTGGACTTTATTATATAGGATAACTTATTCTATTTCTAGGTGGTAAGTGTATTGCATTCATGTATAGTACAGCACCATGCTCACATTATTCCTCAGTTTCCCAAAGCTGCTTATTTGTACAGTACTGTATAATTAGCACCAGTGAGATTGTTCTTGTCTTATAAATGTTTAGGGCCCGTTTCCATTTGTGCAACACGCGTCTGCTAGACACGCGGCATCACTTCCGGGTCTGCGGGCACGCAGACGAATCCCATCAGCCGTGCCATGCACGGCCATGGGATTCGCAGCCTCCCGCCCAACAACTTCGGGTTGGAAAAGCCGGGCGAATCGCTAGTGAATGCGATTGGCCGGCGGCTCTATTACTCTCTATGGAAGAGTTTCCCCGCGCGATTTGCCTGCGGGGAAAATCTCGCGGGGAAACTCTGCGGATTCGGCGCGGAAACCGCGCTAGTGGAATGGGCCCTTACAGGCATCAACTCACCTGCAACTGGCCTGAAGAGAGCAGCAGACCACGGGTTTCACACTGACATATGACGCATGCACTGTCCACTGTTTACTATATGCAGAGTCAGCATCACGTAGGGGACAAAAAACGTGTTTACTATAACAGAAGTTTTATTATATCAGTTTACTATACCAGGAGTTGCTCCCCTAGACTTATAATGGAGATTGGCTGGGACCTGGAGAGGTAGTTTACTATAACCAAATGTTTACTATATCAGAGTATATTATAATGAGATTATACTGTAATATTATGGTAGCACATTTGACAATGTTAGGATTCGATTGTAAGCTCGTCTGAGGTGATAGGACTATGTACTCTGTACAGTGCTGCAGAACATATCAGTGCTGTATAATATGTTAGGACATAAGACTATGGCTATGGTAGGATTAGATTGTGAGCTCCTCTGAGGACAGTCAGTGACATTACTTTGTACCCTGTAAAGTGCTGCAGAAGATATCAGTGCTACATACATACATAATAATAATAAGGTCGGACATTAGACTATGGCAGGATTAGATTGTGAGCTCCTCTGAGGTCACTGTGGCTGCAAGAGAAGATGGAAGGGCTGTGCAGGAGAGAGATTGCCAAGGAAAGTGGATATTTTAATATTTTACTGCTGGGCTGATAACTGGGGGATGCAGGGAACACTGCAGGCTGGAGGAATGCTTTGGTGGAGCTCAGCCAGACTGACCCAGGAAGAGAGAGAAAGACTTGGGAGAGTGTAACAGCGTGTTACGGAGGGAAGCTGGCCTAAGCTGAGGGAGAGCAAGATCCTGTGTGTGCTAGTCGTCAGTGGGCGGGGTCCCTGCAGCATGTGTTGCTAGTTTAGCATAGTTGCCTGGCAACAGGAAACTGAAGCTTCTACCCAGCATTGTATGTTTTTTGTTGTTGTTGCTTGTGTAATACTACAGTATTTTGGGATTTCCATAGGATTCCCCCGGCAGCCGCGGTGAGTGTGACCTAGAAATGTGTGTGGAGTGGGCGCCGGATGAGTGCTGACATTGTATGGAAGAAGTGTGCATACATCACCCTGTGCTCCTGTTAGCAGTGTGTATTTGTGTATGAACACACGTTGTTTTATGCAGCGTAGCTACAATAGTAGTCACAGGAACAAGATGCTGGTATCAGAGGCGTAGCCTGGGGGACACACATGTTCCTGGGCACTGCAACAAGGAGGATAGCAAGCACGATCAGTCTATGATCAGTACAGAGCTGCCTGGCAGCAGACTGAGCGGAGGGACTTTGTAATGTCTCTCTGCACAGTCATTCCTCCCATCTCCTCCCTAATAGGGGGGAGCAAGATGTGGCTGGAGTGGAAGAGGTAGCTAGCTATGCGGGAGGGGGCAGTGATGGATCTGTAAAGCAGCAGAGAGCTGACGCCATGGACACTATAGCTGCAACTTTGTCTCTTTCTGAGTTGTCACTGTGCAAAGCTCCCAGCTGTCCCTCTTTGTATATATATATTTCTCTACTAAAAATGTGTTTGATTTGATTGACTTTATTCCCATCCTTTAAATTGATATATTGCTCATTTTAAAATGTTGATATGAAGGAAAATGGATAGAAAGGATCAGTATGGTTTGAATTGTAAAATAACATATTGTTCTTATGAAATCTTTATGGTGTGCGAGACTAGGGGTGTGCTGGGGGCATGATCATGGGCGTGGCTTAAGTGTCCCTCTTTCTCATCTCAGAAAGTTGGGAGGTATGAGTGTGTGCACCTCGCTCTCCCTCAGCTCAGGCCAGCTTTCCTCAGTAACACGCTGTTACACTCTCCCCCAAGTAGTCTGTCTCTCTTCAGGGGTCAGTCTAGCTGAGCTCCACAAAAGCATTCCTCCAGCCTCCAGTGCTAGGGCCCATTCACACTAGGGTGATTAGCGGGTGATTCCTGCTAATCGCCAAAGAGATATCGCTTTTTAAAGCGCTAGCGCAATTGTAACTATATGGCAGTGATCTCACGGGCTCGCGCTCGCGGGCGTTTCGCAATTAGCAAAACATGTAGCCTGCAGCATTTTCCCGCAGTTCTGGATCTTGTACATTGCTTTAAAAAGCGCTGATCGCAATCGTCGGGATTCGTAAGAGCATACAGTGATTTTACCGTGCTAATCGCAGTAAAATCACCTGCGCAAAATGGAAGCGCTAAGTGCTACCGTTTTGCCAAGTGTGAATGGGCCCTAAGGGCTGGTGCACAACTAGAGCGCTTGAGCGTTGCTAAAAATGCTAGCGCTTTAAAAGTGCTTGGCTACTGTGTTTGTATGGGATGGATCACACTAGAGCGATGCGATTTTTTCACAAACACGGATCCTGCAGCATTTCTGAGGCGATTCAGCTTCAATGTTAAGTATAGGGAAGTGGAGAATCGCTCTAAATAACTCTAGAACAGAGATTTTGCAAGTTTTTTTTTTTTTTTTCACAAAAGCGGTACACTTCCAGCTTTACTGTACAAAAAATAAAAAATTGGTATACCAAAACGCCCCAAAAAATTGCTAGGCATAACTAGAAAATTGCTAGGCACATGCCTGGAATTACTAAAAAAAATCACTTCTAAAAACACTTCGCATTTGCGATTACACTCGCGCTTTTAGGTGTGCAGCAGCCCTTAATGCTACTTTCCCTGCCCCTGCTTGTTATCATCCCAGCAGCAGCAGAAAATATACACTTTCCCTGACAATCTCTCTCTGCACTGCCCTCCACCTACTCTTGCAGCCACAGTGACCTCAGAGGAGCTCACAATCTAATCCTACCTGGCCTGCAATAGTCTAATGCCTTACCATATTATTATGTATTTATGTAGCACTGACATCTTCTGCAGCACTTTACAGGGTACAAAGTCATGTCACTGACTGTCCTCAGAGGAGCTCACAATCTAATTCTGCCATAATCAGTATAATGTCATACCATACTCATACCATATTAGTATTATTTATTCATCTAGCATTGACATCCTCTGCAGCGCTGTACAGAGTACATAGTCATGTCACTAACTGTCCTCAGAGGAACTCACAATCTAATCCTACCATAATCAGTCTAATGTTCTACCAGATTATTATTATGTATTTATATAGCACTGCCATCTTCTGCAGCACCATACAGAGTACATAGCCATGCCACTGACTGTCCTCAAAGGAGCTCACAATCTAATCCTACCATAGCCATAGTCTAATGTCCTACCATATTATTATGTATTTATATAGCACTCACATGTTCTGCAGGTACAGAGTACATAGTCATACACTCACCTAAAGGATTATTAGGAACACCATACTAATACGGTGTTTGACCCCCTTTCACATTCAGAACTGCCTTAATTCTACGCGGCATTGATTCAACAAGGTGCTGAAAGCATTCTTTAGAAATGTTGGCCCATATTGATAGGATAGCATCTTGCAGTTGATGGAGATTTGTGGGATGCACATCCAGGGCTCGAAGCTCCCGTTCCATCACATCCCAAAGATGCTCTATTGGGTTGAGATCTGGTTACTGTGGGGGCCATTTTAGTACAATGAACTCATTGTCATGTTTAAGAAGCCAATTTGCAATGATCCGAGCTTTGTGACATGGTGCATTATCCGGCTGGAAGTAGCCATCAGAGGATGGGTACATTGTGGTCATGAAGGGATGGACATGGTCAGAAACAATGCTCAGGTAGCCGGTGGCATTTAAACGATGCCCAATTGGCACTAAGTGGCCTAAAGTGTGCCAAGAAAACATCCCCCACACCGTTATACCACCAGCCTGCACAGTGGCAACAAGGCATGATGGATCCATGTTCTCATTCTATTTACGCCAAATTCTGACTCTATTGACACTCATCAGACCAGGCAACATTTTTCCAGTCTTCAACTGTCCAATTTTGGTGAGCTCATGCAAATTGTAGCCTCTTTTTCCTATTGGTAGTGGAGATGAGTGGTACCCGGTGGGGTCTTCTGCTGTTGTAGCCCATCTGCCTCAAGGTTGTGCGTGTTGTGGCTTCACAAATGCTTTGCTGCATATCTCGGTTGTAACAAGTGGTTATTTCAGTCAACTTTGCTCTTCCATCAGCTAGAATCAGTCGTCCCATTATCCTCTGACCTCTAGCATCAACAAGGCATTTTTGCCAAAGGACTGCCGCATACTGGATGCTTTTCCCTTTTCACACTATTCTTTGTAAACCCTAGACATGGTTGTGGAGATTGACCAGGACCACATCCTTAAATGCATTGAAGCAACTGCCATGTGATTGGTTGATTAGAGATAATTGCATTAATGAGAAATTAAACAGGTGTTCCTAATAATCCTTTAGGTGAGTGTATATCTGACTGTTCTCGGAAGAGCTTACAATCAAATCCTACTATTGTCAAATGTGCTACCATATTATTATAATGTATTTTTATAGCACTGGCATCTCCTGCAGCACTTTGCAGAGTACATAGTCATGCCACTGACTGTCCTCAAAAGAGCTCACAATCTAATCCTACCATAGTCATACAGTGGTGTGAAAAACTATTTGCCCCCTTCCTGATTTCTTATTCGTTTGCATGTTTGTCACACTTAAATGTTTCTGCTCATCAAAAACCGTTAACTATTAGTCAAAGATAACATAATTGAACACAAAATGCAGTTTTAAATGATGGTTTTTATTATTTAGTGAGAAAAAAACCTCCAAACCTACATAGCCCTGTGTGAAAAAGAAATTCCCCCCCTTGTTAAAAAATAACTTAACTGTGGATTATCACACCTGAGTTCAATTTCTGTAGTCACCCCTGCCTGATTACTGACACACCTGTTTCAATCAAGAAATCACTTAAATAGGAGCTATCTGACACAGAGAAGTAGACCAAAAGCACCTCAAAAGCTAGACATCATACCAAGATCCAAAGAAATTCAGGAACAAATGAGAACAAAAGTACTGTAATTGAGATCTATCAGTCTGGTAAAGGTTATAAAGTCATTTCTAAAGCTTTGGGACTCCAGCGAACCACAGTGAGAGCCATTATCCACAAATGGCAAAAACATGGAACAGTGATGAACCTTCCCAGGAGTGGTCGGCTGACCAATATTACCCCAAGAGCGCAGAGAAAACTCATCCGAGAGGCCACAAAAGACCCCAGGACAACCTCTAAAGAACTGCAGGCCTCACTTGCCTCAATTAAGGTCAGTGTTCACCATAAGAAAGAGACTGGGCAAAAACAGCCTGCATGACAGATATCCAAGGTGCAAACCACTTTTAAGCAAAAAGAACATCAAAGCTCGTCTCAATTTTGCTAAAAAACATCTCAATGATTGCAAAGACTTTTGGGAAAATACCTTATGGACCGACGAGTCAAAAAGTTGAAGTTTTTGGAAGGTGCGTGTCCCGTTATATCTGGCGTAGAAGTAACACAGCATTTCAGCAAAAGAACATCATACCAACAGTAAAATATGGTGGTGGTAGTGTGATGGTCTGGGGTTGTTTTGCTGCTTCAGGACCTGGAAGGCTTGCTGTGATAGATAAAACCGTGAATTCTACTGTCTACCAAAAAATCCTGAAGGAGAATGTCCGGCCATCTGTTTGTCAACTCAAGCTGAAGCGATCTTAGGTGCTGCAGCAGGACAATGACCCAAAACACACCAGCAAATCCACCTCTGAATGGCTGAAGAAAAACAAAATGAAGACTTTGGAGTGGCCTAGTCAAAGTCCTGACCTGAATCCTATTGAGATGTTGTGGCATGACCTTAAAAAGGCGGTCCATGCTAGAAAACCCTCAAATAAAGCTGAATTACAACAATTCTGCAAAGATGAGTGGGCCAAAATTCCTCCAGAGCGCTGTAAAAGACTCGTTGAAAGTTATCGCAAATGCTTGATTGCAGTTATTGCTGCTAAGGGTGGCCCAACCAGTTATTAGGTTCAGGGGGCAATTTCTTTTTCACACAGCTCCATGTAGGTTTTGAGTTTTTTTTCTCACTAAATAATAAAAACCATCATTTAAAACTGCATTTTGTGTTCAATTATGTTATCTTTGACTAATAGTTAACGGTTTTTGATGAGCAGAAACATTTAAGTGTGACAAACATACAAAAGAATAAGAAATCAGGAAGGGGGCAAATAGTTTTTCACACCACTGTAGTCTAATGTCCCTACCATATTATTGTTATTTATTTATATAGCACTGACATGTTATGCAGCACTGTACAAAGTTCATAGTCCTATTACTGATTGTCCTCAGAGGAGCTCACTATCTAATCCTACCATAGTCATAGTCTAATGCTGTACCTTGCACACTGGATGGCATGGCCCAGGTGCCAACACAGTACTCTTGCTCACCTCAAGGGACATGCAAGTCTATGAAGACTTGCATAGTCGATGCGATGCAACTAAAGTATCAAAATTGCTGCAATCCCATCACAAAGTCTGCAGTGCGTTACCACATGAACCGTGCCTACTGCCTGGATCATGCAGTAATGGAAGTCAATGGGTGACCCATGCAGTGTGCATGGTAGGAGCTCAGTGCGGCGTGCATGCATGGGCCGACGGGTATTCCAGTGATGTTCTTCCTGCCCAGCAGGGAGTATGTCACTGGGCGGGGGGGAGGGGGGTGGGAAGGCTAGTTGGTATCAGGGGAAAAAAGAGGTGACAAAGAAGTTTATGGAGCTGTTGGGAATTTTAAAGTTCATCAGTGGAGCAGTGGCACAACTGTTAGACCATTTTATCAGGGGAGCAGTGGGACAACTTTTAGACCACCTGGCAGTATGTAAAAAAGGTTCCTCCAGAGCATAGCATTTAAGGCCTACTCAGCACCCAAAAGGATGATGGACCAGCTAAGCTTCTGACCACCAGATTCTTTGCTTTGTCAATGACTCCCAGGTTGCAGCCCTCAGGCTCACCCTTCTGTTGACTAAACTGAACAGCCAGCTTTGCTGTTTGGAAATCACCCAGACGTTTTGGAGGTGTTGTATGCATCAAATGTAGCAGAAGTAGGCAGAAGGATAATGATGACAGGCCAAGCTAAGGGCAATGGAGGGCAGACAAACTATTACTGCTTATCCACCTTCTCTAGAAACTTTGATGTGCAACCTATCCACTGTCATCTGTCCAACAGATACTTACATACTTACAGATGTTATATAATTGCTGAGTGCACCACAGCATGTCAGTACAGCCACTTCATGGGACTGGATCTATATATAAACACTTATACATATAGACCCAGGAAGAGGCATTTATATGGACACAACACACACACACTGATGCCTGTAGAGATGGTTTGGATGGGTCTCTGGCCAGTAAGTAGACTGTGTACCGAGGTTGATGAGGAAAGTAGTGCAAAATCCATTTGAGGTAAAACTTCACTTTAATGTAGTTTGGATATTGAAGAGGAAGTGGCATAGCAATAGGAGATGCAATAGGGCCCTTGGGCAAGAGGGGCACCGTGGTACCCTCCCTCAAAGACAGTATTAGTTTTTTATTGGTCCTGTTCTGGTAATAACTACTGCTGCAGATGCTTTTAATAGTAGTAATCATGAACAAACTGTCCCCCACACTTTTTTTGCACCTCTAATACTGTGGATGTCCTTGACAGATTTTGCTGCACCATATGAATTGTTATGTATAGCATTTTTGGGGGCCCCATGTAAAACTTGCACCGGGGTCCAAAGATCCTTAGCTACGCAATGTGAAGAGGATGTATAGTAACAGAGAAAGGGTTATTCTTAGGAATGGCAGACTGGGTAGGATAGGGTTAGACCAGCCTTTCTCAACCTTTCTACCCTGGAGGAACCCTGCAAATAACTTTAGGATATCAGGGAACCCCTGCAAAAAATTTTTGATCTCGAGGAACCCCAGCATTTATTTTGGAGGAGGCGTGGTCTTTAAAAGTATGTGTTACTGTTTATTTCACTACCCCCTATTACACTACCACTCATTATACTGTCTCCTGAGTCCTGACCCCCCAATTTAGTGCTTTTTGTTGAAGTATCACCTATTATAATGTGCTCTATTATACTACCCCAACGATGAGGGAAAATGCCAAGGAACCCTTGCAGAGTACTCAAGGAACCCTGGGGTTCCAGGGAACCCTGGTTGAGAAAGTCTGGGTTAGACAGAGGATATATTTATCATTAGGCTAGATAGAAGAAATCAAAGTCATGGCAGATCAGGCAGAGGGATAAGGAATGTGGATATTCAGGATTCATGCAGTGGCATAATAAGAAATCATACGGCAGATGTATTGAAAATCAGTTCATTTGGGCACTCTAATTATATAATTTAGCAGCTGTAGCAGCTAGCCCTCACCATCTGTATGACTTGGGTGCCAGAGCCCAGCTCTTCTGTAGCCTAGCGTTGTGTAATGATTGAGCACTGACAATGGGCTGTAAACATTGGTACCTAATTCATGCACAGAAGCCGATATCACTATACTGTTGAGCCCTGGTGTCAGGATAAGACAAGCAAGAACAAAGTTGATGGTGGTATTAGTTAGGGGCTATTCTAAGAGTTTTAATGTCAGGGAAAGATGTACAGGAAGGTTAGCTTTAATAATTAGTGTTAAGTGGTAAATGGTCAAAAAAGAACTGTACGTTGGAGATGAGGTTAGGGTTAGGCATAAGGTAAAGGTTTACATTAGAGGCGAAACTAGGGCTAAGCATCAGGAAGGACATAAAATTGTGAGAATGTAGGGCAAGGAAAACGGGATTGGTCAGAGTTAACTGATCAAGGAGCTAGTCTAGTTTAGGTGACTCAGCAGTACAGGATCTTCTCAAAAAATTAGCATATTGTGATAAAGTTCATTATTTTCTGTAATGTACTGATAAACATTAGACTTTCATATATTTTAGATTAAAATACACACAACTAAAGTAGTTCAAGCCTTTTATTGTTTTAATATTGATGATTTTGGCATACAGCTCATGAAAACCCAAATTTCCTATCTCAAAAAATTAGCATATTTCATTCGACCAATAAAAGAAAAGTGTTTTTTTTAAAAAAAAGTCAACCTTCAAATAATTATGTTCAGTTATACACTCAATACTTGGTTGGGAATCCTTTTGCAGAAATGACTGCTTCAATGTGGCGTGGCATGGAGTCAATCAGCCTGTTGCACTGCTCAGGTGTTATGGAGGCCCAGGATGCTTCGATAGAAGCCTTAAGCTCATCCAGAGTGTTGGGTCTTGCATCTCTCAACTTTCTCTTCACAATATCCCACAGATTCTCTATGGGGTTCAGGTCAGGAGAGTTGGCAGGCCAATTGAGCACAGTAATACCATGGTCAGTAAACAATTTAGCAGTGGTTTTGGCACTGTGAGCAGGTGCCAGGTCGTGCTGAAAAATGAAATCTTCATCTCTATAAAGCTTTTCAGCAGATGGAAGCATGAACCCACTTTTGAACCAGAAACAGCGGCAGAAGCGCCTGACCTGGGCTACAGAGAAGCAGCACTGGACTGTTGCTCAGTGGTCCAAAGTACTTTTTTCGGATGAAAGCAACTTTTACATGTCATTTGGAAATTAAGGTGCCAGAGTCTGGAGGAAGACTGGGGAGAGGGAAATGCCAAAATGCCTGAAGTCCAGTGTCAAGTACCCACAGTCAGTGATGGTCTGGGGTGCCATGTCAGCTGCTGGTGTTGGTTCACTGTGTTTTATCAAGGGCAGGGTCAATGCAGCTAGCTATCAGGAGATTTTGGAGCACTTCATGCTTCCATCTGCTGAAAAGCTTTATGGAGATGAAGATTTCATTTTTCAGCACGACCTGGCACCTGCTCACAGTGCCAAAACCACTGCTAAATTGTTTACTGACCATGGTATTACTGTGCTCAATTGGCCTGCCAACTCTCCTGACCTGAACCCCATAGAGAATCTGTGGGATATTGTGAAGAGAAAGTTGAGAGATGCAAGACCCAACACTCTGGATGAGCTTAAGGCTGCTATCGAAGCATCCTGGGCCTCCATAACACCTGAGCAGTGCAACAGGCTGATTGACTCCATGCCACGCCGCATTGAAGCAGTCATTTCTGCAAAAGGATTCCCAACCAAGTATTGAGTGTATAACTGAACATAATTATTTGAAGGTTGACTTTTTTTGTTGTAAAAACACTTTTCTTTTATTGGTCGAATGAAATATGTTAATTTTTTGAGATAGGAAATTTGGGTTTTCATGAGCTGTATGCCAAAATCATCAATATTAAAACAATCAAAGGCTTGAACTACTTCAGTTGTGTGTATTTGAATCTAAAATATATGAAAGTCTAATGTTTATCAGTACATTAAAGAAAATAATGAACTTTATCACAATATGCTAATTTTTTGAGAAGATCCTGTACATCTCCTAGAGAATTCCACAAATGTGATTGAGTGGACAGCACCCTTTCAAACTGCTAGATTTCAGATAGGTTGTAGTAAACTACCCCCACACTATTCCACCAATCACAGTGTTTTGTGCTGTAGAGGGTGCTGTGATTGGAGAACTATTGACTATCAGGGGCGTCGCTAGCCCTATTTTGGGGGGGCACATGCTCCCAATCTGTCCTGGGGTGCCACGGATCTCCGCAGGGCCGCGCCTTGGCGGGTGCATTGTCTCTGACAGGCGCCGCCCGGCTGCCACTCACCCCCTCAGTCAGCGGCTCCCTCCAGCCGCCGCCGCCGCGTCACTCAGACTTCGATCAGGCGGCGACCAATCGTGCGGGCGCTAGGACCCAGCACCCGCACTGATATGCGGAAGTGACATCACTTCCGCATATAGAGCGGGTGCGTCCGGCGCCCGCTCGTACTGGTCGGGTTGCCGCTGATCCTGAGGTCTGCTGACTGCGAGGTAAGGGGGGGCGGTGGCGACTCCCTGTCACTCACTCACTACCTAATGGGCTCCCTGTCACTCACTCACTGCCTAAAGGGGCTCCCTGTCACTCACTCACTACCTAAAGGGACTCCCTGTCACTCACTCACTCCCTAATGGGGCTCCCTGGCACTCACTCACTACCTAAAGGGCCTCCCTGTCACTCACTCACTTCCTAAAGGGGCTCCCTGGCACTCACTCACTACCTAAAGGGGCTCCCTGTCACTCACTCACTGCCTAAAGGGGCTCCCTGGCACTCACTCACTGCCTAAAGGGGCTCCCTGGCACTCACTCACTGCCTAAAGGGGCTCCCTGTCACTCACTCACTGCCTAAAGGGCCTCCCTGTCACTCACTCACTACCTAAAGGGGCTCCCTGTCACTCACTTACTACCTAAAGGGACTCCCTGTCACTCACTCACTCCCTAACGGGGGGTTCCCTGTCACTCACTCACTTCCTAAAGGGGCTCCCTGTCACTCACTCACTACCTAAAGGGACTCCATGTCACTCACTCACTCCCTAATGGGGCTCCCTGTCACTCACTACCTAAAGGGGCTCCCTGTCCCTCACTCACTACCTAAAGGGACTCCCTGTCACTCACTCACTCCCTAATGGGGCTCCCTGTCACTCACTCACTACCTAAAGGGGCTCCCTGTCACTCACTTACTGCCTAAAGGGGCTCCCTGGCACTCACTCACTGCCTAAAGGGGCTCCCTGGCACTCACTCACTGCCTAAAGGGCCTCCCTGTCACTCACTCACTGCCTAAAGGGGCTCCCTGGCACTCACTCACTGCCTAAAGGGGCTCCCTGGCACTCACTCACTGCCTAAAGGGGCTCCCTGGCACTCACTCACTACCTAAAGGGGCTCCCTGGCACTCACTCACTACCTAAAGGGCCTCCCTGTCACTCACTCACTGCCTAAAGGGGCTCCCAGCACTCACTCACTGCCTGAAGGGGCTCCCTGGCACTCACTCACTGCCTGAAGGGGCTCCCTGGCACTCACTCGCTGCCTGAAGGGGCTCCCTGGCACTCACTCACTGCCTGAAGGGGCTCCCTGGCACTCACTTACTACCTAAAGGGGCTCCCTGGCACTCACTCACTACCTAAAGGGGCTCCCTGTCACTCACTATCGGGGTCCCTGTCACTCACTACCTAACTGGAGGCACCTGTCACTCACTAGCTAACCTGGGGGTCCCTGTCACTCACTACCTAACTTGGGGGGCTACCATATTAAGGGGCCATTCTGCCTATTTATGTGAAATGCTGTCTATTTATGTGCCTCATGACTGCTGAATTTGTCTTGTTGGGAGCCTTATGATTTTTTGGGGGCCTCAAGATTGCTAAATTTGTCTTGTTGGGGGCCTCATGATTTGTTGGAGGCCTCATGATTGCTGAATTTGTCTTGTTGGGGGCCTCATGATTTGTTGGAGGCCTCGTGATTGCTGAATTTGTCTTGTTGGGGGCCTCATGATTTGTTGGGGGCCTCATGATTGCTGAATTTATCTTGTTGGGGGTCACATGATTGCTAACTGCGAGACTATGGGAAAAGCTGAATCCTTATCATATGAGACAATAGCATTAAACCTACTTTTTTAGCTTTTTAAAACAGGAAATAAAACTGGGAGGTTCTAAAAAATTGAATACATTTTTCAGGAGTAGGATGGATGAAATTGTTTATCTTCACAGTTTATTTTCAACTTGGATTTTCCATAATGTTCATGTATGAGTTAAAACGTTTGTACAGTATTTAGTTTAAATTGCTGTTGCCACTTTGTGATAGATAAGTGACTTTTGGGTTGCAGTTTGGGCACTCGGCCTCCAAAAGGTTCGCCACCACTGTCATAATCTAATGTCCCACCATTGCTAGGTTCATGTAAATTTGTCTCCACCCATTACCACACCTATATTCTGGGCCATGGCCCACTCATTTTTCGGTGCGGCACGATAAGCACGCCGCACAACGTGATCCTCATATTTTTGGCACGCTAGCTGCAGTGTGCTGAATTCTGCTGCCTACAGTATGTACAGTATACGCTGTTCTCTAGTGCTTGCACTGTGTGCTGATTTACCTCCAGTGTGTACAGTGTAAGGTGTTACTCTGTGCCTTTACTGATTGTAAACCAGCTATATTGTATGCTGATCCCTGCTACTTTCAGTATGTACAGTATTAGCTGTAAAGCCTGGTACACACATACAATTTTGATTAGCCAATTTTAGCTCTGTTCATAAAATTCATTGTCTGTTGGCCCACTTACTGCACGGGGGTGGTAAAATTGGGGGTCGGTGATTGACCAATCAAAATTGTATGTGCGTATACATCTTTGATCTATGCCTATACTGATTGTAAATTATCTAAATAAAGGACAGGGGGCTCCATCCAATATTTCGATGGGCAGGCCCGTTATCTGTAGCTTACACCACTGCTAAGTTCATGTACATTTGGCCCCACCCATGGCCACGCCCACTCACCTAATGGCCACACCCATTTTTTGCCGCTGCACGCGTCGCATATACCTCCCCGCCTGGTGCCCACAGGTGCCCCCGATCTCCAAGGACCCTAGAAACGCCCCTGTTGCCTATGATGTTTCCTGCTGTGTCCCCTAAAGTAGACTAGCACCGCAGGTCAATGAGGAGAAGCACCATGAACTGTGACATAAGCATTCACACATCAGATAGAGTTCAAAATCTGCAGAGAGCCAAATATACCAACTTTTTTGCACTTACTTGCAGCTTATTTGCTTTAACCAGTTCACCCCCAAGGGTTTTTATCCTAACGGACCAAAGCAATTTTCAGTTGTCAGCGCTCCTCCCTTTTATTCCCTAATAACTTTATTACTACTTATCACAAGAAAATGATCTATACCTCGTTTTTTTCGCCACCAATTAGGCTTTCTGTGGATAGTACATTTTGCTAAGAATTTTTTTATTCTAAATGCATTTTAATGAGAAAAACAGAAAAAAAAGAAAAAAAATCATTATTTCTCAGTGTTCAGCCTTTATAGTTTTAAAATTAAACATTCTCCTGTGGATAAAACAAACACGTTTTATTTTCCCAGTGGTCCCGATAATTAAACCGTTTAGATTATGTCCCTACCACAATGTATGGCGACAGTATATTATTTTGAAATATAAGTGGTTATTTTTCTGTTTGTTCTGGCCATAATTACAAGCCCCTATGTAATAAATTAAAATTAATTTTCCCCCATAAAATATAGAATAAAAAAAGCTGAGTCCCTAAGGCAACTATTTATTTATTTTTTTTAAGCTGATTTTTTTTTTTTACAAGTGTTTTTTTTTGGGGGGAGGGTTGGAAGTGTAATTTTATTAATGATGTGTATATACTTGAAAATGGATGTATTTTGTAGGTGTAATATACTTTTTGGCCACAAGATGGCGCTAGTGAACACTCATCGGCCGTGTTCATTTTTTTTTTTTTTTTTTTTTTTTTTACACTTTATTAAACTGTTACATTTCCTGTTTATGTGAATGGACGTAGCCGCTGTTCGCAGTCACGTCCATTCACTCCAGGCACTGCGATTGGGTAGAGGACTGTTCGGTCCTCTTCCCCAATCACCCAGCACGGGATCCCGACGGTAATGGCGGCGGTAGCGGCGGACACACGGCGGTAGCAGCGGCGGGAATGCGCGACGTATTAAAACGTCATGTTGCTGTTAATAGCGGTAAGCATGACGTTTTAATACGTTAGGATGGCGGTAAATGGTTAATTACAAAAAAATATATTTATGTTATTTTATTATTCTAAATAAGGTCCATTGTTTTATGTTTATAGCGTCCTTTAGATGAAACCATTTCAATTAGCTATATATTGCTTGCAGTTAAACTGGAAATGCACCAGATTAAAATGAGTTGGTTTCTTTCCATATCGTACAGACTTCTTAAATATTCTGCACCTGCAAAAGCTAATGATATTAAATTACTATGAAAATTTAACAATCTCCTTTATTACAATAATGATTTAATGACAAATATAGCTTAATTAAGATAATACCTTTTACTAGGCCAGAATGTTCTGAAAAGGTATCACAGTCCACCGAGCTGGCTCTTATCCAGTAACAATATGTCTACCAGCATTTTAACTGAACCTCAGAGACTAACATAAATTGTAGTGCAATAAACCCTCCTGTGAAACTGGGCCTGAAGTTATGTATTGGTCTTAAGCTGTATTTTGCTATGATTGCTCTGCAATCTCTGAGGGGAATTCATTAAAATGTTATTCTTATTTGGTTGCATGGATAAAATTAATCCACTCTTGCACCTGACTTTACCAGATGAAAGTAATGGGATATTTGCATTGATCTGTCAGCTTATATTGTCATAGCTCTAGAACAGTACTTTGATGAGTTCTATGCTGTAGATGAAACATAGCAGGATCATTTCTCTGAGATATGCTTCTGTCTTCCAGTGAAATAAAAAAATATTTAAGATTAATGTAAATGTATTAAAATCGTCTGTTCTGTTCACTGTGACATATGCAAATATAAACCTAGATATGCTTTTAAAAAAAAATAAAAAATGTACCTCTTCTTCACAGACTGAACAATTGATCAGTTTATTCAAAGTGACATTAACCATTTGCTATCTTATTCAGTGAGAGGTTGTTTAAAGAGGAATTGTAACCAAGGATTGAACTTCATCACAATCAGTACTGATTGGGATGAAGCTGATACCCCCTTTCCCATGAGGAGTCTTAAAGGACCACGTAAGTAGTTAAGGCAGTTAAAATCTGACAGAACCGACAAGTTTTGGGCCAGTCCATCTCCTCAGGGGGGATTCTCAGTATGTTTACACTATTACAACTTTTTATAACTTATTTCTGCTGCTCATTTATTTGCCCTTTATGAGTGCGATTCACTAACCGGTGCTAACTGAGTTAGCACGTCTTAGGGCTTTGGATGTGCAAACTAGGGTGCTAAGTAGTTTGCACGTCCAAAGCAGTTAGTGATCGCTCGCAAATCATAGCGCTGCGCGGTGTGCACAAAGCATTGCATCGTGGTGCAACCAAACCGAAAACGTTGCACCGAGTGCGCCCGAAACAATTTGGGCGCACTGGGTTGGTCGCACGCGATGCGTCGCTTCGCGCGCACCGCGCGGCGCTATGGTTTGTGCGTGATGAACTTTGCGCGCACGATTTCACACGCAGGGGCGCATAACGCGGGAAAACCCGCTTTTCACTCCGGCGCTAACACCTAGCGCCGGTTAGTGAATCAAGCCCTATAAGAGTTGCTGTAGGTGTAATGGTGGTGTCAACACTATGCACAAAACAGGGATACATTAACCTGGAAGATCAAACATTCTATCCTGTAGTGGATTGTGTACAAATACAAATTAACTAACAGACAAGGCAAGTCAAGGAAGGCAGAACAATCATTGCCACACCTGGCTAATGTGATCTGGGTGCAAGCTATAGGATTTGCAGGCAGGAGGATTTTTGTGGAATAGGTTGAAGGTCAGACCAGGTGGTAAACAGACCAAAGTCAAGGTAGGCAGCATGGCAGTAGTGAAGGAACAATGGGCTGCATGGAGGAATGGGAAGGCTCTACACCAGGGGTCCCCAAACTTTTTCGGTCAAGGGCCGGGTCAAAATAGTTCTGACTTCTGGGGGGCCGGAGTACACATAAAATGATGTAGAAAACATTACATTGTATTGCAGACAGCGCCTACTAACAAGTGCAGCCTCATGTCTCAGCACGTCAGCATGTTCAGATAGTATGCCCCCCATACAGTTATTATGCCACCAACACAGCAAGTGCAGATATTGTGACCCTTGCATAGCAAGTCATATGTGAACTATAATGTCACCCCCCCCCCCAAACTACCCCTTCTCCAGTAATTGTTTGAACTGCAAATGTATCCACCCCTACACATGGGCACACACATTCATGCGCTTCCTGAAGAAGTTTTTGTGCGCCAGACAGTAAATAGCATTCCTAGGATTGGAAGCCAGCAAATGACTGCTTTCTGGCTTCCATGTGGAAGGGTAGTGCCAGCTCTGCTATTCTATATGTGGACTGCCAATATTTAAAGATGCAGCGGGCCACATCTATATGTAATACATTTTGTGTTTGAAGGGCCGGTAAAAAAGCCTTAGGTGGCCGCATTCGGCCCGCGGGCCTTAGCTTGAGGACCACTGCTCTATACCATCCAGATTTCAGAGCCTTCCCTTTACTTAGTTTACTTTAATATCCATATGCTGTAGTTATACTACCTGTCCCACAGTAATGTCATATATGTAAAACTTACAATTATCATTTTACAGTGCTTAAAGCAGCTATTACAAATATGCCAAATATCCTGTTCATTCAGAGAGATCTGTACTGGGGAAGGGGGGATTCTACTGCTCAGGGTCACTGCAGTTGTTCCATCAGTCCTCTTAATCATACATTCTCAAGTTCAGTGGCTTGATCAGGTTCAAATTATAGTTTGACTATATAGCAATGCATAGTCTGCTTTCCAACTGAGCTGCGTTTTACTGTATAATGGTTTTAAAGATGTCTTTGTTTTGGAACATGCTATATTTGTGCATGTAAGGTAGAAGAAAAGGAAAGGTCCCAGCACTCTGTGTGCACTGCAGTATATAAGACTGGACAAGCCTGTAGGCAACGTGATTGGACTGTAGGTGATGTCCACTCTTGAATGGCGTGCTCAAGCCAAAACAGACATATAATGTAGAAAGGAGGAGAAAGGAAGCGTGGCTGGCACTGCACTTAAGTGTATTGGATTCCAGTAGTAAAACACTTACAGTCAGTTACAGGTGATGTTATCAGCAGTTAGGTGGGCGCCAGGTCCAGGACACCCCGCAGATGACCGTTTCGTGCGTCTAGCGCTTGTTCACTGCAAAGGAAGGTAATATGCTACAGTGGGTTGCAAAAGTATTTGGCCCCCTTCAAAGTTTTCCACATTTTGTCACATTACTGCCACAAACATGAATCAATGTTATTGGAATTCCATGTGAAAGACCAATACAAAGTGGTGTACACATGAGAAGTGGAACGGAAATCATACATCATTCCAAACATTTTTTTACAAACAAATAACTGCAAAGTGGGGTGTGCATAATTATTTGGCCCCCTTTGATCTGAGTGCAGTCAGTTGCCTATAGACATTGCCTGATGAGTTCTAATGACTAAATAGAGTGCACCTGTGTGTAATCTAATGTCAGTACAAATACAGCTGCTCTGTGAGGGCCTCAGAGGTTGTCTAAGAGAATATTGGGAGCAACAACACCATGAAGTCCAAAGAACACACAAGACAGGTCAGGGATCAAGTTATTGAGAAATTTAATGCAGGCTTAGGCTACAAAAAGATTACCAAAGCCTTGAACATCCCACGGAGCACTGTTCAAGCGATCATTCAGAAATGGAAGGAGTATGACACAACTGTAAACCTACCAAGACAAGGCCGTCCACCTAAACTCACAGGCCGAACAAGGAGAGCGCTGATCAGAAATGCAGTCAAGAGGCCCATGGTGACTCTGGATGAGCTGCAGAGATCTACAGCTCAGGTGGGAGACTCTGTCCATAGGACAACTATTAGTCATGCACTGTACAAAGTTGGCCTTTATGAAAGACTGGCAAGAAGAAAGGCATTGTTAACAGAAAGCATAAGAAGTCCCGTTTGCAGTTTGCCACAAGCCATGTGGGGGACACAGCAACCATGTGGAAGAAGGTGCTCTGGTCAGATGAGACCAAAATGGAACTTTTTGGCCAAGATGCAAAACGCTATGTGTGGCAGAAAACTAACACTTCACATCTCTCTGAGCACACCATCCCCACTGTCAAATATGGTAGTGGCAGCATCATGCTTGGGGGGTGCATCTCTTCAGCAGGGACAGGGAAGCTGGTCGGAGTTGATGGGAAGATGGATGGAGCCAAATACAGGGCAAATTTGGAAGAAAACCTCTTGGAGACTGCAAAAGACTTGAGACTGGGGCGGAGGTTCACCTTCCAGCAGGAAAATGACCCTAAACATAAAGCCAGGGCAACAATGGAATGGTTTAAAACAAAAACATATCTATGTGTTAGAATGGCCCAGTCAAAATCCAGATCTAAATCCAATCAAAAATCTGTGGCAAGATCTGAAAACTGCTGTTCACAAACGCTGTCCATCTAATCTGACTGAGCTGGAGCTGTTTTGCAAAAAAGAATGGGCAATGATTTCAGTCTCTAGATGTGCAAAGCTGGTAGAGACATACCCTAAAAGACTGGCAGCTGTAATTGCAGCAAAAGGTGGTTCTACAAAGTATTGACTCAGGGGGCCGAATAATTACGCACACACCCCACTTTGCAGTTATTTATTTGTAAAAAATTTTTGGAATAATGTATGATTTTCGTTGCACTTCTCACATGTACACCACTTTGTATTGGTCTTTCACGTGGAATTCCAATAAAATTGATGCATGTTTGTGGCAGTAATGTGACAAAATGTGGAAAACTTCAAGGGGACCCGAATACTTTTGCAACCCACTGTATATTTGTGTCCAGATTGATGTCACTAATAAAGTTCTAATTATAGGTAAAACTATTTATATCATTTTTCCTCTTTAGTTCAACTGAAATGTCCAAGCTTGTGTTGCCTGACATATGTTTTGATGCAAAATGAATGCTAATACGTCAGCTAGAGTGCAAAAGTGAGATCCCCATTTTTTTCTTTTTCTCATAGTAGCAGGTGGTGACAGGTCAACTGACCCAATAATAATGACATTCTCTCGGAACAGGTCACCAAGGGTACCAAGGGTACTTCTAACTTGTTATCAGCTAGAGGAACACAGCAACATGTATATATATTGTTTTGCTTTAGG
The DNA here is from genome assembly GCF_040937935.1 of Hyperolius riggenbachi. NCBI lineage: Eukaryota > Metazoa > Chordata > Amphibia > Anura > Hyperoliidae > Hyperolius > Hyperolius riggenbachi. Next base: position 171,788,929 of record NC_090649.1, on the reverse strand, counting down.
TACCCTTTAAAGTACACCTTGCTCCAGGAAAAAAATAATTTTTATATAAGATAATAGCTTGGACACACACAGAAGTCCAGAATTACATTAGTCAAGGTAGTGTAGAGAAGCGAAAAACATTTATAGCATGTTGGATCTTTAAGTGAAGCGCACTGCTTCCCTCTTTACCCCGTGCGTCGGAAGCATCTCCATCACACACAACACCCCTGTCCCTTCTCCCCTCCCATGGCAACAGAACGTGTCATAGCCAAAGGACGTGTCTCTTTAAGGGCTTTTGAGTTGATGAGTCGGAGCAATTTTTGGGTACCTTGAGTCACAGTCAGTGGTTTCATAACTGAGGAGTGGGATGCTTTTGTACCAAATTCCACAGTCCTGGTATGTATTTGAGTTGGGAGCCGAGGAGTCGGAGCAATTTTGGGTACTGGAGTCGGAGGTTTCATTAACTGAGGAGTTGTAATGACTCCACAGTCCTGGTTTGTATGCAATCATGAACAGAACGGGTCACCCTAGCCTAGGGATCAGGCCTGACACCGATGAGTGACAGTTGTTGAAACTACCTACATAGGTGGAGTCATACTCTTTCTAAATCATAGAATCATATGAGCTACGATTATATGTATGTCCCTAAATTATGTATTTTTCTTCTTTAGATAGTGTCTGACTTTTCTTTGCTGATCATTACTTTGATGATGACCTAACAAGCAGATGTAGGCCGACATCCTTATTTCCTTTTAGAAAATCTTCTCCTCTCGGCTGACATGCTGATCTTTTGGCTTTAGTATTTTCTCACTCACGGCCCCTGGAACAGGCATACAACCATTGGAGTCAGGGCATCTGATTTACATACTTGTCCTGAGCCAATGATTCAGATAGTATGAAATGCAGAAGATTAGCGCAACAGCTAGACAAATAACATTCTGAAAAGGAGTTAGCAGTGCTCCCATATATATTCCTTTCACTTCAGATTTCCTTTAAGAATGCTTTTAATGGTCTCTGCTCTCAACTTCTATAAGTTATGGGGTAATAAAAGCAGACAGAGCATTAAAAGCTTTTGTCTGGAATTACGAACTGCATTGATACTGCAGGAAATTGTGCTGATAATTTTTGCCAGGGCCCCAGCTTGCTTTGTTAGTTTGCCACTTTTTATGTATTTAGTCTTTTGTCCCCTGTCACAAAAAGATGCATTTTCTTTAAGGCTCACCTCAGTAAAAATAAGTGTGACTCCAGTCAAAGTGATATGGTAATATTGTTTTTGAAAATGTCCAGGGTGAAATTCAATAGGCCTGTTATCATGTGATCTTCTTTTTCCTATATACTGCAGCTGCAATCCACAAAATGTTGTACAAATGTAATTTGCAGTCTGACCAGATCTATATACAAATCCTCTGTACTCCCTGACGAAGCAGCTAACGGACGGTGCAGATAGAGATGGTGGGAGGAGGATCAAATACAAAGAAGATTAAAGTGTACCTGGAATGGTACACTGGCCCTTATTTATACTTTCCTTAGGCTTCTACCAGCCCCATGAGCACTGTGGCTTCCCTCGCCGTCCTCTTCGGCCCCTCCATTCTGGCGATATGACTCCCGGTAACCCGGCCAGTTGCAGGCTTCTGCTCATGAGCGGCTTGGCCCCGCTGCGCTCCCGTTCACTGGAGCGTTTCACAACGAGTCGTGTGCGCACAGCCGAGCCGTGCATGCGCAGAAGCCCGGGACTGCCCAGTAGAATAAAAGGGGCATAGATGCAGAACAGAGGGGCCTAAAAGGATGGCGAGGGAGGCCACAGTGCTCATGGGGTCGGAGGAAGCCCCAGGTAAGTATAAATAGGGGCTAGTGAACCATCTCAGGTTCTCTTTAATGGCTCAAATAGGGGCAGTGGGGATAAGTATCTGGGCGCAATGGTTCTGCTGTTATGTATCCGAACCCCACATCGGCAGTGATAGTGTTAGCTTGAGGTGGGAGGGAGGGTAAGTGTGAGTAGTATGTCAGATATAGCAACAATAGAATATCAGTAATATTTGCATTATCCCATGCCCAGTAGTAGGATAACAGTAATTTTGCCGATATTCTACTAGTGGCTCCACCCGGTGACCAAATTTTCGGATGCCCTTTCTCAATGTTAAGTATGCTTCTGTCTTTAAACAAAAACAAACAGCAATATAAATCAGCACTGGGACAAGTTTCCACAATTACGGTATGTGAGACCACTGAGCGACAAATAACCTTCAGGCTGCCTGCCACACAAACGATTAGGCACAGAGACACTGTCCACAGTGTCCCTAACTTAAATACTTCTGCCAGCAGTATGTACCGGAATACTGAAAGACATAAAAAAACATATGAGAGCCAACATGGCATAAAATCTTTTAAAAAACAATGCACACACAATTCAATTGCACCTGTCATTGAAAAGTGGAGTAACCGCAGGCCGTAGCAGGTCTGACCAGAACTCTAACCGTGGCCAGTGGCAGGAGAAGACCCTTGGTCGTATCACGGTCTGTCCACTGCAGGATTGGGCTCTGCCTGTAGTGGACAGACCGTGCTACGACCGAGGGTCGTCTCCTGCTGCTGGCCACGCTGAGAGTTCTGGTCAGACCTGCTACGGCCCAGGCTTACTCCACTTTTCAACAATAGGTGCAATTGAAGTGTGTGTGCATTGTTTGTTAAAAGATTTTATGCCAGATTTAGATGAAACTTGGTGTATCTAGTGCCCTTACGTAGTTATGATTATGAATAGAAATGAGAAAGAACTTCCCAAACTAGAGGTATAGCTGCTATGCCATACCTGAGAACTTATTTAGCCTCAAATCTTGATATCTCTAAGGCCTGGTGGTCTCAGCCGAAAGACAAATGATGATTATTAATAGAGAAGATTCTCCTCCAAAACAATACAGGAGGCACTCTAGGTGGAATTATGCTTTAACCTCCCCACCTCTAAGTCAAAATACCCTACGATCCAAGCTACTATCCTTGCTTGGGCTCAAGTAATGACTGCATCCCTGCCTGACAGCTCCACCACTACTCCTCCCATTTATTTATCCACCTTGTACTCTATAATGCCTGACATTGATTTCACTGATTGGTATAACAGGGAATTGCAGTTCATCAACAATGTTTCTTAGTAATGGAAAGTCCTATTCATCCCAAGAGCTACAGATTATATATGGCCTCCCCCAATCCCATTTCTTTTAATATATGAGAGTTTTTCATGCCCTTAGACCTCACAAGCTTTCTATCCCATCTATCCCCCAAAATGTTCATAGATATATAGATACCACCATACCTTTTCTTCTACAAATACTCCCATTATCAAATACTGTCTAACGTGGTCTAATGACCGCAGTACTCACAGATACAAGTAGATCACCTAGTCACAGGTTTTAATAACATACGTAGCTACTCCCGCTGCTCCGCTCATTGGATAACTTTCCATAAAGTTAGTCTGAAGTGGTACCATACCCCTCGCAAACTAGCTGTTTCCTCCCCATCACACTATAACCATAGAGAAATTGCAAGCAGATTGGAACCCTAGCATGTATATTTTGGGAATGTCCACTACTTCAGCCTCCAGATGGGTGAAGAAATTTAACTTTCACTTCATTTTCATCTTTATTTTCTTCCCAAAACATAGCTCAGCCACCATCTTTTTGTTGTACATGTGTTTGAATTGTCAATGTGAACTAGGGCTTGGGTTCTTATCCGCCATCTTTTTTCGAAGGTGCAGAGCCCTCCCCCTCCCGACACACGGCATACTAGTGTTTAATTATCCTACGGCTACACAAACTTTTGCTAAAAGTTGCTATTCTGTCTATGTTGTTTGTTATGCTGCATGTTTTTTACTTATAAAGATTTCTTTATTGATGCATATCAAAAAGAATACAAAGTGACAGCATTACATATAAAAGCTCTTAATAGTCCCTTCAAACTATAAAAATGAAGTACAAATGCAATGTGTAAAGGTATTTCCAGTCAAATGATATTTCTTTAACATTTACATCTAGCGCTATCCAAGACATGATGCAACACGCAGTACACTCTGGGCAACGTGGACTTGTTTGACAGCGGTGCTCGCGCAGGCTAAGTAGAGGATGACCTCACAAGGTAGGCCTCTGCACTGGTGGAGACCCCCTGGCCGGCAGTGGAGCGCAGGGCTGCAGTGTCGGACATATTGGCTGCAAGGGGTTGGAGGAAGCCCCGGATAAGTAGAGCTTGCATATCATCATTTTGGTTGACATTTCCTCTAACCACTTAAAGGATACCCGAAGTGACATGTGACATAATGAGATAGACATATGTATGTACAGTACCTAGCACACAAATAACTATGCTGTGTTCCTGTTTTTCTTTCTCTGCCTAAAGAGTTAAATATCAGGTATGTAAGTGGCTGACTCAGTCCTGACTCAGACAGGAAGTGACTATAGTGTGACCCTCACTGATAAGAAATTCCTCTGTTTTATCTTTTTCTTGCCCTCAGAAGCCATTTTCTGCTAGGAAAGTGTTTTATAGTTGGAATTTCTTAACAGTGAGGGTCACACTGTAGTCACTTCCTGTGTGAGTCAGGACTGAGTCAGCCACTTACATACCTGATATTTAACTATTTCAGACAGAGAAAGAAAAAAAGGAACACAGCATAGTTATTTGTGTGCTAGGTACTATACATACACATGTGGAGAAAAAAGAGCGCTCCATAGTGTAACACTGCTTTAATAAAACAAATTGCGCAAATTAAAATACACTTACTAGATGTAAGATGAGTACAGACATGTAATAAGGCTTGTAGCCTTAAAATTCTTCCTAGGTGGGTGCACCCTCAAACCGCCGTGGCCATCGGAGTTGAGTGGATCCTGTGGAAACTGACCCTGGAATCCCCACCAAGGAGTATACGTGTGCTGGTGGCGTTATTACGCATTTCGGCGTTCCACGCCTTCATCAGATAACCTGTTATCTGATGAAGGCGTGGAACGCCGAAACACGTAATAACGCCACCAGCACACGTATACTCCTTGGTGGGGATTCCAGGGTCAGTTTCCACAGGATCCACTCAACTCCGATGGCCACGGCGGTTTGAGGGTGCACCCACCTAGGAAGGATTGTAAGGCTACAAGCCTTATTACATGTCTGTACTCATCTTACATTTAGTAAGTGTATTTTAATTTGCGCAATTTGTTTTATTAAAGCAGTGTTACACTATGGAGCGCTCTTTTTTTCTCCACTTTTGTCTTTTAAATCAAGCCTTCTTAACAGCCGGGCTAATAAGGAGCAGCTAAAGTGTGACCGCCTACAGTAACCCTTGGATACCGCCCTAGCAGCGCAAGATTGCACGTCTTTTTCACACTATACATACACATGTCTATCTCATCATGTTACGTCAGTTCGGGTATCCTTTAATGACAAGCAGACTTATAAAAACGTCCTGCTAGAGCCTCTTAACGGCTCCAGGACATTTTTATAAGTCAAGCAGTGCTGCTGCCGCTGTGCACGTGCACGTGAGATTAGTGAAAAAAAAAACACCATACAAAAAATACACCTTTATTTCCAAATACTATATTGTCACCATACTTTGTACTAGGGACATAGTTAAAATCTTGTGATAACCAGGACAAATAGGCAGATAAAATGTGTGGGTTTTATGTACAGTAGCAGTGTATATATGAAAACTATAGGGGGTGAAACTGGAGAAATAGTGTATTTTTTCATTTTTTCCTTGTTTTTCCCTTTAAAATGCATAGAAAATAAAGTAATTATTGAAAACAAATATCAACCCCAAAAAGCCTAATTGGTGGTGAAAAAAACAAGATAGAGAATCAGTTCATTATGATTAGTATTGATTAAAGAGACACTGAAGCGAGAATAATTCTCGCTTCAGAGCTCATAGTTAGCAGGGGCACGCGTGCCCCTGCTAAAACGCCGCTATCCCGCGGCTAAACGGGGGTCCCTTCACCCTCAAACCCCCCCCCCCCCCCCGCAAAATCAATGACCAAATTGGTCGTAAATTTTGCTGCTCCTAGAGGCAGGGCTAACGGCTGCAGCCCCGCCTCTAGTCGCGTCTATCAGCGGCGAATTGCCGCCTCTCCCCCGCCCCTCTCAGTGAAGGAAGACTGAGAGGGGCGGGGGAGAGGCGGAGATACGCGCTGACAGACGCGCGTGGGGCAGGGCTGCGGCGGTTAGCCCTGCCTCAACCAGGAATAGATCCCCGGCTGCACGGAGGGGATTTCAGGGGGTAAGGGACCCCCGTTTAGCCGCACGATAGCGGCGTTTTAGCAGGGGCATACATGCCCCTGCTGACTATAAGCTCTGAAGCGAGATTTATTCTCGCTTCAGAGTCTCTTTAAGCTATTGGCAAATGAAATGGATGAGCACTGATAGGTGAAAATCGCTCTTGTCCAATAGGGTAAAAAATGCTTTGGGGAGAAGTGGTTAAAGTAAAACAAAGAAAGATACTGTTGGGTGTATAACAGGAAACAAAGAAAGTGAATCTGGTGAAGGAGGTTATATTATATTATCATATGATACAATATATCCCTTGACTTCTACTTTATCTTAAAAGGATACTTATTGCTAGGATATACCTTAGCATCAGTTTTTATTTAGACTGTGATTCCTATGGTGGAATGGCAATATCTAATCCCTAATGTATTTTGCTATGTGGGAGCCATGATGAGAGTTTAACAATGGCCCCAGCCCCCCACATACCTTTGGAAACTTGTAGTTTCCTCCTTTTATGAATTATTTGTTAAAGCCAATTTAAGTTGGGGGAAAAACAAACAAATACATATAGAGCCTTCCAGTTCCTCTCAGGGTCCCCTTGATCCAGCTCCATCACCACCGTTCCAATCTGACGCCGCAAAAGACCTTGAAAAGTCTTTGGGAGCCTGAGTGCTTTCGAAGACAGGCTGCTCCATAGTACTACTTAATGAGCGTGCTTGCACAGGCACAGCATGTAGACGCTCGTCTTTGGGTACACTCGGCCTCCCGAAGACTTCAGAAGCCTCCCGTGGTGGCATAGAGCAGTATTTGAACGAACGTGGATGACAGTGTCGGAATGAGGAGACCAGGAGAGGAACGTGAAGGCTCTATAGGACCCAGAGCCTTCCCTCTCCATAGGTGAGTATCTTTTTTTTTCTCTGTGTACATTTACTTTAAGGCAAATATTGTTGATTCCCTGTGTAACCTTGTCCCATGAAAGTGCTTTTTTTAGCCACTCTTGGGCTATTTGGATTCTCATGGCTATTACTATTTTGATCTAGAGGTTTTCCCCATAAGTCAATATGTGAATTCTGACATTTAGTAATGCGTTTAGAGGGGATGGGTCGATCTGTTTATGAAAACCATCTAAGCATACGTGCGACCCAAGTATGATTTGATGTCTGGACAGTCCCACCAAGAGTGGAAGAAGTCCCCAGCAGCAGGACATCTCCTGAAACAGTTGGAGAAACTGTTCTTGTTATATTTAAAGATCTGAAGGGGTGTAATAGTTATGCTGCATCATATACTATTTACTTTATTCTTTTACAGTTGCATTATATTCACTGACTGTACTTAGTAATAGAGAGACGTAACCCTGAAGTACTTTCACATGGAAGACAGAGCTGAACAGATTACACCTAGAAGACAAATGATCTGCCGTATCTCAGAACAATCAAAACGATATGTGATAAGCTAATTCGATTTGACTTTGTGCTTACTTAGACATAAGCCCCTTGTTCCCATTCCTATATATGGTTTAAAAACATAAAGTCATCTTGATACAAATTCTGACTTTTAAGCAACTTCTCAAGACCAGTGACCTTCAGAAATCAGCTGGTGCCAAGATCTTCAAAAACTGATTATATTTGACATTCATGCATTATGTATACTTCCTTTAGCAACAAATACACTGGCATTTAAAATCTATTTTAAACAACAGATTTCAAACTGCATTGTTTCTAGCTATACCATTTGTCCCAGTTCACAAATGTTACTATTCTTCTGAAGTGCATGTGGGATTTATAGAAAAAAATATTGTGTATCTGCATTGAATGCACATTTTAAACATAGGCGTATTTTAACGACTCGACCACTGAGGGGTTTTACCCCTTTTGGACCAGAGCAATTTTCACCTGTCAGCGCTCCTTCCATTCTTTCGCCAATACTTAACCACAACTAATCACAACAACATGATCTATATCTTGTTTTTTTGCCACCAATTAGGCTTTCTTTGGGAGGTACATTATGCTAAGAATTATTTTATTCTAAACACATTTTGATTGCAATAATAAGAAATAAATTGAAAAAAATCATTATTTCTCAGTTTTCGGCCATTATAGTGTTAAAATAAAATGTTCTACTGTTTATAAAACCCACACATTTTATTTGCATGTATTTGCGGTTATTGCAATGTTTAAAGTTTTTCCTTAGTACAATGTATGGCGCCAATATTTTATTTGGAAATAAAGGTGCATTTTTGCAGTTTTGCGTCCATCACTATTTATAAGCCCACAAATTAAAAATTACAGTAATATACCCCCCTGACATACCTATTCAGTCCCTATTCAGTCCCTAAGGCAACTATATATGTATTTTTTATGTACATTCATATATATATATATATATATATATACTGTTTGGATACTATGGGGGAAATAGTTAATGTTAGGAGTAAGTGTAGGTATTTTTATTAAATAAGATGTGGTGTGATATAGTTTTACTATTTAGCCACAAGATGTCCTCAGTCATTATTTCTGGAATTATAATCGGAATTAATGCTTGGCACAGTAACAACAGGAAGATACAATGAATGCAGACATCTCATAGACGCCGGCGTTCATTGAATCGGGGACTTAGATTAATGAATGGGAACTGCGTTCCCATTCATTCAGGTCTCCGGTAACGGTAGCAAGTGCGGGACCGGGCGGCGGCTGCCCGATCCCGTTGACTAACTTTCGCGCTCCTGTTACTTCAGGTGAAGTTTCCCAGGGTGTGATTATACTGCACCTGGTGCAGTAAGTAGTTAAGGTGGTTTATTACATTTTTGTGTTTGATATTTCATTTTATCATCTTGTTGTATTGATGTTGAGATTTATAGTTCCTCTTGTGAAAATGTGTTGCAGGTAAATACCCTTGCAGAAATTCTTATCAATAGCTATAGTGTCATTGTGACTACCGTGGGGCCCAAAAGCATATATATATATATACAGATATATATATATATATATATATATATATATATATATATATATATATATATATATATATTAATAATTTCTGAATTGATATGCCTTCTACTCCAACAAATGTTGCTGGGAAATCTTTATCTTCCCTCAATACCTGTGATACTATTCTACTTTGGAGTCATGGGATACCAAGCAATGAAGGATACATACTTCTCCTGGGCCCCTGAACCAGAGGATCCACATAGAGTGCTTCTTCGGCAACTATATTAGCTTTTTATTGGAGATATATAGGGGTAATGATCTAAATGGTGTTTAGAAAGTGGTAAACTTAAGAAACTGCAATAATATTTGCAACTATGGGGCTACAAGGAGGTTGTTTTTTTTTCACATAAGCATATTGGCAAGCATGGCGAGTGATGCGGCAAGTGCCACAAGTGTTTCGAGAAGCTGCAGTGGGTATCTTAGGGCTCGTTCATACTAGCTGAAATGCAGTGAATTGAAATGCATTAAATGCATTAATAAAAACTCATGAATTGGTTTGTGAGTTGTGCATTTCCACACATTTCTATAAATTTTAATTATTTCTCACAAGTTGAAATGCACTGCAAAGCAACTCACTGTTGTACTGTGAATGATAAAATGAAAGTCTATGGACTTTTATGTTACCATGTAAAACGTACACTATGTGCAGTGCGTAAACTCACTGCAACTCATAGTGTGACTGAGCCCTAAGTGGTCCGTAAGTGTGCAGTGCAAGCAATCGGCAAGTGGTGCCAGTTAGAAAGGTTAGTGTTAGGCCTATAGGCAGGAAGGAAAAAGGTTAGTGCGGAAAGGTTAGTGTTATGTACTGTATATCGGTAGGAAGGTAAATGTTAGGCGTATCGGTAAGAAAGCTAGTGCTAGGCGTATCAGCAGGAAGGTTAGTGTTAGGTACTGTATATTGGTAGGAAGGTAAGTGTTTGGTGTATCAGCAGGAAAGCTAGTGCTAGGCGTATCAGCAGAAAGGTTAGTGTTAAGCATATTGGCAGGGGCTATGCAGGGGAGATCTCTTCCACATTTTCCAGTCATGTCCAAGCATATTATCTTACTGGAAAAATGTAAATGTCTGATCTAAAAAAATCTTCTCCATGTCCACCTCCACCCCAGAGGTTTTTCTTTTGCACTTTGTGCCATTCTCTACCAGTTTTTACAAGAAGTTTACAGTAATTCACCTAATTAACGCAACTAGAACTGTAATTGCAGTGCTCTGGAAGTCCACAGATACTCCAACTGCTTCCAGAGAATTGAGTCAATCGCTGACATGGAAGACATTATCCTTACAGCTCAAGACAGGATTGACACATATGTTGCAACATGATCCCTATAGGTGGACTTCAAATTTTCAGATGAAAATAAAAAGTTACTTTACCTGATGGATCCTTGAATAGACATTTTCTCAGGGTACTCTACCTCCCTCCTGGTCCTGCTGTATTGCAAGATTAAATGTATGCTACAACTTTTGTTTCAATGAACTTTTAATGTGAAAAAGCAAATTGGCAGGAAGGCTAGTGTTGAACATAGCAGCAGAAAGTTTAGTGTTAGGCATATCATCGGGATGTTTAGTGTTGGACATATCGTTGGGAAGATTAGTGTTAGGCGTAGCACTAGGAGGATCAGGGTTAATGGAGGGTTAGAAGGGTATCGTTGGGGGAAGCAGGAAATTCGGACGCATGAGGCCGGTGGACAAAAAGGGGCGCCGCCATTGCCTCTCTTGTTAAATATCATTTGATGGGCGCCTGACGGGATATTTGGGCACCCAGTACATAATAACTAGAGATGGCCCGAACCTCCAATTTTAGAACTTCCGCAAAAGGTTTGGTTCGCGCGAACTTTCGCGAACCGCAATAGACTTCAATGGGGATGCGAACTTTGAAAACTAGAAACATTTATGCTGGCCACAAAAGTGATGGAAAATATGTTTCAAGGTATCTAACACCTGGAGGGGGCATGGATGAGTGGGATAGACACCAAAAGTCCCGGGTAAAAATCTGGATTTAACGCAAAGCAGCGTTTTAAGGGCAGAAATCACATTGAATGTTGAATTGCAGACCTAAACTGCTTTACAACATCTTGCATGTGTATACATCTATCAGGAAGTGTAATTCTTTCTCCTCCCTTCCTCCTCCTCCTTTGTCTTCCAGGGATTTGTAGGATGTCAAAAGCACGCTCACATACTTTGGCCAGGAATCAAACCCAGGTCAACTGCTTGGAGGGCAGCTATGCTCACCACTATACCACCAACACTACAGGCTGAAGCCAGCCTAGCTGGCCTGGGAAGGATGAAAAGCTAGGTGGCCATGCAACCATTCCTGCTAACCTAAAGCTTACTTGTGTCTTACAACACATTGGCTTAAGACTTTACCAAATCCAATGCTCCAATATGGGGAAGCTTCTCTTTTTTTTTTTAAGTGTGGTGTCACAGTTCACTCATCTCTTCAACTACAAGAAAGGCCCCGTAGTAGTCTTAGCTACCGTAATATCTATGTTACGACACGGCCCTTATTACACTTTCTTTTACAGGGCTATGTAAACCGTTTTGCCCATGCGATAAAGCGAGGTGCAAAAATGAAATCATGCCTAGCAGAGGATGGTTTTGATCCATCAACCTCTGGGTTATGGGCCCAGCACACTTCCACTGCACCACTCTACTTACATTTGTATACAATCTTCAAGTTTAAGAAGGGTACATTAGTTGAAATAGTTACACTACAATCTATGTTACAGCAAGGCCCTAATGATGCTTTCTCTTAAGGGGCTATGGCCACCATAGCCCCTGTGTGCTGGGCCCATAACCCAGAGTTTGATGGATCGAAACCATCCTCTGCTAGGTGTACTTTATTTTTTTACACCTTGCTTTACCACATGGGCCAATCGGCGGCCATAGCCTCTTAAGAGAAAGTGTCATTAGGGCCTTGCTGTAACATAGATTGTAGTGTAACTATTTCAACTAATGTACCCTTCTTAAACTTAAACATTGTCTACAAATGTAAGCAGACTGCAGAGTGGCGCAGCAGAAGTGTGCTGGGCCCATAACCCAGAGGTTGATGGATTGAAACCAACCTCTGCTAGGTGTACTTTATTTTTTTACACCTTGCTTTACCACATGGGCCAATCGGCGGCCATAGCCCCTTAAGAGAAAGCATCATTAGGGCCTTGCTGTACCATAGATTGTAGTGTAACTATTTCAACTAATCTACCCTTCTTAAACTTGAAGATTGTATACAAATGTAAGTAGAGTGGTGCAGTGGAAGTGTGCTGGGCCCATAACCCAGAGGTTGATGGATCAAAACCATCCTCTGCTAGGCATGATTTCATTTTTGCACCTTACTTTATCGCATGGGCAAAACGGTTTCCATAGCCCTGTAAGAGAAAGTGTAATAAGGGCCCTGCTGTAACATAGATATTACGGTAGTTAAGACAAAAAAACAAAACAAAAAAACAGCAAACAGAGAAGCTTCCCCATATTGGAGCATTGGATTTGGTAAAGTCTTAAGCCAATGTGTTGTAAGACACAAGTAAGCTTTAGGTTAGCAGGAATGGTTGCATGGCCACCTAGCTTTTCATCCTTTCCAGGTCAGCTAGGCTGGCTTCAGCCTGTAGGGTTGGTAGTATAGTGGTGAGCATAGCTGCCCTACACGCAGTTGACCTGGTTTCGATTCCTGGTCAATGTATGTGAGTGTGCTTTTGACATCCTACAAATCCCTGGAAGACAAGATCCTCCTCCGGAGGAGGAGGGAGGAAGGGAGGAGGGAGCTGTTGTGGGGTGGTATTTAAGGAAAAACAATCAGCCAGGAGTAAGCTAACAAGCCTACAGGAGCCTAACTAAGCTTTCCCTAGCAGAGTCTGTCAGCAGCTAACCCTTCACTAATTACTGTAGGCAGACGAGTGAGTAAAACGGCCGGAGAACCTTGCCTTTTATAAGGGGGGGTGGGCTCCAGGAGTGAGTGTAGTCTGATTGGCGACAATGTGCCTGCTGACTGTGATGTAGAGGGTCAAAGTTGACCCAAATAGAGCATTATGGGGGCGAACTGAACTTCCGCATAAGTTCGCCTTCGCCAGCGAACGTGCACCAACCAAAGTTCGCCTGGAACCGTTCGCGGGCGAATTGTTCGGGCCATCTCTAATAATAACGTTTTCAGTAAGTGCCCGGTGAATAATAACGTTTACAAACATACTTACCATATAATAATGTTTACAAACATACTTACCATAGTTAGTACTGAAGCATTGAAAAGAAAAAAATGACTTCCAATTGTTGACTGAATTAGGATATAATACTACAGTATACTTTATCTGTTTTAGTATGACTATTTCTGATATAGTAAACTTCTGATATAGTAAACTACTTTTCCTGGTCCCTTGGCATTTACTATAAAGGGATTCTACTGCATTTGCTCGCGCCAGAAAGTTATTTTGCTTAAAACAAATGTTTGCATCCTTGAAATGCCTGGTTTGATGCTCTGTAATACACAGTTGTAATGTAGGCAGTGCTGGTTTTGGCCAATGTAAATTTTGCACTGGGGCCAGTTGCTCAGTAGCTAAGCTACTGGAGCCAGTATTACCTTTCTCCTTCCACAGAACACCACTGAGGCCATGGCCTCCCACTTCTTGATATACAAAGTGTGGCCTGTGCTGTGGCATCTCACCTCTAGTCAGGAGATATGAGTGATTCTATAGGAGAGGTGGTCCTGTCCAAACAAGTTTACAGTCAGATTCAGGACAACTGAAGTGAGAGGGATATGGAGGCTGACATATTTATTTACTTTTAAGCAATGCCGGTTGCCTACCTATCCTGCTGATCCGCTTGCCTCTAATACTTCTAATCATAGAGCCTGAACAAGCATGCAGCAGATCAGGTGTTTCTGACATTATTGTCAGATCTGACAAGATTAGCTGCATGCTTGCTTCTGGTGTTATTCAGACACGACTGTAGCCAAATTGACTACCAGGACAGCCAGGCAACTGATATTGCCTAAAAGGAAATAAATATGGCAGCCTCCATACTCCATCCATCCTGGACACAAGGTATGTGAAGTTAGTAAGCTGTATATATGGTTTCGCTGTCTTCATTGCTACATAGCTGAGAAAGAAAGGATAGTGGATAACTGATGTTATTTATGTGTGGACATGCTTCCAGCTTTTCTTGTCCATTTCTGCTACATTCGGAAAAAAAATTGTCTAACTCTTCCAAACTATCTTTGGGTATTTTGATATTGTATAAGAATATACACAGTTGAAATTAACTATTTTTACGTGAGACAAGCATCTCTCTTCATGTCTTTGCTTGGGGGTTTAATATATATTGTGACTCAGGCTATTTTGAGATAACCTTTACAAGTGAGGACAAAGAAGCATTGAGATTCTTTTGCATAAATGATATACTCGGATTTTATTTCTTCTGATTTCGTTCGGTAGAAAATGTTGTTTGCAAAAATAGAAGGAAAAAAAATGATTTCCGTTTTTCGTGTCTTTTTATGTCTGTCATTGGCAAGCCTATGTTAGAGCTACTTAGCTGACATGACCAAGGTTAGCGGAGTACGGTATTGCAGAGTTAAAGGGTGCTGGGTTTATATTCTTGTGTTGCTTATTAATGTGCTAATGCAAGTGACAGGTAGTAACGTTTGTGTTCCTTTCATACTCTTTTTGCACATTCTTTAATATTCTTCAACATTGTGCCAGTAATTAATGAGCTGTGTTTTAATAAAGCAAAACTTTAAGTGATAGCAAAAATTTTAAGCTAAAAATAAGGCTGGAAATAAGGCTGTGAGTTTCTGCAAAAACTCCAATTTTTATAACCTCCAGCATTGAGGTTATAAGTTATAAAACATAATGTTTCTTCACCCTGTGCATTTGGTTGGAGAGTGGACCACCAGGTCCATTCTAAGGACTAGACTCCTAGCTTTGTTGCCCCTGTTCTGGCAGTAGAAACCTAGATTTTTGAAAGTCATGACAAATTAGAAATGGACCCCTTGATACTCCAATATCTAACTTAGATATAGAAAATGTCAGGGTATTTATAGTGCATATCATGATATCACCTTTCAGATTAGAGCAAGTATCAAGCTATGGGCTAATGAGGTATAAGCAAGCCTTACTTCTCATTAGCCGATTCCTTTGTCCTTTCTCTAATCTGACTGACTTACGTGCCCAGGATATATGGTTTTCTAAAAAAAGATTCCAGGCCTGGGACATCATTTGTTTGGCATTATTTTCCAGTGTTATTTTATCTGTCCGCATTACTGAACTGGTTTACTCCTCTTATAATTGTGTGAATGGCTGTTTTATTTACACCTGGAACAGTCTGATCATTTTCTTTATAAGGGCTGATTCAAATGGATGTCTGAGCCAGCTGGCCACGGCAGCCTGCAGTCTTGTTTCAAATGCTTTTCTGCAAGCGTGCAGAAAAGTATTTGTCGGCTCTCGGCGGAGCTTCCTGACCTGTGCCATTTTTCATCCCCGCAGGGGGACACAGAAGCGTGGCAGTAAACAGTTCAAGGAAGCAACATGTTGGTGCCTTAAACACTGACTTGATTTTCTTCTGGGACTGTATTCGGCCTGAGGAAGTGGGCTGAGAACCACAAAACGCGTTGCCAAGTGCATATTAAAGTATGTTACAAATTATTTTGAATGTGTCATCATTGAGGTAAGCCACCCCAAACTTTTTCATTTTAGTTGCTTTTAACATAGTTTTATCATACCCTGGGCTCCTTTTTTTCCCCCTTTGTGTTACCAACCCTCTTTCAGGAGGGGTATTCTATTTGGCCAGGTGGCCTAACACCACGTTTGCAACCATCTAGAACTTTTTGTACCAAAACAGTGACTGCATCCAGCCTGGCTGGTCACCCGAAGGGAGTCGGGTTTGTGTATCTCCCCCTGCCTACAGTGGTTGGTTGCTCTTCTGCAACCTTCCTTTGTGAGTACATTTGAAGCCAGGATTCGAACCCTGGTATCCCATCTCTCTTGAATACCTAGGTGGGTCAGTACCTATTCAGTAAGAAGTTTTGGGGCAAGACTTCCTAACACTGTAGGGTGGCCCCTTGAGCGCACCCTTAGTGGCTGCAGCTCTTGAGTGCTTTGAGTCCAACAGGAGAAAAGCGCTATACAACTGTTAGGATTATTATTATTCATTCCTTCTCTTTACTGTCGTCCTGGCAAAAGCATCTTTCCAGCTCCTGCTAGATGGACCAATGAGAATCATCCTGATGATAACCTCCAGTATTCCCCTAGTATAGGTATCCCCCCTTCCTGTGTTGGGAACCAAATGTGCCCCCAGTTTAGGTAGCAGATGTGTGTCCCCCCAGTACTGGAAGCCAAATGTGTACTCAGTTTTCAGTAGCCTCTACCAGTATAAGTAGCAGATTTGCCTACAGTATAGGTAGCAGATGCCCCCCCCCCCACTATTGGAAACCAAATGTGCGCCAGTCTTAGGTAGGCTCCCAGTTTAAGTAGCAGATAAGCCTCTACCCAGTTTAGCCATGCAAATGGAATGCTGGATGTGCCGCTTAAGGGAAGATCTGTGGGCGGTGAGTAACCTCATTTATGTTCGTATGTAGAAGCTTTCCAGAGGCGCCAATAGAATAAAAATCACTTAAACGAGCTTAAAACCGATGGGGCAGTGGTGGACCTATCCCATCCATGCGGACAAAGCAAACAAAGGAAGGACTGTGGTATCAACAGTCAAACAACAATTTATTTATACTCCACAGTAAAAATAGGCAACGTGTTTCACGGGCTCAATTCCGCTTCATCAGGCCAATCAAAAAGGATCATACAGCTTATCAGCATCAAAACCACACTGTGGATTAATGTGGATTAATGTGCCTATGGCACCTGTGTCAGTGGTTAGCGTAGTCTTGATTCCATACTCCTAATGAATGGCTGGATAACATACAAATTCTGTTGCTATGGGGCAGGGGGGAGAGGGCTGACAAAGCGGCGCAGGAGTGGTGTCTTGCAGGTATCGGAGTGAGTGAAGAGACCAATGCTCTTGGCCTAATCATTCCGCCAAGCAGATCACTGGCCAAGGTGTTGGGGTCATTGGCGGCCACTGTACACACGATAGATTCTTGCCAGAGGCGGTCGTGTGTCGGTCGAGTTTTATCTAGTGTTTGTACGAGGCTTAGGGCCTCATTCACATCGTCTACTAGCTGCTGTCGCCGTGTGTGCAGCATTCACAGGTGGCAAATTAAGGTAAAGAGCATTGGCAGTTTCAAAGTGTATGGTATCTGCACAGTTATTGACCATTTTGCAACCTCTGATGTTGACCATGTGGATGCCCTGATTTGGCTGTCGGTATGGTGGGTTATTATCCCTGTCTACTAGTTGGCCCTAGTTCAACCATCTAAGTAAACTACTGTACATGTAAGTTATAAGATGGCAAGCATTATGTAGAACTAAGCTTGAAGAACTGAGGAGGCCTTATGTTTGCACAGCCTGCTCAGAAGACCTATGTGCGTAGAAGTAGTCAGGTCCTTGAATGAATGTATTTCAGAAGCAGCGAGCATGCCATAAATTCCTAGAATAACTTCTTCCGCTGTAAATATTTAACTGCTGATATCATTCCTGTAAATGAAGAGCCTGCTATTGACCTATCACCCCCTTAGTATACATCTTGGAGTGCCTTATCAAAATTCCTTATGGTAGGGAGGCCATTTCAATTCCGGCTTGCGCCTCTCGGATGCATCCAGCCTGATAATTGCAATCCATATAGCTTGTTTCAAATATCTTCAGTAAACTTCTAGTTGCGGCTTAAACCACATGTGTAAAAATCCTTTGTCATGGTTTTTCTATATTACTGTGGGAGTTAAAAGCTGCCATGAGCATGACAAGGACACAGGAGTGCTGCACTGTAGTCTAAATGTTGTTTTCTTCCATTATGTGCTTCAATAATAGTTTCATAATGTAAAAAGTATACCGCTATACCCATTGATGCTACAGGATTTTATTACAAATCATTCAAGGACATAAAAACATGTCTATGGAATAATATAATTCTGTAAGCTTTAAAAGAAACCCCAGTAGCCTGCACAGTCAATTCTACATGAGTATTTATTCCAATTGACCAGTGATAATAACCAGTTAGTAGTAATCAAATTAATAAAACAGTTATCTTGTTCGATAATTATAGGCTGTTCGCATTAGGAAATATTGACTATGTTACATTAGAGGGAGCTGAAAAGTATAAGCAGCAATGAAGACTGGTTCTAAACAAGCTGAACTGGTCACAGCAGTGCAGTTTCTCCAGTGTCCATGGGTGCTGCATAAGCCATAGGTCTGAATTGTGTCACCCACTGTTTATCGCTGTAGAAAACCCTGGAG
Organism: Hyperolius riggenbachi; assembly: GCF_040937935.1. NCBI lineage: Eukaryota > Metazoa > Chordata > Amphibia > Anura > Hyperoliidae > Hyperolius > Hyperolius riggenbachi. The sequence goes on along the minus strand of NC_090649.1, from coordinate 171,770,423 downwards.
GCCTTTTTGTGTAACTACAGTAAAGGCAACTTGTTCCTCCTGTCTACAGAAATAAAAAATTGGCCTCTATTCACTGTGACAATGTACGCTGCTGGAGGTGAGAAATAGTGGCTAAGGCATCTGTATGGATGAGCCAAAACATTACAACCACCTCTATAGTATTGTAACAAACATTAGAGAAGTGGTCGGCACTGCATAAGATCCTTTTCATTTTATAGTGGACAATTGATCACTGTAGCATTACATACTGTAAATGAATACAGTTAATTGAACTTGCACATACCTGATCGAGTGGAAGGGTGGTGGGTGTCGTGTGCAAAGAGCCTGACAGTTGTTTCATCGGAAGCTGTAACAACTGTAACCTTTTTTGGCTTTTGGCGAAGCGGGAAAACCTGTGAAATGGCTGTCAGTCCAACCTATCACCCCCGGAGTATGTAACTACTTGGTTTTCTAAGGAGCTCCATTAAAGTCTTAGCAATGTTGGAACTGGTGCCCACCTCTATCCTTCCTGACTATTGTGTTCTGTTTAATATTGTGTAGGTCAACTTCTGCCACCAAAACAGCTCAGAACCATCAAGGCATTGACACCATGAGACCTCTGAAAGTGTTCTTTGGTATCTGACACCAAGACATTAGCAGCAGGAGGAACTTTACTGAATAGAACTTAAACATAATCTGTAAGAAAAATACCCCCCCCCCCCATGGGATACTTACCCCGGGAGGAGAGAGCCTCTGAATCCTAATGAGGCTCTCCCATCCTCCACTGCCCCTTGGTTCCAGCGCTGGCTCCCCTGAAACCACAGCCGTCAAGGATGTTGACTTTGTCACTGGCACAGTAGCTCTTGCAATATTTACCTCTCCCGGCTCCATTGCAGGCACAGTAGCAGCTTGCGATTTGGCTCAGGTGTAAATAGCTGAGCCCGATCAGGCCAGCTCTACTGCACAGGTAAGAGTTGCCTGTGCCGTAGAGCGTGCCCAGCCATTTCCACCTCAGCCCGATCGGAAAGCTTCTCCTGACAGTAGGTGTTCGGGAGGCTTCCAGCATTGGATCGCCAAGGCTTAGGAGTAAAGGAGGTAGCCTCATAAGGATCCAGAGGCGGTGGATTCCGCCACCAAGGTAAGTATCCACCAGGGTTTCTCTTTCTTTCAGATTTCCTTTAAAGCGAATGTCTGTGGAAGAAATAATTGTACTGCGCAGGCGCAGAACTACTGCACCTGCGCAGTACAGTCCAGATGACGTCAGCACCACCACAAGCAGCTCTCATGCAGACGCAGTGGATACCGACCTGCTGAGGTCGGCATTTTGCACCGGAGGGAACCCCAGGCCACCGGCGGGTAGCATAGCTGTGGCGAGGGCACAGGATGGCGGACAGGGGCTGGAGGAAGCCCTGGGTAAGTAGATATTTTTTATTACTTCCTCAGACATTCCCTTTAATTAATAAAATTGCTTATTTTTAACAATATTACTTTATAAATTGTTTAGTCAATGTCGACATCTTTACTGCTAGTAGGTGTGCATAACTGTGTGTTCTGAAGTTAGAAGAAACAACACCTGGTCTCCCAGAATGCTGTGGGAGGAAATTCTTAATGACGAAACATCCTAGGCTAAACATCACTGTGAGGGTGGATTACATACCAGGGTACAGCTATAAATAGATATAGGAAGTATTTTTGCTGAAATGCTGAAACTAGGATAATTAACATAAAAGTGGGTATTCAAAATAATTTACTATGTTCTACTATATGCCGCTGTGCTGCCTCTTTAAAGTAAACCTCCGGACTAAAAATTAATTCAGCAAAACTGAAAAGGCTTGGTGTTTCTTTAACAGTTTCACAGCATCAGAACTTTTTTTTTTTTACCAAAGCATCATTTTTAGCTGCATTTTTACCTAAGCTCCACCCATCAAAGAAAAAAAGCCCGGGCTTTTTTTCTCTGATGCTGTGCAGAGCATGATGGGATTTCCTATGTTGTTATTCACGTTGCCTAGCTACTAGGAGGGGTGATCAGCACACATGACAGTTGGAACTGTGTCTCATGCTCCCTGTCACCTCCTTTCAACCAAAAAGATGACTGCCCCCATGAAATCAAACCTTTGCCTGTTCTTTTAAAACAGTGTGGGTAAGAGATTATATTGCCTATCTATTTTAATTAACATAACTAATGTAACTTAATGACAGTATGTTTGTTTAGGCTGGAGTTCCTCTTTAATTAAGCTAAAGAGACACTTAAAAATGTTAACAACTACAGAAGTACTGTTCATATTATTATGGTTCTGTATGCACTTCACCCTAACCTTCTCTTTCAGCCTGACCCTCCCATAAGCCTAACACTGATATCCACTTTTTAAACTATTTCTAAAACTAATCTTAACAACCATCACTAATGTAAGCTGATAATGGTACGGTAGGTAACACTAATCTTAATTCCTGCGCTAACGACGCACTAGACTTTATAGTAATCCTACCTGCCCAGTAACTCTAGTTTCACATTTCCTTGCCTTTCTGAGTGCTGGAAGAATTGGAAGAACATGCACAAGAGACCTTATGGTAAATTGAGTTGCTTTGTAAAGCCATGCCTAAATTAGAGAAACATCTATTATTAATTTTCGTGACACTGCATAATACCTGTAATTGTCTTCTGTGAGCCTTTTCTATTAATGCTTGTACAGTATGCTACTGAAATAAAGCATTGCACCACTGAAAAAGTTTACTGCTTGTCTAGCAATGTGACGAACACACACACACACACACACACGCACACTTATGGCTGGTACCCACAAGAAAGTGACAATTGCTGGGATTTCCATAGGTGTGGTTGTGAAAGCGCTGAAAATCACTTTGTACAGCGATCAAAAAGTTATTTTGCAGCCATCCTGTACTTTGTATTCAAGCGCAAACACTCCAAAAATGCTGCAGGCACCATGATTGCGATTTCGGGAAAGCGCAATTGCTGCTACTGTGGCTTCACCTCTATTGACTTTTATTGACCTACTGCTTTTGAAATTGCTGGTGATTCAAAAACTCTGCTGAAAGCACACTAGTGAGCCCCAAGCCTTTCAGTCAGTAATAAATTCAGGTTGTAAAGAAAGTGTGACCAGATTCAGTAACTCTGGACTTAGTCACACATTTAGGCTACTTTCACAATGTGTTGTTGAGGTGGAGTGCATGAAATAGAGGCACGGGGAAAAATGGGCGCCTGGTGAAGCCGATATAAGTTTAAAGAAAGAAATAAATGGGTGCGGGATGAAGATGAAATATGTCTAAACGATAAATTCCATAAGGAATTGGGCACTAAATGAAAACAAAAATATTTACAGTGGTAATGATAATAGTAAAACAATGGTAAGGGCTCGTTTCCACTGTTGCGGTGCGGAATCGCCTGGATTCCACTGCGGACGAAATCGCATGCGGATGCGTTTCCGCATGCTGTTTTCCCCGCGATTTCGCAAGGCTAAGAAGCAGGAGAATTTAACCATGTCACTGCCTGTGTAAATTTCCATAACATTACATGCAAAATCGCACGCGAAATCGCGGGGAAAACCGCATGACAAAGCCGCATGCGATTTCCCTATTAAAACCATTGCGGGCGATTCGCCCGCATTCCAGTCACACGCGAAATCTGACAGCTCTGCCGTGCAGATTTCCCCCGCACACCAACACGCACCCGCACGACGCACAAGTGGAAACAATCCTATCCACTTGTATTGCCTATGCGAATCCGCATGCGGTGCCCGCATGCGGATTCGCTATAGTGGAAACGAGCCCTAAATGTTACCAATATTTCACCACAAGTAAACCTAACCCTACTCTTACTCAGAATCCTCCCCCTCCTCCAATACCTAACCCTAAGCCCCCCCTTTCCTGATGCCTAACCCTAAAACCCCCCTTCCTAACGCCTAACCTTAAATCCCCACTTCCTAACCTTATCATTTTCAAAATGAGAAATTTCAAAACGATGTCTAACCTTAAAACCCCCTTCAAAAAATAATTTTCAAAAATGAGAAAAGTGTAAATACAAAGACCAAACTTTTAGGCCTCTTTCACAGTATGACGTTGCGTTTCAGTGCGACGTTAAGGTCGCACAACGTGGCCCTAACGCAACGCATATAGGGTTTGATTCACAAAGCGGTGCTAACTGTTAGCACGCCTGTGAAAACCCCCTTAGCACGTCTAAACAAGCTTTTCGCGCATAAAACTTTACGCGAGTAAAATTTTACGCGCGTACTGCACAGAGCGCAGGGCGCTCCGCGCGAAGTGCCCATTAAAGCCTATGGGACTTAGCGCGCGTAAAACTTTGCGCGCGCAAAGTTAGCGCGCGATCTGATTGAGAAATCCGGTGCTAACCTACTTAGCTCCCTGGTTAGCGCGTCTAAAGACTTTAGACGTGCTAAGTAGGTTAGCACCGCTTTGTGAATCAAGCCCATAGACTTTAACTTGGACATTTTCTTTATGTGTCTCTTGGTACAGTGTTTTCGTAGCACAGTGATGGAATGAAAACGGCGCATGCGTTACATTTTTTTTTTTTATAAAAAAACATTACTGAGCATGTGCAATATAACGCAGCAGATTCATTGCTAAACACACAGCATGCAGCACTTTCTAATAACGCTACACACAAACGCAGCGTTTGCACTGTGAATGTCGCACAGACTTAGTATTGCTGTGCGTTAGTCTGTGTTGAAACATTTTCTAACGTGCGACTTTAACGTTGCACTGTGAAAGACGCCTAAAAAAAACTATGTTCTAATTTTCAATGTATTAGGCACCCACATTTCTGCTTTGGGCATTTTCATCACCTGCTTCCGTTGGTGTGCGTTGTGTCAGATAAAATAATGGCATTGTTAATTGTAATGATATGTTCACATTGGCGCAATAGCAGTTTGGTGTGATAGATCCTTTGTAATAACACGAGGCATCTGTGCAGCACCCGACAACGTGCATGGTATCAGTTGCAGTAAAACGTATTGTATGCTTTACTGTATGCGTCACATTGCACTCGTAGTGCAGAGTGTGACTTTTCTCCTTCCTTGCATCGTGACCCTGTTTATTACAGAATATGCAACACAACACCTCAGTGTGAACAGCTTTTTTTAGGCCTGGAACCCACTACAAAATGCTATCACTAATCGCAATCGCTGGCGTTTTTAATAAGCGGTTTGTAAGCGATTTCATGAGCGATTGCTGGCGATTTTGGTAGCGTTTTTAAAAAGTGTCAGCTTTTTGCCAACGATTTGTGTAGCGATTAGCATTTTTAATTCTGATTGGTCCTTTTAATTACCGTATATACTCGCAAGCAAGCCGACCCGCATATAAGCCGACCCTCCAACTTTTACCTGAAAAACCAGGAAAAAATGATTGACCCTCATATAAGCCGGGGGTAGGAAATGCTGGTCGCGTGATCCCCCCAGTGTGTCCCAGTATAGCTAGTATAGTGCCCAGTATGGGTAGGTAGTGCCTCAGTATAGCTAGTAAAGTGCCCAGTATAGCTAGTATAGTGCCCAGTATAGCTAGTATAGTGCCCCAGTATAGCTAGTATAGTGCCCCAGTATAGCTAGTATAGTGCCCCAGTATAGCTAGTATAGTGCTCAGTATAGGTAGATAGTGCCCAGTATAGCTAGTATAGTGCCCAGTATAGCTAGTATAGTGCCTCAGTATGGCTAGTATAGTGCTCCAGTATAGCTAGTATAGTGCCCAGTATGGGTAGGTAGTGCCCCAGTATAGCTAGTATAGTGCCCAGTATGGGTAGGTAGTGCCTCAGTATAGCTAGTATAGTGCCCAGTATGGGTAGGTAGTGCCTCAGTATAGCTAGTATAGTGCTCAGTATAGCTAGTATAGTGCCCAGTATAGCTAGTATAGTGCCCCAGTATAGCTAGTATAGTGCTCAGTATAGGTAGATAGTGCCCAGTAGAGCTAGTATAGTGCCCAGTATAGCTAGTATAGTGCCTCAGTATGGCTAGTATAGTGCCCCAGTATGGCTAGTATAGTGCCCCAGTATAGCTAGCATAGTGCCCCAGTATAGTGCTCAGTATAGGTAGATAGTGCTCAGTATAGCGCCCCAGTATGGGTAGGTAGTGCCCCCCCCCCCACGGCCGCCACTGCTATTAGCTTACCTGGCGGCTTCCTCTATTCCCCTCTCCGTCTCCTGCTCGCCCGTGTAAATAATTCACAGCAGCTCGCCCCACGGCAGCTGCTGTGTGATGACAGAGGAAGCCGTAGAGAGAGCGGCTTCCTGTAGCGGCAATGTGTATCGCCGTTACTATGGGAACCGCTCTCCCCACAGCTTCCTCCCTTATCACACAGCAGCCGCCGTGGGGCGAGCTGCTGTGAATTATTTACACGGGCGAGCAAGAGACAGAGAGGGGAATAGAGGAAGCCGCCGGGTAAGCTAATAGCGGCAGCGTCCGCAGGGGGAGTGGAGGGGACCACGAACCACAGACCACATCACTCGCAAGCAAGCCGACTGCCCAACTTTTGGCCCACCTTTTGGGGGTCAAAAATTCGGCTTGCTTGCAAGTATATACGGTAATTTTTTATTTTTTTACAGTGTGCAGTAATGTAAAAACGCTAGCAAAATCGCTCTGTGTAGGTTTTGATGAGCAATTACGCCAGCATTTATATTCTTTACATTGCAGAAACACTAACGCTAATCGCTAAACGCTAAAAATGCTGCACGTCCTGCGTTTGCCATTTTGGTAATCACAATCGCTCCAGTGAAATTTGGCCCATCCATTAACATTAGCTGAGCGTTTAGGGAAATCGCTATCGTTTTGAATTGCTCCCTAAACGCTCACAAAATCTCACTAGTGGGTTTGAGCCGTCACATGGGAGGCTGAAAGTGGTGAATTCACCATCTGTTATCAGTTACCCTGAACCAGCTGGGAACTAGCTAGCGCTCTGCATAGGCAGTGTAGTTGTGACCACTGAGCACAGGCGCAACATGATGCATTTTTTTTTTGCTGCCAGGTAACTGCATAACTGCATCGCTTGTCAAGCTCCCTGACACACATAAGGGTTATAAGAGCTGCTGCTTGGCTGCATTAAATTGCAGCTGGAGCCTGGAGGTGCACTGTAGCTGAGAGATGGCAGAGGCCTTAGTTATGTAGTCATTAGAACCTTTAACCTTAATTTTGTTCTTTTCTTGAAGAAAGATCTCAATACTCAGAAAACCTCACTGATTGGATCTTGGGCAGAGGGCACACAGCTGACATTGGGAATGATTCACAAAGCTTTTTTACCTGTGTTCCTGTTCCTGTGTACCTGTGTTTTAACCTTATCTACATTACTTTTTTAAGCCCCCAAAGAGCAAAAATATAATATCATTAAGGTAAACAAGTAATATTGAAATGAAGTTAATCAGGAACAACTTTGAGTGTTTTTTTTTTCTTGTAAATGTGCTGAAAGGTTATTTTTATCAATTAGGTGATAAATAATTCATTTATGAGAAGCTTTGTGAATAGAGCCCATTCTATGCTAAAGTAGAACCGACAAACTTTTTAAATTTTTTTCCCTGTAGTTTTGGACAGAATGAGAGAAGTCAGAACCTCTGTCAGAGTTTATTGTGATTTGTATCCCTATTAGCGATATTCCGCTCAAATCCTGCTACTGGTGACACAAAAGCCAGCGCAAGAATCTATGTAATGGGTACACATACAGCAATAAAAATCTAATGGGGTTTCCTGCACAAAAACAAGTATTTTATCTGATATGTCCACCCTGAAGATATCCTGACACTTCCTGTAGTTAATGACATGTCAAGCTGTAAGGGGACATCTCTCCACTGGGGGCACAGACAACAATACATGCCAAACATTTGTTGCAGCCTGCTCAGCTCTGCCAATACAAAATAATTGTCTAGCGCTTCGCTCTAAGGAACATTTCAACACATTTATTCTAATTTACTGAGTAGGTAAATTCTGTAGGTAAATTCTGCAGTTACCCGTTAATCCAGAACATATTAGGCTTGATTCACAAAGCCATGCTAACTGTTAGCACGCTGGTGAAAAGCCCATTATCACGCCTAAACTCAGTTTAGGCGTGATAAAATAAACTCGCACGCAAAGTTTACGCGCTCAATGCCATTAAACCCTATGCGACTTTTCACGCACATCGGACTTTGCATGCACAAAACATTGCGCGCAAAACTTTACACGCGAGTTTTTCCCTCAATGCGGTGCTAACCTTCTTAGTGCAATGCTTATCACGCCCAAAAGTCTTTAGGTGTGCTCAGGGGTGAGCCTGGGGTGCCTGGCACCTGGGTGCAAGATTTTCTCTGGCGCCTATGGGAGTGCTCAGCCACATAACCACACCCATGTCCTGCCTAATCACACCCATGTCCCCCGTTTAGGTAGTGAGTGACAGGGACCCCAGTTTAGGTAGTGAGTGACAGGGACCCCCATTTAGGTAGTGAGTGACAGGGACCCCCTTTAGGTAGTGAGTGACAGGGACCCCCTTTAGGTAGTGAGTGACAGAGACCCCCGTTTAGGTAGTGAGTGACAGGGACCCCCGTTTAGGTAGTGAGTGACAGGGACCACCGTTTAGGTAGTGAGTGACAGGGACCCCCTTTAGGTAGTGAGTGACAGGGACCCCGTTTAGGCAGTGAGTGACAGGGACCACCATTTAGGTAGTGAGTGACAGGGACCCCCTTTAGGTAGTGAGTGACAGGGATCCCCTTTAGGTAGTGAGTGACAGGGACCCCGTTTAGGTAGTGAGTGACAGGGACCCCGTTTAGGTAGTGATTGACAGGGACCCCGTTTAGGCAGTGAGTGACAGGGACCCCCCCTCTAGCTGCCGCTCCCCCCTCACCTTGCAGCCAGCAGCAGCAGCCCAGCATCAGACCTCAGGATCAGCGGGTGACCCGACCAGTAAGAGCGGGCGCCGGACGCACCCGCTCTATATGAGGAAGTGATGTCACTTCCGAATATCAGTGCGGTGTGCTAGGTCCTAGCGCCCGCACTATTGGTCACCGCCTGATCGAGGTCTGACGTGCTAGAGGGAGAGGGAGAGGGGAGCGGCGGCTAGAGTGGGGGAGCGGCGGCTAGAGGGGGTGAGCGGCGGCCGGGCGGCGCCTCTCGGAGAGAGGTGCCTGGGTGCAATGCACCCGCAGCACCCGCCCAGGTGCGGCCCTGGGCGTGCTAACTAGGTTAGCACCGCTTTGTGAATCAAGCCCATAGTATAAGAAGTATGCTGTATATTTTAAAGGGAATCTGAAGTGAAAATAAACTTATGATCAGTGGTGCTCAGCAGAGCTCGAATATTCGAGTAGCTCGAATATTCGCGCTCTTTTTCAGCTATTCGAGCTCGGTATTCGAGCTCCGAATAGCTGGAGCTATTCGAATGGGCTATTCGAGTGAACTCGAATAGCCCATTCACTATTCGCGCTATTCGAGCTAACAGCGCTATTCGAGCTCGAATACCGAGCTCGAATAGCGTCATAGCCCAGATTGATGTCCTTAGAGCCAATCAGAGGGCTCCCAGGCCCTCTGACGGCAGCCAATCACTGAGGGGGACCCTGGCCAGCCCCTACCCTATAAATAGCGGCCGCCATGTTCCGTTTCTCCGTCCTTGCCCGACTTTGCACAGAGAGAGATCTGCTCCTTTGTGCGTTGGCTTAGCAAGAGCTTTATTGTGGTCATTTACCTAGCGTTTTTGCTCACATACACCTCCTATATACACCTATATTGTTGTTAGTTAGATAGACATTGTATTTTAGTTAGTAGCTTTTGTGTTACATAGAGAGAGACTCAGACAGCTGCTGCAGGCTTACAGCTTTAGGCCTCAGGGCCTTGCCTGTGTGGGCAGCTGTTCTCTCCTGTCCTCTGTTTATTTCTCATCTATACCAGTATTTCTGCTGTCCTTTAGTACTGATTGATTGTATTTTGTATTGTAGTTATATACTGTAACTGTACTAGGACACTCACTCAGTCACTGTTCATAGGCTACTAGCTCCTGCGTGTGCGTGCACTCACTGTCTGTGTACTGTACACACACTCTATTTCCTTCTGAATAGTTATATACTGTAACTGTACTAGGACACTCACTGACTGTCACTGTTCATAGGCTAGCTCCTGCGTGTGCGTGCACTCACTGTCTGTGTACTGTAGTATACACACACTCTATTTCCTTCTGAATAGTTATATACTGTAACTGTACTAGGACACTCACTCACTGACACTGTTCATAGGCTACTAGCTCCTGCGTGTGCGTGCACTCACTGTCTGTGTACTGTAGTGTACACACACTCTATTTCCTTCTGAATAGTTATATACTGTAACTGTACTAGGACACTCACTGTCACTGTTCATAGGCTACTAGCTCCTGCGTGTGCGTGCACTCACTGTCTGTGTACTGTAGTGTACACACACTCTATTTCCTTCTGAATAGTTATATACTGTAACTGTACTAGGACACTCACTGTCACTGTTCATAGGCTACTAGCTCCTGCGTGTGCGTGCACTCACTGTCTGTGTACTGTACACACACTCTATTTCCTTCTGAATAGTTATATACTGTAACTGTACTAGGACACTCACTGTCACTGTTCATAGGCTACTAGCTCCTGCGTGTGCGTGCACTCACTGTCTGTGTAGTGTACACACACTCTATTTCCTTCTGAATAGTTATATACTGTAACTGTACTAGGACACTCACTGTCACTGTTCATAGGCTACTAGCTCCTGCGTGTGCGTGCACTCACTGTCTGTGTAGTGTACACACACTCTATTTCCTTCTGAATAGTTATATACTGTAACTGTATTAGGACACTCACTCACTGACACTGTTCATAGGCTACTAGCTCCTGCGTGTGCGTGCACTCACTGTCTGTGAACTGTAGTGTACACACACTCTATTTCCTTCTGAATAGTTATATACTGTAACTGTACTAGGACACTCACTGTCACTGTTCATAGGCTACTAGCTCCTGCGTGTGCGTGCACTCACTGTCTGTGTACTGTACACACACTCTATTTCCTTCTGAATAGTTATATACTGTAACTGTACTAGGACACTCACTGTCACTGTTCATAGGCTACTAGCTCCTGCGTGTGCGTGCACTCACTGTCTGTGTACTGTACACACACTCTATTTCCTTCTGAATAGTTATATACTGTAACTGTACTAGGACACTCACTCACTGACACTGTTCATAGGCTACTAGCTCCTGCGTGTGCGTGCACTCACTGTCTGTGTACTGTAGTGTACACACACTCTATTTCCTTCTGAATAGTTATATACTGTAACTGTACTAGGACACTCACTGTCACTGTTCATAGGCTACTAGCTCCTGCGTGTGCGTGCACTCACTGTCTGTGTACTATACACACACTCTATTTCCTTCTGAATAGTTATATACTGTAACTGTACTAGGACACTCACTGTCACTGTTCATAGGCTACTAGCTCCTGCGTGTGCGTGCACTCACTGTCTGTGTAGTGTACACACACTCTATTTCCTTCTGAATAGTTATATACTGTAACTGTACTAGGACACTCACTCACTGACACTGTTCATAGGCTACTAGCTCCTGCGTGTGCGTGCACTAACTGTCTGTGAACTGTAGTTTACACACACTCTATTTCCTTCTGAATAGTTATATACTGTAACTGTACTAGGACACTCACTGTCACTGTTCATAGGCTACTAGCTCCTGCGTGTGCGTGCACTCACTGTCTGTGTACTATACACACACTCTATTTCCTTCTGAATAGTTATATACTGTAACTGTACTAGGACACTCACTGTCACTGTTCATAGGCTACTAGCTCCTGCGTGTGCGTGCACTCACTGTCTGTGTAGTGTACACACACTCTATTTCCTGCTGAATAGTTATATACTGTAACTGTACTAGGACACTCACTCACTGACACTGTTCATAGGCTACTAGCTCCTGCGTGTGCGTGCACTCACTGTCTGTGTACTGTAGTGTACACACACTCTATTTCCTTCTGAATAGTTATATACTGTAACTGTACTAGGACACTCACTGTCACTGTTCATAGGCTACTAGCTCCTGCGTGTGCGTGCACTCACTGTCTGTGTACTGTACACAGACTCTATTTCCTTCTGATTACTGATTGATTATTGTAATTTCTGGTTGTACTTACTGTTACTACTTACTGTACTAGTAGGGACACTCAGTCACTGTTCATAGGCTAGCTCCTGCGTGTGCGTGCACTCACTCACTGTCTGTGTACACACACTCTATTTCCTTGTGATTATTACTACTGATTATTGTAACTTCTAGTTGTACTTACTGACTCTGTTACTACTTACTTACTGTACTAGACACTCACTCAGTCACCTCGCCCACCAACCCACTCCATTAAAGTACCCCACTTTTCACCCGCCCTTTTAAAAAACTTTTGTGTTTACGCCCAAAACATCGAAGATGTCTGGAAGTGGCAGCCAGCGCGGTCTGGGCAAGGGGAAGGGCAGCAAGGGAATCAGGAGGAGAGGGAGCAGCATTGTGGCAAGCCGCGGGCGCGGCCGCGCCACCATGCACAGTTCCGCAGCAGCAGCGTCAGTGGCTAACATTCCTCCTATAGCCACTGGCCGTGAACGCTTTGGGCGCCGCCCAGCAGGAGCATCTGCAACTCACGCTGCAGAGACACAGCAGCAGCAGCGTGTAGCACCTGCTCCGATTTTCCTCCAGCCGGGTCGGAAACGTCCCATTGAGGAAAAGGATGCAGACACTGTGGTGCAACTGATGACGGAGGATGAGCAGCCCGCCATCAGCTCTGCATCCGAGGCCTCCACCCTCACTACCACCACCACCACCCCTGTTCGCAGCAGCCGCCCAGCAGGGCCTGGGGAGGAGGCCAGTTCACCGTCAGTCGCCGACCTGTCACTCAGCACTCTTTTGACCCCAGGCATGATGAGTCAATTGTCTGCTGTTGTTGGCGATTTGGAGGAGGAGATGCTGATGGGCACTTTGGGGGATGAGGGATTGGACAGCAAGACTGTGGCGACAGTCAAGCAGCCCATCCATGCATCAGGAGAGGAGTTTGGGGGGTCATCATCCCAGCAGGACATGTTTCAGGAGGGGGAGGATGATGATGACACAGTGACAGACAGAGACTGGGTGCCACCAGCTCCAGGGGATGTCGTCATCAGCAGCTCTGAGGAGGAGGAGGAGGATGCGCTTGTGGGCCTTGCAAGGAGGCGCATCATTGCAAGCATTGGCAGCAGTAGGCAGGTCCCCCAGCCTGCTGGTGTCTCAGGCTCAGCAGCAGCAGCAGCATCTGCCAGTACCACCACCAGCCGCACCCAAGCCCCCCCCCCCCCCCAACCACCACAGGGAGACAGGCAGCAGCGGTTCCATGCCGTAGGGGGTTGTTTTTGTCACCAATCTGGCGCTTTTTCACCATGCCCACAGTGTACAGCAAGTACGCCACTTGCAACCACTGTCAGCGGAAGTTGAGCAGAGGTGCAGACCCCTTAAAGTTCAGCACCAGCTCGCTCATCAACCACCTTGCTGCGAAACATTTCCACCAGCATGAGGAGTTCCAGAGGCTGAAGGCATCTGGTGCTGGCAGTTGCACCACACCCATCACTGCACAGCCTTCAGCAGCAGCAGCAGCAGCAACAGCAGCCACCCGCCCTCCTGCTCCTCCAGCAGCACCAGCAGGAGTGCGAAAACGCACTGCTCCTCCCCCCTCTGCAACTCCTGCCGCCGACACTGAGGCCTGTTCTGGCAGCCAGTCCTCAGTGGCCTCCTCTGCTGTGTCTGCTGATTCCCGTGCCAGCAAAAGGCCACGCCAGAGCCTTTTGAGCGAGTCCTTCCAGGGGGTGGTTAGGGCTCTGCCTCCCAGCAGCCATCGCGTGCGGCAGCTGAACGGCTTGCTGGCACGGGCCATGTGCTCCCAACTCCTGCCGTACACGCTCGTGCAGGAGAGGAGCGACATTCGTGCGCTGCTTGCTTGCGCAGCCCCAGACTGGCAGCTCCCCAGCAGACACTTCTTCGCCCGCAAGGCCATTCCTGCACCGCTTTGTGATGGCCAATGTGGAGCGAGGGCTGGAGCACGCGGTTGGTGAAAGGGTCCACGTCACCATGGACTCCTGGAGCAGCCGCTTCGGGACAGGCTGCTACCTGTCCTTCACTGTCCACTGGGTCAGCTTGGTGGAAGGGGGTGAGGATGGGAGAGCAGCAGCGGGCACAGCAGCAGCAGCAACACAGTGGGTGGTGCCACCCCGCAGGGTCGGGGGAACTGCAGCAGGTTCCTCCGATCCTCTGCCATCCTCCGGCACACCTGGCCAAACCCCCCGCCTCAGCAGCAGCGTGAAGGCCCGCCACTGCCAAGCGCTGCTGCACTTGGTCAGCCTTGGGAAGACCAAGCTGATGGCAACCCATGTGTTGGCCAAACTCCAGGAGCAGGAGAGGATTTGGCTGACCCCCAGAGGCCTCAGAGTCGGAGAGGTGGTGGCCGACAATGGGGCCAATCTGGTTGCCGCAATAGACAGGGGAAACCTGACCCACATCCCCTGTCTTGCCCACGTGCTGAACCTGGTGGTGCAGAAGTTCTTGCGCACCTACCAGGGGATGGGCGAACTGCTGGAAACGGCAAGGAACGTTGTGCGTCACTTCCGGCGCTCGGCTGCAGCCTGTGCGAGCCTGGAAGACGTGCAAAAGGAGCTGGAGCTGCCACGCCATCGGCTGATCCTTGACGTTCCGACTCGCTGGAACTCCACCCTGGCGATGTTGGAGCGTCTGGTTGAACAGAAGCACGCTGTCAACCAGTACCTTGCCCTGGCCACTGTTTCCGCCGCTCAGAGAAGGGACAAGACCAGCAACATCCCGTCCATCGTCCCTGATGATGACTGGAGGCACATGCAGCAGGTGTGCTTAGTGCTGGCTCCCTTTCTGCAGGCCACTAACATGGTGAGCAGGGACCATGCTATGGTCTGCGAGTGGGTGCCCCTGGTTTGTCTGCTGAACAGGGCCTTCGATGCTTTGCTGGAACAGGGAGCGGCAGCCTTGGACCAGCAGGAGCGGCAAGCAGCTGCACAGTCCACCTCTGAGGGGAAGGAGGAGGAGGACTTGGTGGAGGTCCCTGACCTTGCTGCTGATGAGGGCGATCAGCACAGCGCAGCTGAGTTGGTGCGGGGGTGGAGAGAGGATGAGGCGGCAGAGGAGGAGGATGAGGAGGACAGCACTGCCGTCGATGTGCCAGCAGACGTGGCCCGCCTCTTCCCAATGGCAGCGCACATGCTGACGTGCCTGCGCAGGGACCCCAGGGTGATCCAGATGAAGCAGAGGGAGGACATCTGGATCAGCATGATGTTGGACCCGCGCCTCAAGGGGAAGTTGAGCCAGTTCCTGCCGCCTGCAGGAGGAGACCCAGCGCAACAAATAAGGAGCTTGCAGCAGGCCCTTGTTGAGCGCTTGGAGGAAGCCTTCCCCCAGCCTTCCACCCCCACTGTCCAGCCAGCACAGAGGCAGCAGCAGGTGCCTGCATCCAGCAGCAAGCGCCCCACAGACCTGCTGTCTCTCAGCCACGAGCTCTACAGGACTGTAGAGGCTCCGGCAGCAGTGACTAGAGAGGAGGTGCATGCAGCAGCATCCTCCTCCGGTCACAGCCAGCGCCTGACCCGCATGGTGGCTGACTACATGGGGTCCTACAGCGGGCTTGACAGCGATGCCCCTGTTGATCCCATGGAGTATTGGGTCAAGCGCCTGGAGATCTGGAGCGAGCTGGCGCAGTACGCCCTGGAAGTGCTGTTCTGCCCCCCTTCCAGCGTGCTGTCCGAGCGCTGCTTCAGTGCAGCTGGTGGCGTGGTCACCGAGAAACGCTCACGTCTGTCTCACAAGTCTGTGGACAGACTGACGTTTCTCAAGATGAACCAGGCGTGGGTGGAAGGCGAGTTCCTGACCCCTGTTTTCGGCGAGAGGGGGACATGAACTGGCTGCCGGAACTTAGAACCATCGTTAATGTGCCTTACCACCCTTTACCACCTCCTGGCTCCTGCTCACTAAGCCAGCCTGGTTCACTTTGACTATTACGTCGCCTGCAGCCACACATTTTACAACTACAGTGGGCTGCTGTGTACTGCCCTTCTGCTGTCTGTCTGTGTTTCCCACTGCCAGGGTACACAGATTTACCTTCTGCTGCCACTCTGCCACCAGCTATTACGCCAAACAATAGCTATATCTGTGTAATTTGCTGTAAAAAAAAAAAAAAAAGTAAACCATTAAAAGAAAAAAAAAAAAGGTTTAATTTTTCTGAGGTGCCCGGGTTGAAAACTGTGTTGTCCCAGTTGTGTATTGGACACGATGTGGGCTGCACGACCACTGTCTGGGACCTCCTGTTGTGTTTATTTACAGCCCTGGTATCACCCGCTAGGTACCAGGGCTATTATGTCACGCTGCCTGCCTGCTGCCACACTCACACTACTCCTCCATTCCTCCTGTTGCTGCTGCTGTCTGTCTGTGTTTCCCACTGCCAGGGTACACAGAATTACATTCTGCTGCCACTCTGCCACCAGCTATTACGTCAAACAATAGCTGCTCACATTACTCCTCCATTCCTCCTGCTGCTGCTGCTGTCGGTCTGTTTTTCCCACTGCCAGGGTACACAGAATTACATTCTGCTGCCACTCTGCCACCAGCTATTCCGTCAAAAAATAGCTATATATCTGTGTAATTTGTTTTACAACAAAACCAAAAAACCATAAAAAAAAAAAAGGTTTAATTTTTCAGAGGTGCCCGGGTTGAAAACTGTGTTGTCCCAGTTGTGTATTGGACACGATGTGGGCTGCACGGCCGCTGTCTGGGACCTCCTGTTGTGTTTATTTACAGCCCTGGTATCACCCGCTAGGTACCAGGGCTATTATGTCACGCTGCCTGCCTGCTGCCACACTCACACTACTCCTCCATTCCTCCTGCTGCTGCTGCTGTCTGTCTGTGTTTCCCACTGCCAGGGTACACAGAATTACATTCTGCTGCCACTCTACCACCAGCTATTACGTCAAACAATAGCTGCTCACATTACTCCTCCATTCCTCCTGCTGTTGCTGCTGTCGGTCTGTGTTTCCCACTGCCAGGGTACATAGAATTACATTCTGCTGCCACTCTGCCACCAGCTATTACGTCAAAAAATAGCTATATATCTGTGTAATTTGTTTTACAAACAAAACCAAAAAAACCATAAAAAAAAAAGGTTTAATTTTTTAGAGGTGCCCGGGTTGAAAACTGTGTTGTCCCAGTTGTGTATTGGACACGATGTGGGCTGCACGACCGCTGTCTGGGACCTCCTGCCGGCTGTGTTCATTTACAGCCCTGGTATCACCGCTAGGTACCAGGGCTATTATGTCACGCTGCCTGCCTCATTGACTGCCTGCTGCCACACACTCATCCTCCTCCTCCTGCTGCTGAATTTACCTCCTGCTGTCTGTGTGTTTCCACTGCCAGGGAGCACAAACAATGGCGCTTCCAACATGCGTGTGCCACCAGCTATTTGTTACGCTCAAAAATAGCTGCATTTCTTTAAAAAAAAAATTGAAAAGAGAAATAAGTGAAGAAGAAGAAGACGATATAGAAAAAGAAGGAGAAGAAGAAGAAGGAGAGGAAGAAGAAGAAGAAGATGAAGAAGAAGGAGAAGAAGAAGAAGATGAAGAAGAAGAAGAAGATGAAGAAGAAGAAGAAGATGAAGAAGATCAAGAAGATCAAGAAGAAGAAGATGAAGAAGATGAAGAAGATGAAGAAGATGAAGAAGAAGAAGATGAAGAAGATGAAGAAGATGATGAAGAAGAAGAAGATGAAGAAGAAGAAGATGAAGAAGATGAAGAAGATGAAGAAAAAGAAGATGAAGAAGATGAAGAAGAAGAAGATGGAGAAGAAGAAGAAGAAGAAGAAGAAGATGAAGAAGAAGAAGAAGAAGAAGAAGATGAAGAAGATGAAGAAGATGATGAAGAAGAAGAAGATGAAGAAGAAGAAGATGAAGAAGATGAAGAAGAAGATGAAGAAGAAGAAGATGATGATGAAGAAGATGAAGAAGAAGAAGAAGAAGAAGAAGAAGAAGAAGACAATATAGAAGAAGAAGAAGAAGATATAGAAGAAGATATAGAAGAAGAAGAAGAAGATATAGAAGATAAAGAAGAAGAAGAAGAAGTATATACAGTACTGAACAAAATTCTGGACACAACTTCTCTTTCCACTTTTTTTTTAAAGGAACATCCCCACATAATCACTTGCTGTTGTTACTTGGAAAAAAAGAGGTTTCTTGCATCATTCACCCTCAAAACAAGTGTTGGAAGCTATTTAAGGCCAATTCGAATAGTCAGCTCGAATAGTTAGCTCGAATACCGACTCGAATAGTGAGCTCGAAGTCCGAGATTGAATCGAATAGTAAAAATTATTCGACTCGAATATTCGACTGACCTCGAATAATTTACTATTCGAATTCGACCAAACTCGAATTTTAAAAAGGGGTATTTGAGCACCACTACTTATGATATAATGATTTGTGTGTGTAATACAGCTAAGAAATAGAACATTAGTAGCACAGATAGGAGTTATATTGTTTCCAGTACAGGAAGTGTTAAAAAACTTCAGTTGTTATCTATGCAAAAGAGCTTCTCTGAGCTCTCTGACCAAGCTTGGTCAGTTACAGTGCTGTTTTCTGAAGCACTTATTTCAACAAGCCTCCTACTGTTTCTTGTTTGTTTTAAGGAAATCTGAGGTGACATATGTACAGCGCCAAGCACACAAATAACTAGGCTGTGTTCCTATTTTTCTTTCCCTGCCTGAAAGAGTTAAATATCAGGTGTGCAATTGACAATTTCTGTCCGGGTCAGGACCAGGTTGGAAGCGGGTCAGACTATAATGTAATCCTCACTGATAAGGAATTGCAGCCATATAACACTTTCCTGGCAGTAAATGGCTTCTGAGAGTAGGAAAGAGAAAAAAAAGTCAATAGTTCACAGATTTTAGCTTTGGCATACTTCAATGTATGTATCACTGAGCAGAGACATTGAAACAGTAATAACTTAAAAAGTAGATTTAAATATACTGTGGGACACCTTAAAACGTCATTTTTAGAAGAAGGAGGATAGATACAATTGTTTATCTCATTAGTTAATTTTCACCTAGGATGTCCATTAAGATTTTACTGTAGGAAAGTTCAAAGGATCATTAGCTTGGTTTCATAGTTTAAAATACTTTTGTAAACTGCTAATATTAGAGAATGATGCAATGTTATAAAAATAAAGCTATATAATTGAAAATTAAAAAAATGAGACTCCTTTCTTTGCTCCTAATGTTCTATTAATTACTCTTCTATTAATGTTCTATTAGTGTACTACACATACAATTCATCATATCATAACTTTTTTGTTTTTTTGGCTTCAGCGTCACTTTAATGCTGTATGTTTTTTGCAGTTATCATGCATCTAGTTATGGTTTTGTGATTGGTAGGCCAGGCTGAGGATTTTATGTGATCACTGCCCAGACTAGGCTAATTTATTCAGTTTTCCTCCTAAGCAAGAAGCAGTCAAGTAAAAGTAACACAGAAATAAAGCTCTGATGTTTAAAACAATGGTAGAAGTTTCGCCTCTTGTTATATCAATGTTCTGCACAGCGGGAATGACAGCACAGAGAGGTTTCATTTGCTTGTCTTATCTCAAACTACAAATCATGCATGGGGAAATCTATTGGAATGCCGTTTTTATGAGTAACCCACGGTGCTACAGTCATTATTCTCACATGTCTTTTGTCAGGCTCTTTTTAGGCAGGAAAAGAAGCACCTTCTGCTGAAACGATGAGCACTGATTTTGTTGTACTTCCTCTTGGAAAGAATGGGAACTCTGTCAGATTAAAAACAAAGTGAGTACCATACCTTGGATAATGCGCTGCTAAACTGCTTACACAAATTTCAGTAAAAGTACAACTGATTATTTAGTTATGTGTTGCCATCTATAAAACTTAAAGTGAATCTGTATTGTTAAAATCGCACAAAAGTAAACATACCAGTGCGTTAGGGGACATCTCCTATTACCCTCTGTCACAATTTCGCCGCTCCTCGCCACATTAAAAGTGGTTAAAAACAGTTTTAAAAAGTTTGTTTATAAACAAACAAAATGGCCACCAAAACAGGAAGTAGGTTGATGTACAGTATGTCCACACATAGACAATACATCCATACACAAGCAGGCTGTATACACCCTTCCTTTTGAATCTCAAGAGATCATTTGTGTGTTTCTTTCCCCCTGCAGCTATCTTCCACTGAAGTGTCAGGCTGTTTCTTCCTGCAGAGTGCAGACAGCTCTGCCTGTATGTAATTCCTCAGTATGTGAAAGCCCAGCCAGCTCAGAGGAGGATTTATCCAGCTTGTAAAAGAAAAGAGAGAAGCTGCCCTAATCTAAATAATACACAGGCAGTGTGCAGAGAGGGGCCTGGAGGGGGGAGATCCATCACAGAACCACAACACTGAAGAACTTGGCAGCCTTCCAGACACAGGCTGACAAGTCTGACAAGAGAGAGATAAGTTGATTTATTACAGAAATGGTGATAGTAAAACGTGCTGCAGTAAGCCAGAGCACATTAGAATAGCTTTTGGAACTTGTAGGATGATAAAAAACAGGATGCAATTTTTGTTACGGAGTCTCTTTAAGATAAAATTGTTACAAGTTATGCTACACAGTCATGTTATGTTAGAAAGATATGAGGCTGCTATTTATTACTCCTTTTCAAAGTGCCGTGTGCTTGACTTTTGTTCTTATCCTATGTCAATAATGGTTTCTGAATCACTAACGTACCTTTTCTGCCTGTCTGGTGCTCCCGTGCATCGGCAACACTTGCTAGTGCTCAAAAAGGGTGTTGGAAAGGCGGCTCCATATGGAGTTGCAGCAAAACACATCTGTGACCATATTTTTCGGCATATAAGACTCACATTTTCTTCCCCACAAAAATATGGAGGACAAGTTACTGCATCTTATATGCTAAATACAGGGAGTCCCCGACAAACAGCCAACCTGCCACAATGTCGGGCACTCCCTGTATTGTTCCCATGTTTCCTCTGCTCCCCCTAAATCAGGGATATCAAACCAGTCCTTCGAGGGCCGAGGTCCTCACACATTTTTGACACTGCTCAAATTAACTGATGGGTCTGAATCAGGAAAGGTGTGGTCCATCAGGTAGAACACATTACTCTATTTCTCAGTTCATCCTAAACATTGGCATGGATCTGGCCTGGAGTTCGACACCTGTGCCCTAAATAAACGAAAGCAGTGGCAACACAGCTTACCTAATCCATTGGAGCTCGGTGATCAGAGACTTCGCCTCTCCTTCACTGCACCCCTAGTGTCGGCTTCTGCTGTGACTTGATGCAGGTCAGGTGACACACTGGGAGCTGTATGTGCACTCAGGAAAGCTGCTGGGAGCTGCAGGAAGTGTAGAAGATGGAGCCAGGAGGTTCGGTAAGTCGCTTCTGCTATGCATAGCTCTGCAAAATATGAAAATTCCACCCCCATTTTGTCCCCAGACATGCCAGATGCCAGTTAACCGCACCGCTCCCATACTACCATACTTCTCTTCAGTCCCATGGACTTACCTCCAGCTCCTACTGTGGTCCTACACATCTCCCGTGATATTTGATTTCACAGCTTGTAGCAGCACACTGCGTGTGTGCTACTACTTGGACTCCTGTCTCCACTTTCCCTGTTGAGGAGCCACCTCACTCATGAACCCCAGTAACAGACACCCATGACCGACCCCTGTAAAAAACGGCACCTTATGACAGACTCTAGTAACAGAAAGCTCCTTGGCAGGCTTCAGTAAACAGCACCTCATGACAGACTCCAGTAACAGACAGCACCACATGACAGACCCCAGTATCAGATAGTCCCCCAGTCACAGACAGCCTCCCCATTAACAAATCAGCCTCCCTACTCTGTACAATTCCCCTCACTGTCACTATGGCTGGGGTAGGATGGCAGCTAAACCGCACCCCCTTTAATCTGGCACCCATGGAACAAGCTGTGCTGTGCCATATGCTAGATACACCCCTGGCCAAGTAGCCCAATTTGTTTTGTGTAGAGACATTGGGGAGATTGAGCAGGATATGTCCTACTGTAGCTCACAGCTGGTAATACAATAACAGTCAGTCAAGTAAGGTGTTGGAAGCATGTGTACTTATAGCATTGGCAATAAAAATCTAGTTTGTGTATGTTGCTTTAGATACCACCAAATGATCAGCATGACAAGGAGGTAACTGTCCTTTTTTAAAACTCATTAAAAATAGCAGTCTTCATATGCCTCTCAGTTTATGTTAAAATTAAATGTATATAGTGCCTCTGTTTCTTAATGTATGTATATACCTGTGTTTTGTTATATTAGCAATGAATAATATGCAACCATTATCACTCTGACATGATACACGGAGCCTAGTCAGATGTGTAAGTGGAACAATAGTTCAGAGCAACCAGTCAGAATCCATCCTTTTTTTATTTAACAGTTGAAGCCTGAAGCCGGTTAAACACTGCGGATTGGCAGTAGCGGTGCGATTTGGCCCTGGGGCCACATTGCACCCCAAAAACAGGCTAAACAGGCTCATATGTTCAGATGAATATAAAAAGATTATGGATACACATTAATCCTAATGTTTCTTTACCTGATGGATCCTGGAATAGACCTTTTCACAAAGTATTCTACCTTCCTGGCCTTGATGTTTTGCCAAATGAATGTATGTTACAACTTTTGTTTCAATAAAAATGTGAACAGGCATATTGGCAAGAAGGCTAGTGTTAGGCATAGTGGCAGAAAGGTTAGTGCTAGGCTGCACTGCATACTGGCGGTGTGGTCCGGGGACTGCGCCGCCAAAAACAGGCCTTCATGGATTACCACGTTAGTACGTGGTAATCCCCATCTGCAGTATTATACCGCAGCCTACTGCTAGGGCAATGAAAGTCTATGAGGGAGTTCACATTGCCTGCGGTGCAGTGCGCTGCACCAGAAGTACCCTATCTAAAGTGAGCACATACCTACGTTACTGTGCGTATTTTAGCAATACGCCTCCAAGCACGTCATCGATTCATCAACAGGAAGTGAGTGTCTCTTCCTGCTGGGCCGCAACGCACCCCTACCGCCAATCCGCAGTGTGAAACTGGCCTCTCGACTTCTCAGCATACAATTTTATGTTGAAAGTGAAAACAGTATAATTTCACTGTATTTAATTTATTTAATGTCACCTGTTTAAAGACTCCCCATTGAGTGTTGTTTTCTATCTAAATAATATTTCTGTTGCTGATTGTTTAGGAATATTAGAAACCTTCACATGGAAAGCACCCAGCTTGAGATGCAGAATCAGGAAATGGAGCAGAAGTTGATGCAGTTGCGCCGGAGCATGAGCAGAGAGAAAGAAGAACGAGAGTATGTGAATAACAGCTTTGCCATTTACTATTCACAGATACAAGCTGGAAATGACCAATAGCTCTTGCGTCTCTGACACTGTAGTGTACACACATTGTTCTCCTTTCCTGTGTAAACAGAAACATTACTTCGCTTCGCTAGCTGAAGGGTTTTTTTTCCAGAGAAGCCGTTGCTGTAGTGATCATCCCACAATTCATGTTCCACTGACTCACGGTGCTGAGGAAAGATATTCAGCCAGTTTTATACTTGCAGATTCTGTTGAACATCTCATACTGCTTTTTGTCATAGCAGCAATGATTCTTCCCATGTCTGAGGAAATGGAAATGTTCTTTCTGTGTGTTTTATGTTTGGTGTATACAGTAGATATCATTCAGATGTTATTATATTGGATACTGAGGGCATATAATGACCAAGGGTTCTCCTTGACCCTGGAGGGGCATTTATTGGGGTGCTTGGGGTCAGCAGTCGATATTAAAGAGGAGCTATAGTGAAAATAACATAATTAATTTATTTATATATTATTTAGTCAGTGTTTGCCCATTGTAAAAACGTTCTTCTACCTTATATCCTTATATATATTGCAAAATCTATCACAGCTGGCGACATCTTAAAGGGAACCTAAACTGAGAACGATATGTACTTTTCCTTTTAAAATAATACCAGTTGCCTTACTCTCCTGCTGATCCTGTGCCTCTAATACTTTTAGCCACAGCCCCTGAACAAGCATGCAGATCAGGTGCTCTGACTGAAGTCAGATTGGATTAGCTGCATGCTTGTTTCAGGTGTGTGATTCAGCCACTACTGCAGCCAAAGTGATCAGCAGGACTGCCAAGCATGGTAAAAGGAAACATCCATATCCCTCTCAGTTTAGGTTCCCTTTAAGGAGCAGGTCCGGGGTTAAAAAAACAAAAACAAAACACGACTTATTTGGGGTTTCCTTCAGCCCCTGGCAGCCTATCTGTCCCTCTCCACAGCTCCAGTGTCCCGCGATCCCCTCCGTTGCAGATGCCGACCTTGTCAGGTTGGCATCTTCTGCACCTGTGCAAGCGTGTGGCTGCGCCACTTGTAATCGTGCTTACGGGGTCTGGATCATTATGCGCAGGCACAGAAGTATTGTGCCTGCACAGAGCACACTCGCGGACGCATGAGCGGACTGACAGAAAACCGAATGAGTGTACTTCAAGCCCGACAGGGAGTATGGCACTGAGCTTGCATCGGCACTATGCATATGACTCTGTCGGCACACTCTGCTGCAGGGTCATATTTTAGTCATTTTTTTGCATTTTGGTGGGATGCGGCAGGAGCATGGTATCCCCACTGCAATGCAAAAAATACATGTAAAACCAGCCTTAGATAGTATACATAAGTTTGGCTTGTTACATAAACAAAGCAGAAAATAGAACTGATCTTTAGAGGAAGAGGTACAAGAAGCTACAAAGAAGAATGGTCTGCATAGTCAGTCATATATGAATATATAGACAGATGTAGACTCCAGCAACCCCAAAGCATTTGCTTCAGTTGTGTGCATACTGACTTTTGGTGACTTATGATGATCTCTCCTCACATGGGCTAATACTGCTGGTGCTGATTGTCTCTATAATTTCTCATTTAATTACAAGCACATGCATTTCTAAGAATATATTGAACTTGTAAAGTACTGTAAATATATACACGGAATGGTGTATCGATCTGATCATGGAACAATTAAGACACAACAGTTTTTTCTTTGCGGTTTGCTCCTATGTGGCATATTGTGACAGGGATGATACGTCAGAAGGATACAAAAGGAGATTAGGTAGGGGGAGGTTGTGTTCAGCAGAATATAAATGACTAAGAACCCATTGGAGCCCAGGATAGGTTATTCTGATATTCCATTCTTTCTATAAAATCATTTATTGTAGAAAAGTCATTGGTTACTTCATCTAGGACATTCATTCACAAACTCTCATAGCTCTCTTTGCTCTCACAGTGACAATAAGTTCCTTTAGGCTTGCACACCTGCACACTGCGTCACACCACGTTAATCTTCCCCGGCGCTCCACTGCCGTAAGGGCCATGCAAGTCTATGGAGACTTCACGTAATGTGACATGGTGCATCGGAAGTATCATATGTAGAGTCCGCTAATATTAGGTGAGCAACCGACCTTAAAGTAAACCTGAGACAAAAGGGGGGGGGGATACATACCTGGGGCTTCCTCCAGCATCCTCCAGGCTTATTGCTCCCACGCCATCCTCCTGTGCCTCCTTTTTGTTCTGCAATTGACCCCTCGGAAATTTCTCCATTCAGGGACCAACTGTGCATTCCCCGCCGTGTGTGCGCCCCCATAACACTCCTGGAGCCGGGAGCTTTCTGCACCTTTGCAGTGCTACTTTGCAGGCACAGAATGCTCCCAGACACTGGAGTGCAAAGGTTGAGTCCACCTGCGCCGACTAGCCCTGACTGGAGGACTTTATGGGGCCAATATCAGAAGAACCAGGAGACGGAGGAGGACGGCGAGCAATAAGCCTGGAGGGGGCTGGAGGAAGCCCCAGGTATGTACAACCCCCCAACCCCCTTCGTCTCAGGTACACTTTAAATGCCTGCGACTGAAAGTTTCCTCTGGACTTTTACAGTGTCATGAATGAAATAGCGTGATACAAAGAAACACTGAGCAGTAGAAGGTAAAGGCTCTAACTGCATGATAATGAGATGTGTGTAAGAAATAATAATCAATATAGACTAAGAATTACTGAAACTAACAGAGCAGGAAGAAATAAATTGAACGAGCCAAGAAATGAAACGGATAATAACAATAAATAGGATACTTTGGTTTGAGGATTATGTTGTAAATATTGCCAGGTTTTTGGTTATCTAACGGAAGCTATATTGACCAATTCATTTTGCCCATCATTCTCAGCACATTGTAACCATTAACCATTAGTTAGAGGAATGGTCATGGCGACACTGTAATCAGCAGCTAAATGAGAAATCAAACATTTCTTTCATGGCGACAGTCTTCTTATAGAGACAGTAATGTGCTCTTAGGCACACATTGTGAATGAGGTATAATCTCTCCAGCATTATCTGATTCAGTGGATGTCTTCTCAACAGGGTTTTCTTAAAATAAGTCTAGTGTTAGCTTTCAGGTTGTACTTACAAAATATGACTGTACATTACCAGATCCCGCTCAGTTTGATGGAATATAAGTTCTACTGATGCATCTGAATAACTGCTGTCCCACTTATAGTATAACAGATAAGTAGGTAACCGGTTAGCCAACAACTCCGTAACTTTTTAACTTTGGTGATGCCCAGGGTTGCCATCTCATCCATTTAATACTGACACATCGAAGTTATACAGGTTCTGGGGCTACTCACACATAATCAGTGCCTAAACTGCATAAACTGCCACAAGGCATGTATAATTCATATGTGCCAGTATTTAAAGGGATGAGGTAGCAACCCTGGTGATGCCAGCCATTATGGCTTAGCTAACGAAAAATGCCTGCTTTTTGTTTTGCAGACGATCAAATGGATACCATTGGAAATCTGGGCAAATGGAAAAACAGCCTGAAAATCAACCTAAAGAAAACTTTACAAAGGTGACAAATGCAAATATTCAGTTCATTATCAATGATAGATGAGAGAAAAAAAATATATAAATAAATTTGTATGTGAACCATAGAAAATAATGTTTGTGACAAAGCACAGACGAGTAAGCCCTGGTTTGGGCACATTTTACTGCATATTGTGTGGTATAATTGGAGTTTGCAATGTACTGTATAGAGTTTTACTTTGCATAGTAGGCATTTTTGCAATACTTATTTTATTTTCTTGCTTTCTGGGTTTGCAAACCTGTGTTGCCTGTGCCAATATGCAAAGATACATGGCTGTGAGTACAGCATTCTATCTGCTGTCTAAACCCCTCCCTAGCCCATCATCACCCACTGAGGTGGTTAGTGAGGAGCACTGGCAGTCTTTCCCTGTTAGCAAAGAGCGGATTACTTTGGCCCATCTTCCTTCTCCCTTTACTGCTGAGAAATACTCTGTGTGGCCAGCTTTATCATCTTCTTGCCAAGCTCCCCATTGTCCAGTCTATAATGGATCTTTTACCTCTTCTTACTCCCTTTCCAACATCTACTGTATTTTTCGGACTATAAGACGCTCCTGACCATAAGATGCACCTAGGTTTAGAGGACAAAAACCAGGGGAAAATTATATACTAAACCTGGTGCATCCATTGTGAAGGGGCATCTTGTGGATGATGCCCCCTTTGTACCTCATGCCCCCTTGTACCTCTTGTGTCTCCCTGTGCCCTCCTCTGTCCCCTTGATGTCCTCCTGTGTCCCCCATGAGTCCTCTTGTGTCCTCCTCTATGCCCCTTTGTATCCCCCTGTGTCCTCCGTCTGTGCCCCTGTGTACTCCGCTGCATTGGCACAGTACAGGGAGTCCCTGACATTGCGGTGGTTTGGAGGTTCGAATTGGCCAGTGTTCACAAATCAGGAAATCCCTGCATTTGGATTATAAGACACAGTAACTTTTTTCCCCCAATAGAAATAGTAAGTCTTATAGTCCAAAAAATATAGTAAATTTAGATACAGTGTGTATATATATATATATATATATATATATATATATATATATATATATATATTTAGCACAAGCATAGCAGAATAATTAATGGATTAAAGGTACACGTGGCTTTTTAAAAACTCATGGGGATGGGTCTTTTATTTTTGTTTTTGTAACATTTATCTGTGTAGCTTATAAACAATTGGATACAATGAACTGTAGATCAGAATTTTTTGCAGTAAGTATATTTGGACAGACGGCTCTCCAAACATCAGGGATTGGGATCTGCGTCGGGGAAGCAACTCACAGTCTGCTGGTTGCAAGGAACCACAGGAGCTAGTCAATCAGCCAAATATTCTAAATATGTGTATTGCCAAAAGTACACACGCACCATGCAAAAAAATTTTATGCATTGCTCATTAATGTACACTTACTATCGTAAGCATTAAAAAAAGGAGTCTGAAGTGGGAGTTTACCAAAGGCAGTTAATTTTCTACATTCTTTTCCAGCTGAAAAACAGAAGAAAACACTGCTAGACATGTGAACCTGCAAGCCTAGCCTGGATTTTTTAAAACATGTCTACTATTAGTTGGCTAGTGTGTGTACTCTCTCCTTGTCATGTTTGTACGCAGTGAGGATTGCTGAAAAGTTAGTGATTTCTGGTGAATGTCCACTTGGATCAGTTTGCGTGTGTTTCTTCACACACATGCATGCAATATTTGCATTAGAACTGACAATCCGTTAAAAAATATTGCTCTGTTTCCATCTAAATTGGTTTCTTCAAGTGCAGAAAAAAATTGACAGCATGCCACTCTTTTTCAAACACCTTAGGTTTGTTCATTGACAAACAATGCACAGCTTTGGAGAATGCACAGGTTATATTACGTCTGGATGCTTATGGACATTGTTCGGAACATAGCAGAAAAAAATAGCACCTGGACCTAGTGACAATGCAGCCTTAGTGTTTGTACTATTGCAGTTGCAAGCCTGCACCTACGACAAAAACTTACTAAAGTTTTTACTACAGGCTAAAGGTGCAATTACCACGTACATGTAAAAAAGGTGCCTGGAAAAAAAGGATGCAGGGAATGCCTCTAGTAGAATATGTGTAAGATTACTGATATTCTGCTACTTAATTCCAATAATAAAATATCGATAATCTTTACCCATATTTTACTATGTCTTAACCTAACCCTTCTCTCACACTGAACCATCTTTCTCCCGATGTCTAACCCTTAGATCTCCCTCTACTGATCCATAACTCTAAGACTTCCTTCTACTGATGCCCAACCCTAACACCTCCCTCTACCAATGCCTAACCCTAACACCTCCCTCTACCTATGCTTAACCCAGGTGGTACCTTACAGTTAACCCCCCACACCTACCACTTAACCCTCCCTCCTAACCTTAACCTACCCACCCGCTGCTAAGCCACAATTTACGTCAAATAATGTAAATTTGGGAACCTGGAAGTTCCGTTATGTTGCGATTTGTGGCAAAGAAAGTATGTTTGGGTGCCCAGAGGCAGAGCGCCTGCTATGCAATGCTGCAACTTGCATACTAGCATGCCTCGGTGCTCATGAATTTACCGGGCTGCACCGTGTGCCCAAATTTCGCTTTTTGCTGCAAATGACAGCTTTTATAATAGGTGCCAATGGTGGAGCCCTTTTTTCTGAAGGGGTTCCTGTGCCCTTTTTTCCAGTTTTGGCAACTAGCATTACATAATTACCTATTTACTTACTTCTCAGTAACCCTACTGTGTTTTCTTATGATACAAGTAGGGTTTGGTATGCACCTAATAGCAGAGAATTACTGACATGTCAAGCCAGGTTTGCCAGTTTACTTCTGTTTTGCAGAGTTCTCGAAGCAATCTCCATTGATATTTATCACTTAACCCTGCTCTATTCTCATACGAACCCTCCCTGTACCAATGCCTAACTGTTACCAACACCCCCCCTCCCCCCCACTGTAATGTCCACCCTTATCAGTGACGCCTTCCTCTGCCAAGCACTCCCTTTGCGATATCTATGTCACCTATAAATGTTGCATCCATCTGAAAATGGCGCCTGCGAATAATGGCGCACAGTGTTGCCGCTAATCCGTTTGCCGCTTATCGCTATTTAACGTTAAAGCCTTATTGTTATTTAACGTTAAAGCCTTATTGTTATTTACCGTTAACACACAGAACCCTCTCTGTACCTATCCCTAACCCCTAAACCCCCCTGGTGGTGCCTAACCCTAAGACCCCTCTGGTGTTGCCTAACCCTAAGACCCCCCTGGTGGTGCCTAACCCTAACCACCCCCCTGGTGGTGCCTAACCCTAAGACCCCCCTGGTTGGTGCCTAACCCTAAGACCCCCCTGGTGGTGCCTAACCCTAAGACCCCCCTGGTGGTGCCTAACCCTAAGACCCCCCTGGTGGTGCCTAACCCTAAGACCCCCCTGAAGGTGCCTAATCCTAACCCCCCCCCTGGTGGTGCCTAACACTAACCATCCCCCTGGTGGTGCCTAACCCTAAGACCCCCCTGGTGGTGCCTAACCCTAAGACCCCCCTGATGGTGCCTAACCCTAAGACCCCCCCTGGTGGTGCCTAACCCTAACCTTGACAGTGTTACATTAAATCCATTCCCCGTTTTGCAGTTAAATAACGCCTGCAGTTTGGCTTATGTAGGGCACTATTGATAAATAACGTTAGTGTGTGCCACTATTGATAAATAACGTTAGTGTGTGCCACTATTGATAAATAACGTTAGTGTGTGCCGTTTTTCTTCTTTTTTCCCTGTGCGCCATTATTATGCAGTACTAACGATAAATAGCGATAAGCGTATCTTTTTAATGCGGCGCCATTTTTATGCATAGGCGCTGTGCGCCGTTATTCACTGATCCCATAAATGTTATTTATTCATTAACATTTCATTCTATGCATCATCCATTTTGCTGTTGGGTTGTCCGTGCCCAAATTACATGCCTTGTTCAGGAGAACTTTAATGTATCAACTCTCCTGACAAACATGGGGCACATTGTTTCTGACAGTTGTAACTTATGTTACCATGTAATGAGAAAAACAGAGGCGCCAGGAGAGTAAAATATATTCCAATTAAAACCAATTAAAATGTGGGTGGCAGTGGTGGACTTGCCTACCCCCAATGAAAAAAGGACCACTATATATGGTTAACAATATAAATTTAATCAATTTAGTACTCCAAAAACAACCATTATTATTATTATTATTATGTTACCATGTGTTTCTTAAATTGTATTAAAAAACTGTATATTGTCCATTTTAGGTGTCAGCAGGAAAACTGAAATTTAAAATTCTCAAAAATCCTGCGCCAGGTAAAATGTTACTATTGTTGTTTATGAAACATGTTAAATCAGAAGCTCAGCTCATTCTGAGATCTTAAAAATCAAAGAGCCTTATGTAGCAGTGTTGTCTTAGTTCTTCTGTGAGGAACCTCAAGTCACATAATTCTGTGTTATTCGTTCCCTTCTTTTACTTGGGTCTGTTTGTCTCAGAAAGAGTGTAGTACTGATAGTACTGGAACCATCAAGTGCAGGCACTTGCTTTCTTTCCCAAGATAAACCTTATGGCCAGTCAGTAAATATCCACAATGGCATCTATAGAAATGTAGCTAATGGGTCAACTAGGTGTAATCTATGACTGCCAAGACATAAGATTGTAGATGTCTTTGTGCACTTGCACCATCACACAAATAGACTGGGCATGCCCTTGATGACGGCACAAGGCTGAAACCAGTTAGGAACTGAATAGTGGGCATTATTACTACAGCTGACTAGCTAACTACCATTGCACTGAGCACTTTATGTGCATTTTATGCATGATTGTATCTGTTTGTTCCCTGTTGCACAGGACCCATAATGTTAGTATCCATTTTCTTAGATTGATTTCTCCAATTCTCCAAAATACAATTTTCCTGCATTTAATGGAGTACTGATGATGTTCTCTGCTTCATGTGGTGATAGTCATCTTGTTGTACTGTTGAGCACTGTTGGTAGTGCCGAGGTTAAAGGAACATTATCAAAGTGTATTTTTTTTTCAAACACCTTAGGCAGGCAGAAGGGAGCTTCTGATGACTTATAGTGTGTTAGTAAAATGGAAAAAAACACCCTTTCCCTTATCAGACCTTCTGAAGAGCTAGGGTGACGGGTGCAGGGTGTCGGACTGTGGGGTACTGGCTATACAAATGTGTAACACTCTGTCATTCCCTCTGCGCTGTCCTGCTTGGATAAACAAAGCACACGCTATGCTGATAGGAGTGTCTTGTGTCTGGGCGGATCATTGAATGAAATCCGCCCGCCCATGACACTCGTGTGCTTTTTTTAATACAAGCACGACAGTGCAGAAGGAATAAGAGAGCATTACACATTCTTATAGTCGCCCACAGCCCGTCAATCACAGTCACCCGACACCCTATCTCTCCAGATGATCTGATAAAGGGAAGGATGTTTTTTTTTCACCTTTTACTAACACAGTAAGTCATCAAAAAGTCCCTTCTGCCTATTTAAGGGTTTTAGAAAAAAAGCTAAACTTTGATAGTGTTCCTTGAAGTTGTTGGAGTTTTTGTACCCCCATACTGTGCTCATTGCTGCTTGGTCCACAGATACCTTGAATGCTTGACCTTATGACTTGCGAACCTTCCCTGGATTGGACCAGACTGTAGCAGCTCCAGTTAGTAATACAGGCTGCCATTTACTCCTGCACAGTGATTCATTTAGCAAGAATGTATTTTAAGCTCTTAACAAATGGCGAGTAGCTTTGTCTTACTTGAGGCAACATGCAGTATGCTGGTTAAACAAATGAATTACTGGTCATGGTCATTAGATTATGATTGTTCAAACTCTCATATAGTGTTGTTCACCTGCATTGTTCATATGAAAGACCTACTGAGAGCAAACCATTCTGTTTACTTATCTGTCTATATGTTAGATAGTAGTAAGCAAATAATACTTTAACTCATTGCATCTGTATGAGCAGAGAGCATATATCAAACAAAAGTGGGAAGATTGTGTGAGGCCGGTCTGCATTCACTGTGAACCTCTCATATACAGATGAGAGGTTCCTTGTTTCTTGTAATATATCCTGCTTGCCTTTTCATGACATTTTCAGCAATGCCAGAGGATGTACACTCAGAGCTGGTCATCTACAGGCTGGACAGATGGTAGCAAGCTTTCTGTTGGGAACAAATACATTAATATTTGGAGTGTGGCAGCACATCACCTGCCTGATACTGCTCTGTATTCTTAATAGAAAAGTGTTTTTCTCTATCCTTTGATCTTTCTTATTATTATTGATTTTCACTTGCACTGAAGTGACCCCTGTGCTTTGCCACATTGTTGGATGTTTGTGCTGAAATCACTTGTGCCGTCCACCCGCCAGTCACATGGCATGAGTCTCTTGTTTCGGTGCTACCTGTTATTTACCACACTGCCTTTCTTAATTAAAGGTAGGAGATATGCCCCCCTTTAATTGCGGAACAATTAGTGTATGTATGCAGTCATATGGCTGTAATTTATCAACCTCTTTAGAGGTTTTATCTAATTTTGTCCTCTTAGTAAATTGGCCCCATATTTCACTTGCAGTTATGACTTCCTGCTTCCATTAGTCAGATGTGCCGTGATTTATTCCATTTCCATGTGTTGGCCTCTTGTCAATACCCAGACCTGTTAAATTAAACTAATGCATGGCTGCCTATGTTGACTAGTGGCTTGTGAAGGAACAAATATTGAATACTCAAGCTTCTGTTAATCGTAGACTGCACATTGAAGAATAATTTGTGGCTGCGGATTGCCAGTAAGTGACGTGTTTCTGCCAGAATACAGGACACTTAATATATAACAGGTGATTGAATGCTTTCTTCAGTGTGCCGAGCTGTTCTGTGTATATGACTTTTCTCTAGAGCCTGAGAAACTCAAGACACTTTCCAGACCGACAGAAATGCCAGCCGCTGAGAGGCCGAAATTAAAGGGGAAACCTTGCGGACAGTGCGAAAGCAAAAATGCATTACTGGTACGTGTACACAGTTCACAGAATGTCACAACTACTGTGAAATGATGCTCTTCTGAGTGTTTCAGCTGTTAAAAAGCACAGTAAGGTGCTGCAACTTGTGGCAACCAGTCATGAGTTACATTTTACTGATATTGTTTTACTTGTTTGATAAAATGTGAAATATTGGTTACCACACAGCATAGGTCCTATTAAAATAGCCAACAGTGGCAAGCGAACACATCATTGCGTTGCTGCACAGGCTCCCCACAGATGCTGCTGTTCATACAGCCTAAAGGCTGTTTTATTGTACGTTAGCCTTTATACCGATGAAGGACTTGTATGTACTTTGGTATTTATATAAAGCTAGCATGTTATACATCACTTTTCAAAGTAAACGTTCCCTTTTGACATCACTCATCGCCTCTGTTAGGCTAAAAGTGTAACATCTCTGGTATAGCTTGCAGTCACTCCCATCCATTATAATGTTAATGTAGTTATAATCCATTTACCAGCCATTTGTTTTTGAACTATGGAAGGACACAAGAACGCAAGTAAGAAAGTGTTTAGGAGAGAAAGCATTAAAGGCTGTTGCGTAGGTCATTTCCAAGCAGCTTGATGCTCCTGTGACAACAGCTGCAAATGTAATTAATACTTTTAATGTCCATAAGAGTATAGCCGACCTCCCTTGACGCAGACACAAGAGGAAAACCAACCTTTGAATGGGCAGAAGTACAAAATGGTAGACTAAAAGCCAAGGTCAACTTCCAGATAGATACAAGCTGAAGTCCTATGCCAATGTCCACCAGTGTCTAATCGCAGCAGTCGATATTTTTGGGTGACAATGTGCTCAATGGAAAAAGTCCTAAGAGGACATCACTGTTAAAAAGAACAAGTGCATTTAAATGCAGCTATTTACCATTCCTCATAGAGACTGTAATATCTGAGAGTGCAAGATGGCTGCCTCTCGATTAATTAATCCAGGTGTGGAAAATGAGTAACAAGCTCCTACTCTGTGAAGCTAAATACGACTGCAGCAAGATGGGAAGTTCACACAGGGATTTCCTGAGTCCCTGACGACTGCATTGTATGCTGGGGTAGCGCAATGCATGCTGGGAGATGTACTTAATTAATGTGGTTACATCTCCCTGCCAGGATATGTAATCGCAATAATGCGAACTACATCTCCCAGCATGCATCACACTTGCAGTGTCCATAGACTCAGAAAACCACTGTGGGAACCTGCGGCTCTGTGGCACAGGGACATACAAGATGGAGGCTTCCATAAAGATGAGGGGGGGGGGGGGCTACTGAGCAGTCACTCATAGGTAAGTAAATGCCTCCTGCATCTTCAAAAGTCCTCACAATTAATGAACCTCCCTTCAAAGACCACTATCAGGAACAATGTGAAAAATAAAATACATGAAAACACATAAATAAAGAGTACATTTCTCCCAGAGTAAAATGAGCTATAAATTACTTTTTTCCTATGTCGCTGTCACTTACAGCAGGTAGTAGACATGTGACAGAACTGATGGGTTGTGGACTAGCCCAGCTCCTCATGGGGCATTCTCAAGGTTTTCTTTATTTTCAAATACAGCAGTGAATGGTAGTTGCGCAGTCCAACAGTCAAAATAGTATGCAAACAGGTAGGGCAGGCAGCCTGGATCTTTACATAGATCTTTTTCCAGGGAGTGCTTTTGTAAAGAATAAATTAAATACTGGGAATCCCCCATAAAGACAATGACTAGTCAGAAACCTGCCAGTTCTGTCAGATTTCTAATAAATACTGTAAGTGAGAGCAGCATAGGAGAAAGGTAATGTATGGCTATGGCTCATTTTACTCTGGAAGAAACATACTTCTTATTTGTATGTGTTTATATGTATTTTAAAATTTAACATTTTTTGTGATAGTGGTCCTTTAAAGAGAGTCTGAAGCGAGAATAAAACTTGCTTCAGCTCTTATATGCAGCAGGGGCATGTGTGCCCCTGCTAAAACACCGCTATCCCGCGGCTGAACAGGGGTCCCTTACCTCCCAAATGCCCTCCGTGGTGCCCGGGGATCTCTTCCTGGTGAGGCAGGGCTAATGGCCGCAGCCATGCCTCACACGTGTCTGTCAGCGCGTATCTCTGCCTCTCGCCCATCCCTCTCAGTCTTCCTTCACTGAGAGGGGCGGGGGAGCGGCAGCGATGCACCGCTGATAGACTCGTGTGAGGCAGGGCTGCAGCCGTTAGCCCTGCCTCCAGCAGCAACAACATCTGCAACCAAGTTGGTCGTAGATTTTGTAAGGGGGGATTTGGGGGGTAAGGGACCCCCGGTCAGCCGCTGGATAGCGGCATTTTAGCAGGGGCACACATGCCCCTGCTGAATATAAGCTCTGAAGCGAGATTTATTCTCGCTTCAGAGTCTCTTTAAGGGGAGGTTCATTTGAGAATTTTTTTAAATGATGCAAAATTTATGTTGAATGCCATCAGCACACCCAAAATCTGACTCATGAAAATGTATTTACTTTGGTGTGAGATAGTCTCTAGTTTAGTTTAGTTTTAGTTTAATGTAGTTCCTAAACCAAAAATCTATGCTTTCCATCTTCACCAAGTAGCAGGGCCGGATTTCTGGAAAGGCCACAAAGGCCACGGCCTAGGACGATAAAATTAGATAAGATAAGAAGGGCGGCATGGCTTGGAGAGAGAAGAGGTCATATGTCAAAGTAAATCATCTCTTCTGGTTCCACAGCGCAGCCATCCAGCGCCCTGCTCTGCACTAATAGATGAATTCCAGCTGTAACAAAAATGTTTTTATTGAAAGGTTATGTTGTTGCATATCTTTTAGAGCAGAGAGGAAGTTCTGAGTTCAGGTCCACTCCAATTACAACAGAACATCCAAAGTGGGTCTTGACAGGATGTTTGCTACTTACCTGTTCTCTGTTTTGGATGGGCTTCTCTCCATTGCACTGCCCTGCCACCTGTTTGTGGCTATGACTGCAGCCAGTCGCACAGAGGACAAAGAAGCAGCGCATGCTCTGTCCACTCACGCTCCCTGTAATTTCTCGCTCCTGCCCATGGCCGGTACAGTGTTATGCATTCTTGACAAGTACCGGTCATACATCAGCATAATTTCTCAAGTATGCATGCCCAGAACACTATCGGCTGCTGTGCACATTCGGGCAGGAGCGCAAATTACAGGAATCATTTGTTAAATGGGGGGCAGAGCAGCACAACTGAGATGAGCCCATTCAAACCAATGATCGCTAGTCAGAGTGATGGACAATTTTTTTTCGGGGGGTGGCCTCTTGGTGACAGCAGGCCTAGGGCACTGGAAAGTACGGGATCTGATCTCCGTTCTAATATCTGCCTTTCATAGAGACACTGATACATGTTACTTCTATGTTTCTCTGATTTTTCTGCTCTTTGATTTATACCACAAGAGTGTGCATGTCTTCTGCAGAACACACAGTTGCCACTAATGTACCTGATGCTAATGAATTCAACATTATCAAGGGAATTACACCATTGACAACATCTAATGCTCTTGCTATGTACAGTCCTCGTGACATTGTGACCGCTTCAGTTAACACGATCAACCTTTGTAAAAATCAATGTGTGCCAATCACCAAGTTGACAGTAAATTTTTCTTTCAGGTAGTGATATTCCTTTATATAGGGCTCTGATACATCCCAGTGTCCCAGCCCAATGTTCACTATTTTTAATTACACCGTAGCTTCTCATTACTTTTTGAAGAATTCTCCATTCCA
Source organism: Hyperolius riggenbachi (assembly GCF_040937935.1). Classification (NCBI taxonomy): domain Eukaryota; kingdom Metazoa; phylum Chordata; class Amphibia; order Anura; family Hyperoliidae; genus Hyperolius; species Hyperolius riggenbachi. The sequence goes on along the minus strand of NC_090649.1, from coordinate 171,732,759 downwards.
TGGTTTTCAGATACTTCCACACGTCCAGATAGTTTGAATCATTTTTCACCCATGTCCTTCAGAACATTAACCAAATTAGAGTTGTTGTTGATTCCTTCTCTTTTTTTTTTATAACTTACTGAAGGGTAGTTTCTGTCCACATATTTTGATATGCATTCAAATAATTATATAACTACTAGTACTGGTAATTAGTTTGCCACTGTGAATGAAACTTAGGAAGCCTTAGGAGATGTTGTATGTTCTGGAGAAACATCTAAATAAGGATATGCTCTGGTTTGTAACCATGATAAGAGAGTAAATGAAGTGGTAGATTCCAGAGATGGATTAAGGTGTAACGGGGCCCTAGGCAACGTAGTAGCTGTGGGGCCCCTTGTGGTCCTTTTGGTAAGCTGAAGTGGAGAGAGGTCAAAAAACGTGGCAGGTGGCCCCGTTGACACCCACCAGGTGCCAAACACCTGCCTAGGTTGCCAAGTGGGTAATCCTGCTTTAGTAGATGCTCAGACCAAGCATCACCAGACTTGTAAATGGCTGCAGGAAAACCCTCTATGCAAATATAAAGACAGAGGATGTGCAATTGCGTCTGCAGTATCAGAAGTAGCAAGGGCTGAAACCGAATACACTATCTTTTCTATCCTACATATGGCCCTGGCACACCAGAGAGCATTTTGCAAGTTGTTTTCTTTTCTAAAAAAAACACTTCCATTGACTTGCATTCATTCAAATCACTGTAAAATTTCTTCAAATTAGCCATGATTGTGATTTTTCCAAAAAGTTGCAATTTTAAAAACGCGACTGTAAAAAACGACCTGCAAAAAGCTCTCCGGTGTGCCAGGGCCCAAAGAAACATTGGTTCCACATAATAATGCAATTATGCGTGGCAGGGGCAGGCTGTCTCTATTGAGCAAACTACATGAACAGGTATGTGACTTGGGAGCTATCTTACCTGGTGTGCACCCTAGAGAAGGTGACTTAGAGTAGCTTAGCAAAATATCGCAACTGCATTGAAGAATTCCTGCAATTATTTCTGTCATCTGATTGCTAACAGTAACAATGCTACTTGTTCTTCCCTTGGATTCAGTTTTATCCATGCATGATTTTTGTAGTAATTCGATCTTCAATTGTCCTTCAAACCATTCACCTTAGTTTTGATACATTTGCACTTGTGCTGGTAAAGATATCACACTTCCTTATGTAGCCCGCATGATCTTCAGATGTGTGATTTCTTTAACAATACAGGTCAAACATAATTCAGCTATTTCACCTCTGAGTACCTTAGTCTTCAAAGTGCTCCCTGGAAAATGATCTACCATAGATAGTACGCTGCATTTTTTTTAGTACTTTCAGATATTCTACTAAGCCTTACTGCTAAATACAACTTATGGCTGGACCACAAAGCCCTCCATATAAGTAAAATTTATTGCAGCTCCAAATATATCCATTTCCATGACTAAAATGTCGTCTTATATTTTCACAATCTATTAGACCTCTCCTGGCTATAATGACAACTATTATACTCACTCACTCACTCACTCACTCACTCACTCACTCACTCACTCACTAACTTACCTATCGACACCATGCTTAGTTCCAGTTTGTGTTGCTCAACTAGAAAAAGTATACAGATTGGAGGCAAATGCTTTGCCCACTCATTCCAAGCAAGTAGATCAAAAATGGTCCAGACAGAGAATCAGCATTGCAACCAGCATTGCAACCAGAAGACCAGTATTCAGAGGCTAGGATCGCAAGCCTTCCTATTTTCCTGTCATATGTACTTTAAACTGCTTCTATGCTCACATAAAAAACACAATATTTCTATGCTTGTAACCAGGTTAAAATCATGTATTCTTAACAACATGTATTAAAAGTAGTTTTCAGTCCATCCGGAAATTTCGGTTTTCAGATTCCTGTATGAGTGTACTGACCTTATGCTGGTATGTATTTGCTGCATCTAAAGGAATAAAGATCTGCTGAACTGTCATCACACGACGATGTGTGTACTACAGTTTACTTATAGTTTTATTGACAGATGGCATTCTATATCCTGTCATCCTGCACCCAAGGGATAGGTATGCAGCTGACATCCCTACACTTGTACTGTCCTGCTGCCTGACACTAGTTGCTGCTGTTGCTCCTTTACATAAGATCAGGTCAAGGCAGTACACTGCTGGCTTCACCCTTGAGCATAATCTCTTGTATGGATAATTTTGTGTACCTCCTACATTTTTTGACTGTGAAAAGTCCTTGCAGGAGTCAGGTGGCTAAAGCTGGCCACACATCACTCAATGTGTGGCCAGATTGAGCATTAGATAGGTCCCTTACTGATGGAATCTGATCAGAGAGGGAAGTAATGCCTGCCCACACACTGTCCAGTGATTTGCAATAGATTTCAGCATGTGATCTATTACAAATGTTCCTGCCACTTTCTGCCAGGCCGCCCTCCAGATCCAAAGTGTCCCCTACATGCTCGTACTCTGTGTTTTAAAGTCTCACCTGTCCACCGCTATGACCCCTGGTCTCCTCCGGTGTTCAGCGTCACAGAGAGCACTGTTACCATATGGCTTGGCACATGCACCAGTGTCACGAGCTACCAGCGCTCACAATCATGGTGGGGCTTTAAAACACTGCACATTGGGGAAGGGGAGGGGGGGGGGATGGGACACTTTACTCTTGAAGGGATGCCAGCCAGGGGTCCATGGGGCAAGTAGATTGTCGCAATATCAAAACGCGGTTTCCTCCACTCTCCCGATCAAGCTCTTGCTACCAAGATTTTCCAGCATTCCCAATTGATCCATTTGATGGATTTTGGACGGAAATTGATCAAAAGATTGATCAGGCAGCCATTTTACCGCACCAGTTCGCTTCGATTCGATACAGTTATAGAATCGGAAGGTGGACCGGGTTGCAATATTGAGAGTATGGGCACTAGAGATTAGAGCAAAGGTTGAGAGAATCAAAACACAGGTCTGGTCTCACACACAGACCTTATCTGAACTCTGCTCAGAGCATGCAGGTGTGATTTTGAGACACATTTTTGCATTAGCAAAATATAATTTATTAACCCTCAAATATACCGGAGTTAATTTATCTTATTTAGTGGTGGATGAAACAAAGCATTTCAGCGACTCAGGGTCGAGACCATTTCAAAAGACCAGGCTTCTGGTGTTCTACTGTAAAGGGCTGGAGTTGTATTATGGTGGCCACTAAAGGTGGCCACTAATGACCCAATCTTTTTCATCCAATCTTACCAAATCTATGTAGTATAAGGGCAAATTGAGTGAATATATTGAATAGGTAATTTAGACAGTCCCTTAAGGGGCCCATACACTTACACAATTTCCCACCGATATACAGCAGATTCGATCACTGTGATCAAATCTGCTGTGAAATTGTTGCGCAAACGCTGACCGAACGATCGATTTCAATCCGAAATTGATCGTTCCCGTCGATCTGTTCACGCGGAAGATTTCGCTCGATCGCCGGCGGGTCGGAGTGTGTCGATAGCGGCATTTGAATGTCCAACGCCCGACGCTAGCGGCAACACATTACCTGTTCCGCCGGCGCGTGTCCCCGCTGTCCCTTCTCCGCGCTGGGCTCCGCCTGGTTTCACTTTCTTCCTGTCCCGACAGGAAGTTTAAGCAGTAGAGCGCCCTCTACTGTTTAAACTTCCCCCGACAGGAAGTAAAGAGAAGCTGGAGCCCAGAGCGGAGAAGAGACAGCGGAGACCGGGGGACTCGTGCCGGCCGGTTCAGGTAATGTATGTGGGGGGCGGCATCAGCGGCAGCTCCACAGATTGTGAATCAGTTTCATAGTGAAATTGATTCAAAATCTGTTTGCAGTGCAGGCAGCCAATAGATCCCTCTTTGATCAGATTTGATCATATAGGGATCTATCTGCTGGTTGATCTGGTGGCAATCGACCAGTGTATGGCAGCCTTTATACTTGGTAAGATTGGATAAAAAAGATTGGATCATTAGTGGCCACCATTACAGTGATTTAGGGCATTATTTACTGGAGTCTGGATATGCCCAAACACAAGTTTACACATTCACTTCTGGCTTAAATTCCAAATGAGGACATCAAACATATTTATATACAGTATGTAGTTTTCATCTTCAGTTTCTGTCTCTCCTGTTAACATTTTACTTCCATACATACATTACTTGTTTAAAAACTGTACACACATTTGGAAGCCTTAGCACTGATACTGATAACTCTGGTGGTTTCATCTGATTATCCGAGAGCTTGCTGTATAATTTAACACATGTGCTGAATTCCTGGAACCTTTGGTCAATACAGTAATTTGTTTTTGTTCTATTCAATGCTTTTCACTGAAGATGTGTTTGGAGTGTGGTGAAGATTACTGTGCTGCGTGTTTTGCAAAATTCCACCAGAAGGGGGCATTGAAGCTACACAGAACTATGCCCATCCAGGTACTTCCATATTCCTCATTGTAGCAAACATCTCACTGCTTTTTCCTTTCAAAGTCTTTTTTTTATTTGTAGTATTCTATCATTACTATTATCAGCATAATTTATTTCTTGTTAGATTAAGCATGCACAAATGCTGTTTTGTAGTTTTTTATTCTATTTAGTAATACTATGCAAAATCTACCTCCTGCTTGCTTTTCAGTGATATTTGTTTTAACATTTGGAATTCTTATGACATTTAATCATGCGCACATTTCTTTTTTTTTTTTATCACAGTCTAATACATGTAATCGCTATCCATGCTATCCATGTGTAATAAATCATTATGTCTGGTTTAAAATCACCTAAGGAGCTTGGAATTGTTGTAAAGCTGGCTTAAATATTATATAGGCATGATCTATTTGCCAGGCGATTTTTCATGTGTAAATTCACATAAACATGTATGCTTGGGTAATCCAAGCATGTATGTTGATGCCTAGGGCTCAGGCAGAGGGTGGAGCTTGGACTACAGCTCCAGTGCTAATTCGTCTTAGGAGGAGGACAATACCAAACTTCCAAAAACAACGGGGTATTTGCTATTAGATCGGTGAGCTTGGGGCTCTGGTCCCATCTGCTGATTTCCATGGACATGAAAATGATTGCCTAATCCAAATGGTTTCTGCTGTTTCATGTCTAGGGTACCTACAGATGGTGGTAAGAGCTGGAGATTTCAGTAATCTAATTGAGCAATTTTTGTATTTGTTTATGAATGAATAACCAGGTGGCATACAAGCTGTCACCCTTACATAAGCTAGATGCCATCAGCACCATTAGTGCCTCTTCCTGTGCACGCTTATTAGAAGCAACGTCATTTATCTGCATATTGTATTGTTTATATTGAGATTAAAATTATAAATCACTAGAAACTGGGTTAACTTCATCATCTCTACTGGGACCTGCTACATTGCAGCTGCTCCTGACAGTCAATGGAACCTTACATCATTATGCATTGGTAGCGGATGACTAACAGTGAATTATTGCTGGAGTTCATAATTATAATGAGTATCAAGTACAGCTTGCCCTTATTCTGTGTTACCTTTGCATCGGTGGTGTTTGTGAAAACTATGATTTTGTCAGTAAGAGACAGAATGTGACTCATATCTATGTACCTTTTAAATCAATGATTTGCTTAGAAAACTGCTGTAGTTCTAATTAATGGAAAGGCGTAATACAGCAAAGTAAGAAAATATTGTTTGTGAGTAGCCCTAGTTAAAGATGATCCCTGGTCTCTGTTACCACCCAGAATGCCCCCCATGCAATGCTGTTCTGTGTGTAACTTAGCAACAAAAACAATAATAAAATAAATAACATTTAAAAGACATACTATAAAGTGTACCTGAATGTGACATGATGTGATAGATGTGTATGTACAGTGCCAAGTATACAAATAAGTAGGATGTGTTCCTATTTTTCCTTTAGGCTGCTTACACACTAAGACGTTACAGGCGCACGTTAGTGCAGCCTGTAACGCTCCCCCAACGCACAGCAATGTAACACAAGTGGGCTGTTCACACTGTCCACGTTGCGTTACATGTAACGCTGCACGTTCTTCCGAAAGTGCAGCATACTATAGCGTTACAGCGGCTTAAGCCGCGTTAGACTGTTTGCACATGCTCAGTCATGTTGGGGAGGAGCGGAGAGCGGCCAGGCACATGGCTTATTAATATTCACTGCACGTTGTGATGTGCAGTGTTTACTTCCTGGTACGGCCGCTCTGTGCAGCGATTGGCCGGCGGGACCACGTGATGCCGCATGCGTCCAAGAGTACGCATCACGGACGCCAGAGTGAGCTGCACAACGCGGCTCACTCTGACGTCCACATCGAAGAGCCCCAGGCCTTGCGTTAGGTGCACGTTATGCGACCTTAACGTAGCACCTAACGCAACGTCTTGGTGCGCAAGTAGCCTAAATGCCTAAAAGAGTTACCTTTTCAGTTATGCAGCTGAGAGTTTTTCTCCAGTCGGGACCCAGTCGGACTATAGCGTGTCTCTCACTGATGAAGAATTACAGCCATAAAGCTCTTGCCTTGCAGAGAACAACTTCTGAGCGCAAGGAATAGATAAAAAAGGCCAATAGTTCATATATTTTGGCTCTGGGACACTTGAAAGTCTGTGTCATTGAGCAGAGACAATAAAACATTAAATGTACTTTTTAAGTTTTTCAACATAAAATAAAATGTGGGATATCTAAAAAGCCATTTCCTAATCTACTAGTTCTTTGAAACAAGTGAATTAGAAAGTATTCAACCTTAAGGTGCCCATACATGGTACAATTTTTCATTTTTTTTAGATTAGATAATTTAGTTCGATTATTCCGTTAGATCGAACATAAAGATCAACATGTCTGATCTGATTTTTCTCGAAAAAACGGGATAATCGTTTGAATTTCTAGATAAAAAAAAAACAATTTTCAACTTTCATTCGATTCGATCATTTAGATCGAATAAACGGGATAATCGAAAGTTTTTATTGTACCATGTATGGCCACCATTTGAGGCTTACCATTATAGCCAGGTTGCTAACAAGAAAGATTGAGCAATGACGACCTGTACATTTCTGAAGCAGCATGTTTTCTTTGAAGAGGGCATGTGCACACTATTGCATTGGTTCTTAACACAGCTGGTCAGGCCTTTTACAGAAATGCATGGTACCTGGATTTCTCCCTATTGCATTACTGACCTTGTTCGCATTCATTAAATGGAACAGTACTGCATTGTGTACAGATATACATGCAGCAGCGGGCTGTCAGAATGCAAAGCTGTTTATGCCTGTCAAACAATATTGTCCATGCATTATCTGATGTTGCTGCTTATCACACACTGAGGCATGTTTCTAAAAAATGCTCAGCAACATGGCAGCATGCCCAGGTCCACTCAGAATTTGGTTTTAGAAAGACGGGAAAGGTTAGAACTTCTGACTTTTTTGCCCTTTATGGCACTCTTGAAAGAAAAGAGTAGTGGGTCAAATTTCTAGAACAAAGAACTGGCAGCAAAACTTTGTTCCTACTTTGCCCCACTATTGCTTTATTATATTGATATGCAGGACCAGGGCCGTGCAGAGGGTCCTTAAATGGGGGGTGCTCAAAATTTTAAAAAGGGGCCTTATTCCCTTCACCAAAAAAATGCACAGTAGTAACAAGTGGTGGGGGACCTTTTTCCCAACCCCCTTGCCCTGCAGTGACGTGATCTCCCCCCAAGCTCTCCTACTGTCTTAAACCATCCCTGAGCACCTCTGCTTGACACACATTCAGTCGCACAGACGCTGGCTGCGTTCAACAGTGTGGAGTCATTCGGATCACTCACTGGAGGCCACACGTTCTCGTCTTTTCTGTCTCCTAGGCAGCCGCGTCTTCGCAGTCATGACGTCAAGAGGGCAACATCTTTATGTGACACCTGTGGGCACTCTAGATTCTCACCTGAGGCAGCCTCTAACAGCTGCCTCCTGCCTATTGAGTGTACGAGGCTTTACATGATATCAACTTTAAGGATACCCGAGATAAACATTAACCTCCCTGGCGGTAAGCCCGAGCTCCGCCCAGAGAGATATCTCAGCCCCTGGTGGGGCGATTTTCACCATGTAAAGTGCTGTGCGCGCAGCTAGCACTTTGCTAGCTGCGCGCACAGCTTGATCGCCGCCGCTCTGCGGCGATCGCCCGCACGCAGCGGCAGAAGAGGGCCCCCCCGCCAGAGCCCTGCGCTGCCCGGACCAATGAGTTCCGGGCAGCGCTATGGGCTGGATCGAGTGCGCCTGACGTCAGGACGTCGGCTGACGTCCATGACGTCATGCCGATCGTCGCCATGGCGACAGGAGAAGCCAAACAGGGGAACGCGTTATATACGCGCTCCCCTGTTTGCTATTGTTGCCGTCGTCGATCGGACTAGAGGGCCACATGCGCCCTCTAGTGGTGTTTCATGTAGCTACCACTCTGGTAGCTTTACATGAAACAAAAAAAAAATTAAAAAAAAAAGTTTTTTTGACCATTTGGAAAAAAAAAATTAACTGCCAGGGAGGTTAAGGGAGAAAACTAGGCTACTGACAGATGGGGGCAAGCTTTCAGAGCCATAGAGTAGTTTCTGATTACTCTTGTGGGGGCCCATTCTTCTGTAATAGGCTCTGTTAGTGCCCACAACTTTATAAGTCACCAACCCTTGACCCAGAAGAACTAGTTATGTGCATGCACAATAATTCATTTCTACGCTGAATGGACCTATGTGTTGGGAATGCGTGCACTAAATAAAGTGACTAAATAAAGTTGCAGCCGTTAACAAAGCCTATTACAGAAGAACGAAGCCTCTGGGGAGAAATCAGATACTGTGGTACAGTAAGGCACTGCTAACATGGCTTGATATAGCAGTAGCCTCATCTCCTGTAAATAATGTGTAATTGGGCAACTCACCATGAAAAAGAAAGATGTACAGTACATTCACTTACTACTTCCTTACCAAAGCAAGCTGCCAGCAGTAAGAATCTCAGATCCAAATTCAAATCCCTGAAACCCCAGCCAGAAGAGAGGGGTACCCTACAGGAAGCATGCATTGCTTCAGCCTTCTCCTTTTATCTAGTCCTGGCAATGGAACATCAGACTGCAGCCCGCACTGAGGATTTGGGGAGCAGAGATGAAAGAGACATAGTGCTGGACACAGCTGAAAGTTTACAAGCTGTGCACCAATAACACGAGGAGGGAGACAGAGCCACACACAGGCACACATCTCTCTGCTTTCATACAGAGGCAGAACACGATCTGCAGACCCTAGTACTGTAGGGAGCGGAGGAGGGTAGGGAGACTGCTGAACCGCAGTTTTGTCTTCTTCCTGCTCTGATTAACTAGGAGGAGGAGGCTATGAGGCTGCTTTCACTCGCTCACACTCACAGAAGCTGCTGTCAGTGTCAGCAGCAGCCAATCAGTGCTCCCTGCATAAAGTGCCATCTCTTCACTCTACACTTTCCCACATGGGGGAAGAGCTTCCCGCCATTTATGGGCGGGGCTTCCCAGCGGCCAAAAGGGGCCTCTTTATTGATAATATAAAAGAGGGGGGTGCCTGAGCATCCAGAGCCCCCCTCTCTGCACGTGCCTGTACAGGACTCAGGATTGTCTCTCCATCACTTTTTTCTTGTGGCTTGATGAGCCTGAAACGTAATGTGCTATCAATATTGAAATGATAGAGTGCATCTTATGAGACCTTGGAGCTGTTCTGTTATACATATATGGGCACGTGTTGCAGCTGTTTCTTGCATGGAATAAAAATGAGAATATCAATATTTTTGAAGAAAGACAGTTATGTTATTTTTTAGTATTCTATCTGACCTGAGGCAAACCCACCTCAGCTATGTAGAAAGGTATGATCATGCTGGATCCACATACCTGTGTTGTCCATTTCTTTTCTCATTCCCCACGGCACCCGTACTCGCTCTTTGAAAAATTAGACTCTTCCCCACCCTATTTACTCTTTTTAAGAGGATGAAATGGGAAGGTGATGGGGGGGACATCTCAGCAAGCCTGACACTTCCTGTCTGAAAAGTCATATTTTTGAAGGAGTAATCACTCAAGGGAGTAAATAGGGTGGGGAAGAGTCTAATTTTTCAAAGAGCCAGTACGGGGGCCGTGGGGAATGAGTAGAGGAACAGACAATGTGAAGAGGTATGCGGCCCTTAGGTAGCTTTGCTCGGGCCAGGTGTCTATTCAGAAGCAATAAAAACCAAATAAGCTCTGACTTTTAATACAAGTACAGCAAATAAGAGGCAGGGAAAATAAAAATGGACAGTCATTAATCCTTTGACCAGGTATATGGTGTTACCGTAAGTAAAAAGAGGATGTGGAGAGAAAAAACTGAATACTCCCACAGAGATATACTGTATCTGAAATTATGCAGTCATGACTTTGGGCCACATTTCACATTTTGAGGCACCAAAATAGGATTTAAATTATTTTTTCTTTTTCTTTTTTTATCGCAACATACTGGTTGTCATATACAGGGTAGGAAAAGGTAATCTGTCCCTGCACTCTAAGGGCCCGTTTCCACCAGAGCGAATCTGCATGCGTTTTCTGCATGCAGATTCGGATACCCAATAATAGTCAATAGGCCTGTTTCCATTTGTCAGGAAATCTGTGCGGTGGACTGTGCAGAAAAATCTGCACAGCAGAGCCATCAGAATTCACACACCGCATGGCTAGTGTGGATTTGCCTGTAATGTAATTAATAGGAAAATCGCATGCGTTTTCGCTATGCAAATTTTCCATGCGAATTCACGTACATTTTCACGTAAAATTAATGCAAAAGCACACAGACACCGACATGGTTAAATTTGCATACTTACAAAAATACACGAAAATGCATGCATTTTCATGTTACAATTCGCATAAAAACGCGACTGAATTTGCATCCGTATGCAAATTCGTTTACGCGTTTTCGGCAACGGAATCACACAGCACTAGTGGAAACATAGCCTCAGACTTGGGCTAGATTTATTATAAAGGATAGCTTTTTCTTTTTTTTTTTGTAAATTATGCATCAAACAAAATCTTTATTTTTTAATTTTACCATAACAAAAACATGCTACCCTCTCGCTGTACAACAGTGTCTGAGACAAAGAGTTTGCAAAAGCTCACAATGCCACTGAAAAAAATGAACACACTTTTGAATATTTTTCCTTCTTTTCAAATCCTACAAGCCCATAGGCTAAATATACACCCTCTACGTAGTTATTTATTGAACGCCAACCATGTGTCATCGGTATAATTCCACATGAGATCCTAGTATTTACTATTCACGCATTATAGATACTTCCAATCCATTTAATGAAATTGATGAGATCCCGACAGCTGCAGTGTAAAGCAAGTGAGATATATATACAGGGAAAAGTGTTTCTTATTCTAATGAATGGATTTAGCGAAATAAATTTAGAGTCAATTGCATTCTTTTAAAATTGTTCTAATTAAAGTAAGAAAAGTTAATCCAAAGTGAGTCTTAAAGAAGCTTTGCAGTTAATATGCTGGCTTAATTCTTAGATTTAGCTAAATCCTAAACTGATTCTGGTATGATGGTAATATAGTCTTGTAGTGTTTCATTTGTGTTGTTTTTTTGGTGTCTGTGACCCAGTTGAAAAAGATTGCCTGTGCTAACGGCAATGGAAAGTTGCGATAATACTTAAAGGGACACTGTAGGGGGGTCGGGAGAAAATGAGTTAAACTTACCCGGGGCTTCTAATGGTCCCCCGCAGGCATCCTGTGCCCGCGCAGCCACTCACCGATTCTCCGGCCCCGCCTCCGGTTCACTTCTAGAATTTCAGACTTTAAAGTCTGCAAACCACTGCGCTTGCGTTGCCGTGTCCTCGCTCCCTCTGATGTCACTAGGAGCTTACGGCGCAGGCTCAGACCATACTGGGCCTGCGCCGTACGCTCCTGGTGACATCAGCGGGAGTGAGGACACGGCAACGCAGGCGCAGTGGTTTTCTGACTTTAAAGTCGGAAATTCCAGAAGTGAACTGGAGGCGGGGCCGGAGAATCGGTGAGTGGCTGCGCGGGCACAGGATGTCTGCGGGGGACCATTAGAAGCTCCGGGTAAGTTCAACTCATTTTCCCCCGACCCCCCTACAGTATCCCTTTAAGAAATTGCTTGCTGTCTGTACCATACATACTGTAGACTGCTTATTGAAGGCGGCCTGTGATGGGATAGTTAATCTAAAGTGTCTGTTTAAGAGAGCATCGTTTTAATTTAAATTTTCCGTGAAGCTGCGTATTTCATCTGTAAAGAGTATCATTTCAGTTGCTTCCATCCAGCTTGTCTCATCTTCTTATGAGAAGTCACTATTCATCCTCTTTACTTTGTGTGAATAACATGCAAAATGCATCCTCTAAACAAGTGTGCAATAGAGTGGTGGTGATCAGTAAGCAAGTGTACAGCATTGGAAGTAAAGCCAAAGCTTAAAGGCCTTACGGTAAGCCAGTTAGATGAGAATGCACAGGAGTAGTGTGGACCTAAGCACACTGCACATTTCACAGTGAAAAAAAGCCCTTTTCATGTTTATCCATACATACTTAAAGGTAATTATGGTATGTTGTAAGATAAAAGAGCATCCTTTGTCACCTGTCCTCAACACAAACAGCCTTTACTTTCTGGGATCTGTTGTTATGCATATAGAACTATAAAATTACAGAGGGCTACCATGTCCCTGGCTCTTTACCATCAGTGTAAACAAACAAGCACCATGCTATGGCAAGCGCAACGGCTGGCTGGAAAGTTGGCTTGACTCCCATTTTTGCAGACTGCATATCCACTGCAGCAAGGAGTTCAATTGTTTATATTTGTACAGGAGCTAGAGATGCCACAGTAAATATATTTGTATAATGACTTATACGTTTACATTTCTTAAGTTCAGGAGGGGGCTAAAGATAACTGTGCTTAAAGGGACACTGTAGGGGGGTAGAGGGAAAATGAGTTGAAGTTACCCGGGGCTTCTAATGGTCCCCCGCAGGCATCCTGTGCCCGCGCAGCCACTCACCGATTCCCCGCCTCCAGTTCACTTCTGCAATTTCAGACTTTAAAGTCTGAAAACCATTGAGCCTGCGTTGCCGTGTCCTCGCTTTCCCTGATGTCACCAGGAGTGTACTGCGCAGGCACAGACCATACTGGGCCTGCACAGTATGCTCCCGGTGACATCAGTGGGAGGGAGGAGACAGCAACGCAGGCGCAGTGGTTTTCAGACTTTAAAGTCTGAAATTTCAGAAGTGAACCGGAGGCGGGGCCGGAGCATCGGTAAGAGACTGCGCGGGCACAGGATGTCTGTGGGGGACCATTAGAAGCCCCGGGTAACTTCAACTCATTTTCCCCTGACCCCCCTACAGTGTCCCTTTAACTGAGTACAGCTATCCTTTAAAACACAGTTAGGAATATACTGTATGAAGTTCATATCGTACAGTCCTGGCCAAAAGTTTTGAGAATGTCTCAAATACTGTTTTTCACAATGTTTGCTGCTTCAGTGTTTTAAATATTTTTTTTGGGTTGTTTCTGGTGTGTATTGAAGTATAATTACAAATATTTTATGTTTCAAAGCCTTTTATAGACAATCTGAAAAAACAATCAAAAAGAGGAGGGCTTATTCCGAACTGTATTATAAATATACTATATTTGAGAATTAAGCTAAAAAGCTATAACATTAATACATATAAAGTAAAATGTGTCATAAGGAAAAATGTGTCATTAAAACATATTGTCCAGATACCAATGCCACCATTTAGTACCCACCTTAATTAGCCTCAACAGGTCTCTGTATGGAGAAACTGCTAGCATATGTATATAGGTCTCCCCACACCCAATCAAAGTGTGGGGCAGAGCTTCACTGTGACTTTTAGCCCAGCGCAGCATTAAAGAGACTCCGTAACAAAAATTGCATCCTGTTTTTTATCATCCTACAAGTTCCAAAAGCCATTCTAATGTGTTCTGGCTTACTGCAGCACGTTCTACTATCACCATCTCTGTAATAAATCAACTTATCTCTCTCTTGTCAGACTTGTCAGCCTGTGTCTGGAAGGCTGCCAAGTTCTTCAGTGTTGTGGTTCTGTGATGCATCTCCCCCCTTCAGGCCCCTCTCTGCACACTGCCTGTGTATTATTTAGATTAGAGCAGCTTCTCTCTTCTCTCTTATCTTTTACAAGCTGGATAAATCCTCCTCTGAGCTGGCTGGGCATTCACATACTGATGAATTACATACGGGCAGAGCTGTCTGCACTCTGCAGGAAGAAACAGCCTGACACTTCAGTAGAAGATAGCTGCAGGGGGAAAGAAACACACAAATGATCTCTTGAGATTCAAAAGGAATGCTGTATACAGCCTGCTTGTGTATGAATGTATTTTCTATGTGTGGACATACTGTACATCAACCTACTTCCTGTTTTGGTGGCCATTTTGTTTGTTTATAAACAAACTTTTTAAAACTGTTTTTAACCACTTTTAATGCGGCGAGGAGCGGTGAAATTGTGTCAGAGGGTAATAGATGTCCCCTAACGCACTGGTATGTTTACTTTTGTGCGATTTTTAACAATACAGATTCTCTTTAATGATAGGTAGAGATGTCGCAAACTTTCGATTTTCAGATCGCTAACCCTGTTTGCGAACCTCCGCTGAAGGTTCGGTTCGCGAAAAAGTTCGCGAACCGCAATAGACTTCAATGGGGAGGCGAACTTGGAAAACTAGAAACACTTTATGCTGGCCAGAAAAGTGATGGAAAACATGTTTCAAGGGGTCTAATACCTGGACTCCCAGGTGGCGGAGTGGGATACATGCCAAAAGTCCCGGGGAAAAATCTGGATTTGACGCAAAGCATCGTTTTATGGGCAGAAATCACATCGAATGCTAAATTGCAGGCCTAAAGTGCTTTAAAACATCTTGCATGTGTATACATCAATTAGGTAGTGTAATTAGTGTACTGCTTCACACTGACACACCAAACTCACTGTGTAACGCACCGCAAACAGCTGTTTGTGTAGTGACGGCCGTGCTGCACTACTGCGCACCATGGCGAGGATTGCTCTTCCTCACTCAGTGATGTCTGGTTAGGTAATGTCTGTCTGCCTTATCAACTTTCGATGGTTCTTTCTCTACCATTGTTAAAGCTTACATCTATTTTTTTACATTACATTTTCTACTTGCTGTTCAGTACCTGCAACGAGAATCTATTATGAAGGGCAAGTCTGCTATTGTGACCAAGGGTAATGGCGGGGGAACCCTTCCTGGTGTGATTCCGGTCTGGAGTTGTAGCCTAACAAATGGTTGGCTACCACCACACATCCAGGCAATGAAGGCAGCAGGCATGGCATGCCCACCCCAAGGTAGTGACCAAAAATAACAATGCGGAACTCGGGAGGCCCTGCTGTTTTTGAAATAAATTGACTTTAAATCCTTTAACGAGAATCAGTTATGGAGGGCAAGTCTGCCATTGTTACCACGAGTAATGGCCGGGGAATCAAGGTTCGATTCCGGTCCGAAGTGGGAGCCTGCTGAGACTCATGCTGTACCTGCCCTGACCATGCTTTGCAGACCAGGCATCTGTGGTCAGATGGACCCTTGATCCAGCGGAAGACAAACCAAGCCGAAAGCATTTGCCAAGAATGTTTTATGGAGGGCAAGTCTGCCATTTTTTCAATTGTGTGAAACTGTAGATGGTACTATTTTCTCAGTACCATGGTGACTGACCATGGGTAATGGCCAGGGAATCTGGTTTCTATTCCGTTCCGGAGTTGGAGCCTAAGAAACAGCTACCACCACACATCCAGGCAAGGAAGGCAATCAGGTATGGCATGCCCGCCCCGAGGTAGTGACCAAAAATAACAATACGGGACTTGGGAGGCCCTGCTGTTTTTGAAATGAATTAACTTTAAATCCTTTAATGAGAATCAGTTATGGAGGGCAAGTCTGCCATTGTCACCACGGGTAATGGCCGGGGAATCAAGGTTTGATTCCGGTCCGAAGTGGGAGCCTGCTGAGACCCATGCTGTACCTGCCCTGACCATGCTTTGCAGACCAGGCATCTGTGGTCAGATGGACCCTTGATCCAGCGGAAGACAAACCAAGCCAAAAGCATTTGCCAAGAATGTTTTATGGAGGGCAAGTCTGCCATTTTTTCAATTGTGTGAAACTGTAGATGGTACTATTTTCTCAGTACCATGGTGACTGACCATGGGTAATGGCCGGGGAATCCGGTTTCTATTCCGTTCCGGAGTTGGAGCCTAAGAAACAGCTACCACCACACATCCAGGCAAGGAAGGCAATCAGGTATGGCATGCCCGCCCCGAGGTAGTGACCAAAAATAACAATACGGGACTTGGGAGGACCTGCTGTTGTTGAAGTGAATTCACTTTAAATCCTTTAACGAGAATCTGTTATGGCGGACAAAGATGACACCACTTGCCTTTCACGAGAATCAGTTATGGAGGGCAAGTCTGCCATCCATTCAAGTGCAAGGTATGCACGTATAATACAATGTGCAGTCACAGATGCAGTGAAAGGTATGCAGTGACTGCAAACAGCCGTTTGTGTAGTGACGGCCATGCTGGACTGGTGCGCACCATGACGAGAGTGCAGGTGATGGTGGCTTTACAGCCCATATGGTCGCCCGGCTGATGTAGCTGAATGACAGAACAGTGACTGTCCAGCTGATCAAATTTTTTCTGACCACAATGAAACAACGACCTTATTATCTTTGGTGTGCCACCCCCACCCGAGACACTCATATAGCCGGCGATCATTGCTTCATTGTGATACGCAAGCCCCTTCACCACGGCAAGGTAATGATCATGAAGGGGGATGGACACATGTACATGCCTTTTTTTTTTGTTACAGCCGCCCGCAGTGCAGCCAGAAAAATTAGGCAGGCATGTACACGCAGCAGAAAAATTAGTATAGCGGCCGCTGCTAGCAGCGGCCTTAAAAATTCAGGAATCCGCCTAGAGTCCTGGACCCTGTTGGTGGTGGCGGAGAAGGCAGTCAAGCGGCCTGCAGGCAGAGATGCTGTGTGTGGGGACTGACTTAGTCTTCGGTCAGGCAGTAGCCCTCCGGGATCCATGCCTCATTCATTTTGATAAATGTGAAGTACTGAACACTGTTGTGTCTTAAGCGACTTCTCTTCTCAGTGACAATGCCTCCAGCTGCACTGAAGGTCCTTTCTGACGCTTGAGGCAGGGCAAGAGAGAAGTTGGATGGCAAATTGGGACAGCTCTGGCCACAGGTCAAGCCTGCGCACCCAGTAGACCAAGGGTTCATCGTCGCTGCTCGCAGTGTCTACATCCACAGTTAAGGCCATGTAGTCGGCTACCTGCCGGTCCAGGCGTTGGTGGAGGGTGGATCCGGAAGGTCTACAGCGAGGCGTTGGACTAAAGAATGTCCGCATGTCCGACATCACCCCGAGATCACTGGAGCGTCCTGTCCTTGCCTGCGTAGACTTGGGAGGAGGAGGATTACTGCCAGTGGTACCTTTATTGCGTTGTAATGTCACATCACCCTTAAATGCATTGTACAGCATCATTGCCATCTTGTTCTGCAAGTGCTGCATCCTTTCCGCCTTCTGTTGAGTTGATAACAGGTCCGCCACTTTGTGCCTGTACCGAGGGTCTAGTAGCGTGGCCACCCAGTACAGGTCATTCCCCTTGAGTTTTTTGATACGGGGGTCCCTCAACAGGCTGGACAACATGAAAGAGGCCATCTGCACAAAGTTGGATCCAGACATACTCTCCATCTCCTCTTGCTCTTCCTGAGTGACGTCACGCAAGTCCTCTTCCTCCCCCCAGCCACGAACAATACCACGAGAACGTGGAGCAGCAGAAGCCCCCTGTGACGGCTGCTGCGGTTGTTCTTCTGCCGCTGTCTCTTCCTCCTCCACAGAAACCCCTTCCTCATCCTCACCCGAGTCTGACTCCTCTCCTTCCCCACACGACTCCTCCTCCTCCTCCTCCCTCTGTGCTGACGCAGGTGTCGAGGAAACATCTGGTTCGGATGAAAATCGCTCCCACGACTCCTCCTGCCGTAACTGTTCCTGTTCACGCTCCTCCACAGCTTCATCCACCACTCGACGCACGGCACGCTCCAGGAAGTAAGCGAAGGGGATCAAGTCACTGATGGTGCCTTCAGCGCGACTCACCAGGTTGGTCACCTCCTCAAACGGCTGCATGGTCCTGCATGCATTTCGCATCAGTGTCCAGTTGTTGGGCCACAACATCCCCATCTTCCCAGATTGTGTCCTTCTACTGTAATTATACAGGTACTGGGTGACGGCTTTCTCCTGGTCTAGCAGGCGAGAGAACATGAGCAGGGTGGAATTCCAGCGAGTCGGGCTATCGCAAATGAGGCGTCTCACCAGCAAGTTGTTTCTCCGCGGAATGTCCGCAAAGCGTGCCATGGCCGTGTAAGACCGCCTGAAATGCCCACACAACTTCCTGGCCTGCTTCAGGACGTCCTCTAAGCCTGGGTACCTTGAGACAAATCTTTGCACGACCAGATTCAGCACATGTGCCATGCAGGGTACATGTGTCAGCTTTCCAAAATTCAACGTGGAAAGGAGATTGCTGCTGTTGTCACACACCACGTTGCCGATGTCCAGCTGGTGCGGGGTCAGCCATTGCTCCACCTCTTTGTTAAGAGCAGCCAGGAGAGCTAGTCCAGTGTGACTCTCCGCTTTGAGGCAAGACATGTCTAAAATGGCAGCGTAGGCTCTGGGGAGATGGGGCTGTGTAGCTGGAGAGGAGGAGATGGCAGCACCGCTAGAGTTGAACTGCCACTCAGCCAAGGAGGAGGAGGAGGATGACAGCGGAGAGGATGTAGCAGGAGGAGAAGGAGAGGAGGTGGCAGGAGGCCTGCCTGCAAGCCGTGGAGGTGTCACAAGTTGGTCCGCTACGCAGCCACGTACTCCCTGCTTGCCATCGGTCACCAGGTTGACCCAATGGGCTGTGTACGTAATGTAACGGCCCTGCCCGTGCTTGGCAGACCAGGCATCCGTGGTCAGGTGGACCCTTGACCCAATGCTCTTCGCAAGAGATGACACCACTTGCCTCTCAACTGCACGGTACAGTTTGGGTATGGCCTTTTGTGAAAAATAATTGCGGCCTGGTATCTTCCACTGCGGTGTCCCAATGGCCACAAATTTACGAAAAGCCTCTGACTCCACCAGCTTGTATGGTAATAGCTGGCGAGCTAATAGTTCCGCCACGCCGGGCAAGAGGGTGACTAGCAGAAATAGGCTTCTTCTGCTCAAAGACTTCCTTCACGGACACCTGGCTACTGCTGTGGGCAGAGGAGCAGGAACCGCTCAAGGGCAGAGGCGGTGTGGAGGAGGGTGGCTGTGAAGGTGCAAGGGAGAAAGCGGCTGAAGATGCTGCACCTGAAGGAGGAAGAGGAGAAGAAGGGTGGCTTGTCTTTTGGGTGCTGCTTTTCCTCAGGTGTTCTTCCCATAGCTGTTTGTGCCTTTTCTCCAGGTGCCTTCGTAAGGCACTTGTTCCTACGTGAATGTTGGCCTTTCCACGGCTCAATTTTTGGAGGCAGAGAGAACAGATGGATTTGCTCCGATCTGAGGTACACACGTTAAAAAATTTCCAAACCGCTGAGCCCCCCTTGGGGTGATGGCACTACGGTGGCATCAGCAGCTGACCTTGAAGGGCATGTTGGCTGCCTGTCCATAGCTGGCGATACATGGCGCCGGGCACTGCCCCCAGGTGTTTCTGAGGACGAGCTTCCTCTGCTTCTTTCATGGACTCTTCTCCTCCTACTCCTCTCTGGCTCGCCCTCTGAACTGTCCCCCTGGTCAACTCCTCTATTGGGAACATACGTAGCATCTGTATAATCGTCATCATAATCCTCCTGCCCAGCTTCCCTTTCCTCAGACACCTCCACAACTGCACCAACATCAGGTGCTTCATCATCCTCCTCCTCACACGTTACGTCCATACTATCGCCACCTAACTCAGACGTTTGAGGTGGGGTAACTTGCTTAGCGCCTTCATCTTGTTGTAGCAGTATTGGCTGTGAATCAGTGATTTCCACACCAAATAACTCCTGCGAAATGTCAAATGCAGCGGATGTGGTGCTTGTTGTAGCGCTGGTGGCTGCGGGAGATGAGGTGTTCTGTGTTAAATACTCAACCACGTCCTCACAATTTTGGGAAGTGATGGCACGTGCCTTCTTCTGAGCACTGTACTTTGGGCCAGGTCCGCACGAAATCACAGCAACACCACCTCGCACAGACCTGCCGGTGCCAGGTGGCCTTCCTCTGGGTCTGCCTCTACCTCTTCTTCTACCTGGTTTGTCCATTTTGTCCATCTCGGTGGGATGCTAGGTATATGCAGTGAGGTGGGTTCACTCAACCCAACAGCTAGTTATATGCAGTGAGGTCAGTTCACTCAACACAAAGGTAGGTATATGCAGTGATGAGGTGGGTTAACTAAACACAACAGGTACTAGTAGGTATAAATGCAGTAGTGTGTAGTACATTGTTCAGCTCCCTGTCACACACACAGGTAGTCACTGAATGTGCTGCTGGCAGTGGCACACACTGTATGAATTAGCAATGCTGTCTATGCAACAACACAAGTGTTAGTTTGGCACACACACAAAAAAATCACAACAACAGGATAAGCTCTGAAAAGAGCTGTTGAATGAGGGGTGCTATTTAAGCAATACGATTCAGCCAGGAGCAAGTTAACAAGCCAAGAGCCTGACTAATCTTTCCCTAGGAGAACAAGTCTGCAGCAGGTCGCCCTATTCTTACTAGCAGCAGGCACACGAGTGAGTGTAATGGCCGCCGGAGCCTGCCTTATATAAGGGAAGGTGGGGCTCCAGGGCTGAGTGTAGCCGGATTGGCTACAATGTGCCTGCTGACTGTGATGTAGAGCATTATGGGGCGAATCGAACTTCCGGGAAGGCGAACCACGGCGGTTCGCCGGCGAACCGTTCGGGACATCTCTAATGATAGGACATGCACACACGGGGGAAGGACCATGGAGCTATGCATACAGATTACCCATTCGCAGTGTCTGACAGGCTTGCTCTGTATGAGCTATAGGTTATGCATCCAATATGGGCTATCAGCAGCAGTCCAATATGGACAAACAGAGCAAATTACTGATACATAATTCAATAAAGAGTAACATAGGCTGATCTTTCTGATGTCCTGAGGGGTGAGCAACAGCAGCAGTCAGGTGGAATAAGTCACTTTGGTGAGTTGATAGCCGTTTAATAAATAGATTACGTTTATTCAAAGAGTCAATATTTGCAGTTTTGGCCTTTTTTTTTAAGACCTCTGTAACTTTTGAGCCAAATCCTGACTGATGGCAACCTATTCTTTCATAATCAATACTTGGAGTTTGTCAGAATTTGTGCATTTTTGCTTGTTCACCTGCCTCTTGCGGGTTGACCACATTCTCAACTGGATTAAGGTCTGGGGAGTTTTCTGGCCAAGGAGCCAAAATTGTAAATGTTTTTATCCCTGAGCCAATAAGTTATCTCTTAGGCTCTATGACGATGGCCCATTATGCTGAAAAAGGCATTGTTCTTCACCAAACTGTTCTTGGATGGTTGGAGGAAGTTGCTGTCGCAGGATGTTTTTTCATGTTGCCCTCCTCCAAAAGTATTTGCCTCACTTTGCCTACACACGCACTCTCACCTGCTTTCTACCATTTCTGAGCATGCTCTGCACTGGTGGCACCTCGATTCCACTGCTGAATCATCTTAAGAAGATGATCCTGGCGCTTGCTGGACTTTTTTGGGGGCACCCTGAAGACTTCTTCACTACAACTGAACCTCTCTCCTTGAATCAAAACTGGGAAAACAAAAACCAAAAAACTCAGACAGGCGCATCTGGATACTCCTAACGGCTTAGCCGACACACACTTGACTCGAGGAAGCGGCTTACGCCGAGAAACGCGTTGTCACTGTGCTGTTCGCAACTAATAAATTAAATTATATTTAAACATTTTACAAAACATTATCTATTTCTTTTAAGAATTTTTTTAAGAATTATAATTCTATTTTTTCGAATTGAGTGCCTCCCACCATCGAAATTCTCTCTCCTTGAAGCTCGTTATGATCCGGTATATGGTATCAGCATGACAGAATGGTCTTCAGCCTTCGGCTCATCAACACTCTTACATGTGTTAATGAGACGATTACTGAAATGATCTCAGTAGGCCCTTTTGTGGCAGGGCTTAAATGCGGTGGAAATGTTTTTTTGAGATTAAATTAATTTTCATGGCAAAGAAGGACTTTTCAATTCATCAACATTCTGAAGTATATGCAAATTGCCATCATAAAACCTGAAGCAGCACATCTTGTGAAAACTAATATTTGTGACATTCTCAATACTTTTGCCCATATAGATCTTACAATTTTTTATTTTTTTTATTGTTATAAAGTACGCAGTTGCACTGATATACCTTGGTTTTTCTGGGCTGGAAACGATTGGAGAACATCCTCCGGCTCCAAGCACACTTGCACCCTTCTACACATTTTTCTGCAATGTGTGTATCAGACTGTAATAAAGATGTGTTGCTGACAAATGCACACAAGTGCACAAGTTGGCTCAGGCCCTGAGGCATTACCTCAAGTTCATACACTACCTCACCATTGGATGGTTGTGACTTATAACACGGCTAAACCAACTGCTCGTTGTGCATCATAATTGGAATAATGTGCTTCTAATTTAAAATATCAAGAGAATAGTTATCACAAAAGGAGTCAGTCATCTACAATACAAATGTATGAAACTGCATGCCCAGTGCAGTTATATAGGTCACATTATTCTGAGATGACCCCTTAATACTCTTATTTTACAGGAAGGGATAGATTATTTTTTTTATTACAGTGTATTTCAATTTGAAACAAAATGTGGATGAAATTATCCTAAAATCCTGTTGCATTTTCTTTTCAGTGATGGGTCTTTTTCTGTGACTGAACCCTTCTATTGCCATGCCCATTGAAAGTATGACTGTTCATTTAAAGTTTACTTCACAGTAGTCTGTAAAAGTAGGCCTTGGTCAATAACTCAAATGCACTGCATTATTGATATTCTTGCAATGAGAGGAGCTTTCACTAGCCAAATGTCTGTTTACATTAACCTGGCCAGGACTACAATATGGATTGGGACTTGATCCAAAGGGTGACAGCTCATGAGTGCATGATGCAGTGGCCTCCACTGGGAGGGGTGAAGAGGGGAACAATACCCTAATTTTTTTATTTGTTCATAGTTGAGTCAGTCCCTCAGGAACTTCTCATTTTTTATTTTTTTTTGCTCCTGAATTGGAATTAGCTTCTGCTCAATCATTTGAACACAGGATTGCATAGACTTCGGGTCAGACAGAATAGCTGCTTTTAACTTTTCAATTTCCTCTGGAATTTCTTTGTAGTCAATCTAATTTTCTGCAATGACCCGTTAGAGGAAGAGGAACAAAAAATGTTTAAAAAGTGTGTCACATTTTCTTTTGCAGATGGGTGAATCTTAGCTTGTGCCAACTGCTTATAGACTCTATTCCCCCTCGGGGCTCTCTAGTTAGTTCCTGTAATCTCTTTGATGTTTTTATAGCTGTAAACTGTATATTAAGGGGCAGTTATCCTGATAAAATGCTATGATACTGCGTTCATCCTCAGCCCATTGCTTGTACTTTTCTCCCTCAGTGAGTTCATGCCATGTTGTAAGGCCTTGTAAACTTGGATAAAAAAAATGTGATTTTCTACCGGAGGTGCCCGGCTGCCATTCCCCTCTATTTCATTCTTACATGTTTGTAAAACTGGTGGGACGACCCAGAGGGAGTTTTTCACTTTTCCACTTTTCCTATTGGTTATTGGTGAAATATGATAAGTATGTTATAAAAATAGATATAGATTCCTTTGTCATGTTAAAATGGACTAACTCCCATATACCTCATTTTATGAAGAAAATCAGCATATGCCACATACAATTTCCATATTCTGTACACCCTTTCACTGCCCTGTTGTTAGCCCTGCAGGTTTTTGGGTTGCTATAGCTGAGATATTCTATGATCACACATCTTAATCAGAAAGATTTTATGTAATGATAGCTCTTTATTTACTGGCTGTCTAACCAATACAATTGATTCTTCACGTGCCTATGACTGATAAACTGTTCACTATAAATCTGTTGAAGCAGAACAAGTCTCATGCTGTCCCATTGAAGCTGTTCTGAATAAGCTGGTTAGGAAAATAGAACATGACGAGATTCAGAAATTTTCTGGTCTGTTTAACACTGCATCAACAGTAGCAGAACATGGCGAAAGTTTCATGGATTTTGCAACTGTTGTCAAAGTACAGACATAACAAGGCCTTAATCTTGGTTGAAATTATGTAAACTCTCATGGTAGATAGGATTTGGTGTACACTCTGAAATTCTCCACAATCTGGTCCCTGTTGAGCATGACAAGCGTGCTAGCATAGAAACTATGCTAACAGTCTCAAAACTACAGGATTTTATTTCTTACGCTTTTGTCAAATAAGAGCATGCAAAATCTTTCCTTTAAATTTAGAAGCTATTTTTGGCATTAAATATAAATAGAAAAAAATTGAGGTCTTGTGCACCAAGTTTTTTTTTTTATACTGTAGATCGAATAGGTAAATGTTATGTTGGTCAGGATCATGTTAATAGGGCAAGAAAAGTACTTTATTAATCTGTGTTTAGTGAACTCTGTACATTAAAAATCTGTTCTACCATCTTCCCAACTAACACCTCGAGATACAAGTGTACTCCTTATTGATGTTGCGGCCAGAACCTGAAGTTAGCCACATTTGGATGTGGCCAGCCAGTACGCAAAGTGGAAGACTGATGCAGGCAATTCAAGAAGAACTTACTCCTTTCGGACTATGTCTAACCTGAATGCAACTGAAAAGAGCTGGCTGGCCAAGTCCGGAAGAAAGGTTTTTGTGGAGCGCGTCAGAGCAAACAACACAAGTTCAGTGCCGGTATCTGCATTCCGTGGCCCCTGCCCCTGTGTCCTCTCACCTCTGTCTCCATTGAGAATATACAGGACAGCCTGTCTCAGCATGTCTAAACTCTCTCCCTTCCTGCTGTGTGTGGTCTTCAGCTGTTATTGCAGCCTCTGTTGCCGGTATTCGATGACGTGTGAATAATGTTTACATATGGCAGTGAATACTGGCGACACAGGCTACAATAAAAGCTGGAGACCACACATACAGCAGGGAGGGAGAAAGTACAGGCGCTCTGGGACAGGCTGCCTTATACATTTCCTCCTTGGAGACAGAGGCGAGAGGACAAAGGGGTAAAGGGAAGGAGGAGGAACCGGGGAATTTAGTTGCTGCCACAGAATTTTTCACTGAAATTGTGCTGTTTCCCCTTCTTTGGGACTTGGCTGGTACCCTGACAAAGCTTGCAGTGGGCGGGTGCAATACATAGGTGGGCGGGGTCATGTCCTGCTTTGCATCCTGAGCACTCCCTTTGGCTGTACTAGATGCATGGAAAGGACTCCCTGTATGTTTACCATTTCCTGCTATCATGTTGTGGCTAGGTTGAGTAGTTGACTACAGGACGCAAGCGCATCCATAGAGGCTGAAAGTAAGAGTGGCCTATGACAAACTCTGAATTGGTGAGGTACTGGCCGCGATGTGTTGGCGCTTGTCAGCCTGTGAGTTCATGTACTCTGGATGGCAACCCTTTTCACCACATAAAACAGCTATTACGATCAGCATACCCTAGCAAACTCTGTGTCACCAAAATTGGAGATAGTGGTACCGGTACCAGTGTGTTTGAGGCATGTGTGAGCCTGGGTTATGCACGAGGAGCACACTGAGGGTGTTTTAATTTGTTTTTAAGGCGAAGCATGTTCAATTTTTGCATTTTTTGATACTGATTAAAGGTTATTTAACTCTGGTCTCCCTTGAGTTATTGCACTTTCATTGGGAGTTACTTGGCTGGTCAGGGCCTGTCATTTCACATTCTGGCCAGCCTTGCACTTTTTCCTGGCACTGAGAAAAAAAGGCCAAATGACTGCATTTCAAACTTGAAAGTGACATCACTCCTGAAACTGGGGGACCTCTTCGACTTGTGTTATATTCACTTTTAACTACAGAAACAATATGTTTGGTGTACAGAAAGCTCAGAAGTTGCTATTTCTCCATTTGTGCAGTAGTAAAATAAATGAATAATTCATACATGTTCACATTACACACATATTAGGAGAGAATTAAGTTATCATAGTGCCATCAACTGGACTCTGGTGGTGCAATATCTGGGTACAGAGTTGCATTAAAATATTTTATCCTCATCCTGATAGGTATCAGGAGTTAGGTAGGTCAGGTTAGCCTAGGGTTCATGACAGATTGGAAGATTAGATTAGTGATAATGAAACAAGTGTAGATTAGTTCTTTTTAGGTGAAAAATTAAGTTAGTGTTAAGACCAGCTCACACTTGAGCGGACGCAAAAAGGGCTTGGTAAGCGCATCCGCACATTCCGTCCATTTTGTTTCCGCTTGCAGTAATCTACTCCATGTCTGCCTGTTCGTTTTGCCACTGATGTATCCCAATTGCCGCTGCTCAGCACCTCGGTTCATAACTCAGAGGTCGGCTGGAGAATGAGGCTCTCCATAGGATACGATAGACCAATTCTCCCTAGCAACAAGGAGAAATAATATTGGTCCACCATGAACCAATGATAATTCTCCCTGTTACTAAGGATTCACATTGGTATTTTGCAGCCCAATGGAGATCCAAATGCTTCTGCCAGCCACTGATCTGCTTCCTGGGACCGAGCGGAGGAGTCGACGGCATCAGAACCAGGGGAAACACACAAGTATTTACATCACGGCGGTGATCAAAGCAGGTAAAGCGGACTAGGCAACTAGCCCAGTGAGAATGGACACTGTCCTAGACTTTCATTGCATAAATTTGCCCGGCCGGTCCAGTGAATTGTGCACAGTTCAGACTCTCTTACGGCAATGTGGAAAGCGATACGAGTGGAATTAACGCCTATTTTTAACATCAGGATCCGCTTCTGCGCTGAGTTTTAAAAAAAAGTCCCTAACAGGTATGAACAGGCCCTTAGACATTTAGAAGGTAAGTATTAAGGGTAGGAGTATTAAGGGTAGGTAAAACATTATATTATTATATTGTGTCATATGAGTTAGTGTAAAGTTAGAGTTAAGCAAGGTAGGTGATCAAGATTAGGAAGAGGATAAAAATGTGCTTTTAATTTGTGTTATTGTGATATTCTACAGGTTCTGGTACCAAGAAAACAGTATAGCTCTCAAAGGGGGTTGGTTCACCAAATGCTGGTAAATGTATCTGTGCATGGCAAGTTTAGTGATACTTATGCCATTTGAGCAGTGCATGTTGGAGAATTAGTACTTAGGTAAGGGGAGGGGGACACCAAGAGCCCAATAGTGTGATATTGTATAGATGATAATTAATAATGAGTAATATAACAATTTAATACTCACAAACCAGGGTTACCATTAATCAAAAATTACTCAAAAAGGAGCATACAGCTTAACAGCATGAAAACCACACTGAGCGCCTCTGTGGCGCTCAGTGTGGTTTTCATGCTGTTAAGCTGTATGCTCCTTTTTGATTGGCCTGATGAAGCGGGATTGAGCCCGTGAAACGTGTTGCCTATTTTTACTGTGGAGTATAAATAGATTGTTGTTTGACTGATGATGCCACAGTCTTTCCTTTGTTTGCTTTGTCTGCATGGATGGGATAGGCCCACCACTGCCCCATCGGTTTTAAGCTCGTTTAAGTGACTTTTATTCTATTGGCGCCTCTAGAAAGCTTCTACATAGTACTTAGGTAAGGTGCATTACCATAGCAACATGCACTGATAAAAAGGCAGAAATACTGGTAAAAACTTGCCGTGTGCAGCCATGCATAAAAGCTAGCTCTGCTGAGACACTAATTAACCCACCCGTGAATGTTTGTTGCTTTCTACAAAACAAGTACTGTTGGTGGTTCTTAACCACCTGAGCGGTCTGGACGAGCTCAGCTCGTCCAACACCGCCGGAGGTCGCCGCTCAGGCCCTGCTGGGCCGATTTTTATCAAATAAAGTGCAGCACACGCAGCCGGCACTTTGCCAGCCGCGTGTGCTGCCTGATCGCCGCCGCTCTGCGGCGATTCGCCGCGAGCAGCGGCGAAAGAGGGCCCCCCTAGCCGCCTGAGCCCTGCGCAGCCGGAACAAAAAGTTCCGGCCAGCGCTAAGGGCTGGATCGGAGGCGGCTGACGTCAGGACGTCGGCTGACGTCGATGACGTCACTCCGCTCGTCGCTATGGCGACGATATAAGCAAAACAAGGAAGGCCGCTCATTGCGGCCTTCCTTGTTTATTATGGGCGCCGGAGGCGATCGGAAGATCGCCTCCGGAGCGCCCTCTAGTGGGCTTTCATGCAGCCAACTTTCAGTTGGCTGCATGAAATAGTTTTTTTTTAATTTAAAAAAAACCCTCCCGCAGCCACCCTGGCGATTTAATCAGAACGCCAGGGTGGTTAAAGAGAACCCGAGGTGGGTTTGAAGAATATTATCTGCATACAGAGGCTGGATCTGCCTATACAGCCCAGCCTCTGCTGCTATCCCAAACCCCCCTAGGGTCCCCCGGCACTCTGCAATCCTTCATAAATCACAGCCACGCTGCTGACAAACAGCTTGTCAGAGCTGGCTGTGTTTATCTCTATAGTGTCAGTCTGCTGCTCTCCCCGCCTCCTGCAGAACTCCAGTCCCCGCCTGCATCCCTTCCCTCCCTGCTGATTGGAGGGAAGGGACGGGGGCAGAGACTGGAGCTATGCAGGAGGCGGGGGAGCAGCTGAGACTGACACTACAGATGTAAACACAGTCTCACAGCACGGCTGTGATTTATGAGGGATTGCAGAGTGCAGGGGGGCCTTAGTGGGGTTTGGGATAGCAACAGAGGCTGGGCTGTATAGGCAGATCCAGCCTCTGTATGCAGATAACATTCTTTAAACACACCTCGGGTTCTCTTTAAGGACTTGGGAAGCCCTGCTCTAGAGGCTTATAACAGTTCCAAGACGCCTATCTACTTTGATTCTTTCCTGATTGTTGTTTTCAAAAATAAGTACTAATGTTAGCTATTTAATCAACCACAACATATAGGAATCATTTTTTGCTGTCAGTGTATACTCCAGAGAGGTTTTTTTGTTCCATAAGGCCACTTTTTTTTTTTAATTCTCCCCTTCCACTGCATTCAAGTTGATATTAAGCAGAAAGCTGTGAGTTGTTTAGCATGGAAATGGATGTCTTGAATGTGCAGTCTTACATAAGTAACTGCCTCTTAAGATACACCTGCAGACGATATAAAAGAGCATTTTAAATGAAGCAGCACTGGCTTTACTTTTTAATTTAATTGAACTACAATTGCCAACACATGCAAAGCTTAGCACCATAAAAATAAAATGTGTCAAAAATGCAGAACAGTTCTGCATAGCATTCCAATTTCAGAATAACCTGGACTTAACAGTGGCTTTTATACTGCGGCTTGAAAAGATAAATTCACTCCATGCTGTAATAGAAAAGAACATTGCTGAAGAAAGAAGATTTCTTTTTGTCCGTTGTAGTTTCCTTAAGTACACTCTTTCTGTGCCAATTTGCATGTGTTTTAAATAATGACTTAAGTGTGGACAGTTCAACAAGAAATTTAACAGCACAGAAAGTACCACAGAAGGGAAATGTCCATTGGAGATATCGGCACTACACACTGGGAGCCAGCGGGTTGCTAATTTCGTGCATTTGTATCGGCGGCAAAATTGTTTAGTAATCCAGTTTACTCCTAATTTATCATATTTGCAGGGGAAATCTCAAGATGGCAAATTAGATGCTCCACGCGCCTTCAAAAAAGAGCTGAATGTTGATGATGAGTCCCACGGAAACCTTGAGAAAGGCAAGAATACTGGTGGACGGACATTTTCAAGCGAACACGTTTCCTTTGAAGGGAAAGGAAATGTCATCAGTGAGGTTAGCGATTGTCCAGTTTTCTTGAATTCAAATCTATGACTTGTTTCGGTAAACAATCAATAAATACATTGATGCTCAGGAAAACAGACTATTGAAAAATAGATGTGAAGCCACTGGACAGCTGTTATCTTTTATTCAGTAAAGCAGAAAATGAAATGTGTGGAATCTAATCGGTTGCTGTGGGCAAAATATAATTGTTACACCAAAATCTATCTTTATTAATTCTAATGCAAATAAAAATTGTGCTTAATAAGTCAAATGTGTGAGCAGATATAATGAGTGATAATTAGGTGTTTTGCCTGTCTGTTTTCATTTTCAGCAAGTTTTATCATTTATCTTTTAAAGCACAACTAAACCTGAGATTGAACAAGACAAATCCTCAAAGCCATTGTATTGATTAGTTAAATTATAATTGTTATTTAAACTGAACCTTCTAACAATAAAAAAGCACAAAGATTCACACGTCACCCACCTTTCAGGTCTATAGAAAGACCCCCTTGCCGGTGCCCACCTCCTGCAGGTACACCACTCCTGCAATTCGTAGTCTAATACACAAAATTGGAGACGGCACACAAATGGCTTCAGCAGAAAACCTGTATTAAAGCATGCAACGGTTCCCTCCTCGTTTGGGGTACTCGTCCCGAGACAGGAGTTGTCTGGGATGTTACAAATTTTGCATTGGGCAAAAAAGAATATGAGACGTCTGTATCTAGGCACTTCCTACAGTCCCGACATAGAGCCAGCCAATTGCGTTGGTTTGTGATGGAGGATGTGCCTAAACTTCAAAGAGGAGGGGATAGAAAGAAGCTGCTGCTTCAGTGTGAGGCCAAATGGATTAGAAAATTTAATTGTGTCAGCCCTAATGGTTTAAACGAAAACTTGAGCTTGAAATGTTTCTTGTAATGTGTTTTCTCTCCTAGGGTGGAACGGAATGTACAGAATGTCTAAAACAGGACTTTATCAAGATTGGTATTGTAAAGATCATAAAAATTGTGTCGATATACTGTATGTGTATTAAGTGTTGAAACAAGTATTTATTGGAATATGCCTAGGTGACCTATTCCTCAAGTATTTTTTGGGGTAGACACCTTGTGGTGTAGTTCCCCATATGGATATATTCATCTATATGTTTGGTTTGATGGTCATGTGACTTGTTTGGGTCTCATGGCTTCCTGTGGGATGGTATAAAGGTGTTACAGGTGATGGGTGTGGCACACCTGAGGAAGGGCTCCGCCCTAAACATGTTGTGTGTGTGCCTCTGCATGCTTTAGTACAGTTTTTCTGCTGAAGCCATTTGTGTGCCGTCTCCAATTTTGTGTATTTAACAATAAAAAAGGTTAGACCTGATTTCTAGATACTATACTTGAAAAAAAGTGAAATAGTGAAATGGCTTATGGGATAGGTCAGCTAGAGAGTTTTATCTGTGCTTTACATTGTTTTTGGCATGGAAAATGTTTATAAAAAAATCTCTAAAAGCACAAATAAGTGTTATTTTTATATTTTAGCGTGATTAGCCATTTAGATAACTATACAGTTTGTGTGGCCAGAGCCAGAAGGTGTGAGGCTGTACCCTCTGTATTATAATACTAAACATGTCTTTTAACATTGGGAGCAGGGCCGAATTTACCATAAGGGCCTATTTCCACTACACGCAGACTGGATGCAGACTGGATGCAGAAAAACTGACTCCAATGAATGCCTATGGGCCTGTTTCCACTAAACGCGATTTTTCTGATGCAGATTTTCCCATAGGCATTCATTGGAGTCAGTTTTTCTGCATCCATTCTGCGTGTAGTGGAAACAGGCCCTTAGACACTATAGGCACGTACCTACAGGCGCCTGATAATGGAGAGGCGGCTCCACTCCCTGAGGTCCTCTCTTCTTCCTTCCCTATGCAGAGTCCTAATAAGAGTGTAAAAAGAGATGTTATTAACCATGCTCTCGGCATTCCACTTACAAAATCTCCCTTTAGTCAGGTGCACCTCTAGCTACTTAATACTGAGGTTCCTCTAGCTACCTAATATTTGGGGGCACCTCTAGTTACTTAGTATTAGGTAGCCAGAAGTACCATAAATATTAAGGGACACCTGTAGCTACCTATGACGGGCAGTGGAAGTAAGGTTAGTAAGTGACAGCTGGGACAGGGAGCACACTTGTGCGGTTCGGCGGAGGGTTTGTAGGTTCATGGAGGGCAAAGTCTAAGGTGCCAGGACATCTGTGCCTATAGGCTCCTGTGATGTTAAATCGGGCCTGATTGGGAGGGTCTTTTCCAAGTCTCCACAATTGTTAAAAACGTATCTGATTGCTATGGGCAACACGCTTAAATTTGTCTCATACATGGCACTCCATACTTGTCTAGTTGTAGGCAGGTGCCTTTAATCCTAATACCAATATCGCATGACTAGAGATGGTGATATCTGTCCAGTGAGAACACCTTAGTGAAGGAGGAAGGGGCAGGCACAATGTATGACTCAAGCTAAAATCTCAAAAAAACCAAGTAAAGAAAAATAACACTAAAGTCAGACTGCTGTGGTGGTTTCCTGTTTTCAAGCCAGGAGTTGGGGTGGGAACAGCGAGTGAGGGTAGGTGTGGCCCTATTGACATTCACAGCTCCTAATTATTAATGGTGTGGGAGAGGAGGATTGCTGTACTGTCACTCAAACACTGCCCAATTGGGCTCAATGGAGTGGTGATTCTGCTAGCAGTGCAATGGGAGTGCATGGGGACATGGTTCCAGTAGTAGGCTTTCAGTCATTTGTTAATATAAAATAGTAAGCGATGGGTGGAGCTTTCTTATTTTAAAGATGTATTGATAGTCTATGGAGATGAGGAGAAGGGATGGGATTCAAGGCATTTGATTCAAACTAGGTTTGCACTTGCTTGCTTTGTGCCATGGACGATGACAACATGTGTGTGTGTTTTTGTGTGTGTATAAATACATACAGGGACAGTGCAAACCAAATTTGGAGACAGTCACGTCATTCACCAGCATTGGTGATCATTTTGTTCTGTACAAGCTATATAGTGACTACAGTATTTACAGAAAAACAGGTAGCAAAGCATAAACAAATCTTGACATTGGATAGGCTACTAATTAAACTTAAAGAGAACCTGAACTGAAAATAAAAAAGTCAAAATAACCATACACAGGTCATACTTACCTCCTTTGCAATATACTCCTCAATCTCTTTCTCCTCTCCTGTGTCTCATTTGTCCACTGTGATCACTGGAATTCTCCATCCTCCATTTTAAAAATGGCCATTACCCCATATTATTATTATTATTATTATTAATTGTATTTATAAAGCGCCAACATATTACGCAGCGCTGAACAATAAATATATACAATGATACAAGGATGACATACATAGGGTTATACACATAGAACAAAGTTATACATACAAATTGTACAAAATACATGATCATGCAATATGGGCTGGTTAAGTAGGCCCAGTAATACAAGTACAGGCTGTCATAGGACAGGAGCACATGATCCTGTAGATTACACTAGGGAGTGGAGGACCCTGCCAGAGGCTTACAATCTAAAGGGAGGGGTGGAAACACTAGGGGGGGCTGTTAAATATTCCTTAGAGAGTTACTGTGTGGTAGGAGGTGGGTAGGCCATCATCAAGAGGTGGGTTTTGAGGGCTTGCTTGAATGTGTTGAAAGAGGGAGCAAGTCTGATGGGTGGTGGAAGGGCATTCCAGAGGGTGGGGGCAGCTCTTGAGAAATCCTGCAGGCGGGCATGGGAGTGTGAAATGCGCGGGGTGGTGAGGCGAAGGTCGTTGGAGGAACGGAGGGGGCGACCTGGTGTATACTTGTGAACAAGCTCCGAGATGTAGGTAGGGCATGTTTTGTGCACAGATTTATACGCCAGGCATAGAATCTTGAAACTTATCCTGAGACGGATAGGGAGCCAGTGCAGGGATTCACAAAGGGGAGATGTGGATGCAGAGCGGTGCGAAGAATGGATGAGTCTTGCAGCCGCGTTCATCACTGATTGAAGGGGGGCAGTGCGTTTCAGGGGGAGGCCAGAAAGGAGTGAGTTACAGTAATCAAGGCGGGAGATGATGAGGGCATGGATGAGCAGTTTGGTCGTGTCCGGGGTTAAGAATGGGCGGATCTTGGAGATATTACGGAGGTGGAAATTGCAGGCTCTTGTGATGTTTTGGATGTGTGGGATGAAGGAGAGGTCAGAGTCCAAGGTGACACCCAGGCAGCGGGCCTGGGAGGTAGGGAGAATGGTTGTGTTGTCGATTGTGAGGTGGAAACCTGGGATGGGTGCAGCAGCATGGGGTGGAAAGATCAGGAGCTCAGTTTTGTCTAGGTTAAGCTTTAGGAACCTAGCTGACATCCAGGAGGAAATTGCTGAGAGACACGAGGAGACCTTGTTTATGGTGGTGGCTGAGAGATCGGGGGTATGGAGGTAAATCTGAGTGTCATCTGCATAAAGGTGGTAATTGAAGCCCAGGGAGGAGATAAGCTTGCCAATTGAGGAAGTGTATATGGAGAAAAGAAGGGGGCCTAGAACAGAGCCCTGGGGGACCCCAACTGAAAGGGGGGCAGGAGTTGAGGAGGAGCCATTGAAGGAAGTGGTGAAGGAGCGATTGGATAGGTAGGAGGAGATCCAGGCCAAGGCAAGCCCATGGATGCCCATGGACTGTAGTGATTGGAGGAGGAGGGAGTGGTCAACATTGTCAAATGCTGCAGAGAGGTCAAGGAGGAGCAGGATGGAATAACTGCCTTTGGCCTTGGCAAGGGTAAGGTCGTTGACCACCTTGGCGAGGGCTGTTTCAGTTGAGTGCGCAGGTCGGAATCCAGACTGTAGGGGGTCAAGTAGGGTATTGGTGTTGATGTATTGGGTAATGCGCTGGTGGACTAGGCGTTCGAGGAGTTTAGAAGCATAGGGAAGGAGGGAGATTGGGCGGTAATTTGAGGGTAGGGATGGGTCGAGTGAGGGTTTTTTCAGCAGGGGAAGCACAGTGGCCTGTTTGAATGCTTTGGGGAAGATGCCTGTGGAAAGGGAGAGATTGAACAAGGAGGTGAGGACTGGGGCCAGGTCAGGGAAGTGCGGACGAAGAGTATTCGCGGGTACCGGATCACAGGGAGAGGATGTGGGGGGGGAAGCCACTAGCAGCAGGCTGACTTCATCAATGGTGGCAGGAGCAAAAGAGGCGAGGGGTGGATGAGACAAGGGAGCTGCTGGGAGGGAAGGCAAGGGGACAACCTGAGACGCATTGGTAAGGGAGGGATGGAGGAGGGAAATTTCATTGCGTATTGTTGCAATTTTAGTGGTGAAGTGGTTGGCAAGGTAATTGGCTGAGAGGGAGGAGCTGGGAGGGGGAGGAGTGGGGTTGAGGAGGGAATTGAAGGTAGCAAAAAGCTGTCGAGGGTTGGAAGCTTGGGTTACAATCAGTGCTGCAAAGTACCTTTGTTTAGCCTCAGAGAGGGCAGTGTGGAAGAGTAACAGTTTGGCCTTGTAATCTAGGAAGTCAGCATTGAGATGTGATTTCCTCCATTTCCGTTCGGCTGCTCGAGTTTCTTTCCTGAGGTTACGTGTGTGGGTGTTGTGCCAGGGTTGGGGGTTGGGGGGCTTGATAGGGCGGAAGATTGAGGGGGCAGCTTGATCTAAAGCAGATGAGAGGGCAAGGTTATATTGTGCAGCCGCTTCATTGGGGCATGTTAGGGTGGGTAGGTGGGAGGAGAGGGAGAGAAGGGGACTTGGTAGGACATTTGGGCTGAGATTACGTAGATCTCTCTGCCATCGACCAGGCTGAGGGGTGGGGAGAGAAGTTGTTGGTGGGGAGATAGTGAAGGTGAGGAGGTGATGGTCAGAGATAGGGAAAGGTGCGATGTCCAGGTTGCTGAGGGAGGTGGACTTTGAGAATATGAGGTCAAGAGTATGACCAGCGCGGTGGGTGGTGGAATTTGTGTGCTGAGAGAGACCAAGGGATTTGGTGAGGGAGAGTAGCTGCTTGGCAGCAGTGGAGATAGGCTCATCGATAGGTAAGTTGAAATCCCCGAGTATGATGGTGGGGAGGTCAGATGACAGGATGTGGGGGAGCCAGGAGGCCAGGTTGTCCAGGAAGAGTGAAGTTGGAGCAGATGGGGGGTGATATAGGACCGCAATGATGGCTGGGAGAGGTTGGTACAGGCGGATTACATGGGCCTCGAAGGATGAGAAGTGCAGGGAAGGGGGCGGTGATAGGACCCGGAAGGTGCAGGGTGCGGAGAGAAGCAGACCCACTCCTCCTCCAGACCTGTTGTCAGGTCTGGGGGTGTGACTGAGATGCAGTCCCCCATAGGAGAGAGCAGCGGCTGCGGTACAGTCAGAGGGGGTGAGCCATGTCTCTGTGAGGGCAAGGAAGGTGAGGGATTTGGAGAGGAAGAGCTCATGGATGGATGTGAGCTTGTTGCGGACAGATCTGGCATTCCATAGACCACAAAACAGAGGGAGAGAGTGCCTGAGGGTTGTATGGATGGGAATGAGATTATTATGGTGTGGTCTGCGGATGCAAGAGGAGTGTGGAGGGGCTGGAAGGGGGTTGGCTGAGAGTTTGGGGACCAGTGGGGGTCTAGGAATGGGTGGGTTGAGGATGGAGGGAGAAAGCACTGGGACCAGCTGGAGAAGCAGGTGGAGGAATAGCATGTGGTAGTGGTGAAGGGGTGGCAAAGGGTTGGTAGGAATATGGTGGGTGAAGTGTGGGTGAGCCAGAGAAAGGACTGGGGGGAAGGGGTGCATTACGTTGTGTGGAGAGGAGGCTGGCAGTGGTTTGGACAGAGGTAGATGTGTAGAGAACGGTGGAAGATGCATGGAGTAGGAGAGAGGAAGCAATGTGTGTGAGGTTTGGATAGTGATCAGGAATGCAGGTGAGGCTAAAAGATTGAGGAAGTTACCTTGGTGTAATGCTGATTTCTGCTGAATTGCTGTTGAATTCTGGTAAATTCTGGTTAATTTCCACCCTTAGAAGACGACCCGAAGTCGGCCGGCCCGACTACCAGACCGCCTGATATACACACAGCATCAGAGCAAATGAGTAATCAGGATGGTCTGGCAGACGATTTGCAATTAAGCAGGGGGGAGGGCCACTATAGTCTCCTGCAAATCAAACAAGCTTGTAGGTGTTACAACTTTGTTTGAAATTACAGATAGGCCAGCAGTGTGAAACAAAAGCCAGAATTTCAATAGCAAGTAGTAAATTACAATGTAAATATGTTACTTAGGCGCTACTTATATGAAAAGCAGAGCAGGACAGCAGAAATGAGCCACATGTAATATATTAGAGATGAAACATACACAGCAGATGGATGCAGCAGGAATCGGTTTCAAATTGAGTGCAGGTCAGATTAGAGATGAAACATACACAGCAGATGGATGCAGCGGGAATCGGTTTCAAATTGAGTGCAGGTCAGATTAGAGATGAAACATACACAGCAGATGGATGCAGCGGGAATCGGTTTCAAATTGAGTGCAGGTCAGATTAGAGATGAAACATACACAGCAGATGGATGCAGCGGGAATCGGTTTCAAATTGAGTGCAGGTCAGATTAGAGATGAAACATACACAGCAGATGGATGCAGCAGGAATCGGTTTCAAATTGAGTGCAGGTCAGATTAGAGATGAAACATACACAGCAGATGGATGCAGCAGGAATCGGTTTCAAATTGAGTGCAGGTCAGATTAGAGATGAAACATACACAGCAGATGGATGCAGCAGGAATCGGTTTCAAATTGAGTGCAGGTCAGATTCCTGGTCAGCACACTGTTAAACTGTAATATCACCCACTTGAGCCATAGGGAAACATGGACATTACCTTGCACATTCAGCTGAAATTGACAGCTGCTGATATATAACTGACAGCAACTGGTATATTTCAGTTCTGACAAAATATTGTCAGAACTGGAAGGGATCACTGTAAGAAGAAAATGGTGAGCTTTCCGAGAGGAAGTGACAGCGAGGTAAGTATGTAATATTCATTTGCAGCTACGTCATTATGTCATTATTATTATTACGTGTTTATTTTAAATAATTTTACTCACTTCAGGTTCCCTTTAAACTTGAGAACTAATAATAATAATAATAATAATCCGAACATTTGTATAGCGCTTTTCTCCTGTCGGACTCAAAGAGCTCA
Source organism: Hyperolius riggenbachi (assembly GCF_040937935.1). Taxonomy (NCBI): domain Eukaryota; kingdom Metazoa; phylum Chordata; class Amphibia; order Anura; family Hyperoliidae; genus Hyperolius; species Hyperolius riggenbachi. Next base: position 171,694,702 of record NC_090649.1, on the reverse strand, counting down.
AGAGCTGCAGCGACTGGGATGTGCTCAGGAGGCCACCCTGCAGTGTTAGGGAGTCTTGCCTTGAACTCCTTACTGAATAGGTACTTGACCTAGCCAGGATTTGAACCCTGGTCTCCCATGTCAAAGGCAGAGCCCTTAACCAGTACACTATCCAGCCACTGTTAGAGAACTCCTCTTTACAAGGCACAAGCCTAATGGCCTACTGCTTGTCCCTAACAATACTACTTTAATAGCAAAAGTCTTTACTAGCACAAACTTTAAAGAGGACCTGTACTGAGTGAAAATATTTAAAATAAACACATGAGGTAACTTCAAATGAACATTGCATAGTTACCTTGCCATCAGTTCCTCTCAGAAGCTCACCATTTTCTTCTGACAATTATCCCTTCCAGTTCTGACAATATTTTGTCAGATCTGAAATATATCAGTTGCTGTCAGTAAAATATCAGTTGCTGTCAGTTGTAGCTTAGAGGAAAACTGATGTACCAGGCAATGTCCATGTTTCCCTATGGCTCAAGTGGGCGATGTTACAGTTTAACTGTGTGCTGACCAGAAAGCTGTTATGGGGTAATGGCCATTTCAAAATGGAGGGTGGAAAATTCCCTTGATCACAGTGAACAAACAGGACGCGGGACAGGAAAAAGACACTGGGGAGTAGACTACATGGAAGGTAAGTATGACTTGTGTATGCTTATTTTGACTTTTAATTTTCAGTTCAGGTTTTCTTTAAAGTACCTTTTGCTGGGAATACACCATACGTTTTTTCATCAGATAGATGGTTCGATAGATAATTTCCGACATGTCCAATCTTATTTTCGATTGTTTTTCTGATCGATTTCTCATAGAAGTGAATGGAAATAGATAAGAAAAGATAACAGAATTGAATCGGAAATCGATCGGAAGGAAAATCGACCAAAAAACGCATCGTGTGTACCCAGCATTCGTTTGTCAGTTTGTTAACCCAGCACAGAGCTTGGGCTTAATTCAGGCAGAGCCAATCAGTCTTTAATTTACCAGCTCATCACACCTCTGAGGGAGGAACGGCAAATCCTGGTGTGGAACTCTTTCTTACTTGTTCTTATGTCTATTTTCATATTTATTTTCAGAGTTTTATCTCCAATGAAAGAAAGAAATACATTCCTGGCACAACTGGGTCATTATTGGAAGGAAGTTTTAATGAAGAGGAATCTGCAAAATACTTTAAGGATGCTGTTTTGGAATGGAGGAATCAAACCAGTTCCAAACCACAGGATACCAGTACTATACACACCAGCAAAAGTAAGCCCCATTTGCCAGAATGGGTGTCACTGATACCTCCTTTTATAGTTACATATACCCTCTCTATATATTTTCATGTATTTATTGAACAGGCAATAACATTTGCTTTGCATTTATTTAGCCTTACTAAATCCTTCCACATTACTAAAAGCATAGTTTGAGATTTATCAAAAATACATTATACATCACTAATAAATAAAATTGTAATACAAAAGTCAGTAGCACTTTATTAGTCAACAACACCACTGTAATGTAACAAAATGAAAATTCACTTGAATCAGTCATCATAGAGCGAACACATACGTAGTAACAGGGGCGTTGCTAGCCTAAAGATCAGTGACACATGCCCCAAATCTATTCTGAGGTGCCTCAGATGTCTCCTAGGCAGAGTCAGCTGTGGTGCCTCAATGGCGGGCATGCTGGAAGCTGTTGTGCATCAATTGCCGGTATTCTGGGTACTGTGGTGCTTCTAAGTGGGCATACTGGGTGCTGTGGTGCCATGCTGGGTTCTGTGATGCCTTTATGGGGGTATGCAGGGAGCTGTGGTTATTCTATGGGGCATGCTGGGAGTAGTGGTGCCTCAATGGGAGGCCCGTGGGAGCATGAGAGGGGGTCCACTAGAAGGTCAGGGAATACTATGGGGGGACTGCTAGACAACCAGGGAGCAGGCCATCCCACCCAGCATAAAGCCAGACCAGCCGGAACAGAAGCCAGGTAACTGTGCCTAGTTATGTTTGAATGACACTGCCTTGTGTGATATGCTGCATTTTTTTTTATTAATGGAGAGGGGACTTCATCCAACATTTTTCTGCACAGGCCTACTTAGACTGCTGTTAAGTTCATGTAAATTTGGCTCCACCCATAACCACACCCACATTCTGGTGCATGACCACACTCATTTTCCAAACTTCAGTTGCAGTATAACATGCAGTAACAGTCATTTGAAACCAATATTTTTACTGGCCCAAAAACACTCACTATTTAGTTACTGTATTTTTGGCATTAACAAGTCTAGCACTAAAAGGAAGCACCAGTGCTACATCCTGATACTGCTTTTAAAACTAGAATAAGCCCAATAGTCAAAAATAACTTTTTCCAAAGGCATGTCTTCCTGTTGCTGAACCCCTGAACTGTTTCCCAGCCGATAACCTTCTAGCACTATAACTTTTCTTTGGCTGTTGTTTACACAGCTTTGAAGTCTCTGTTTTGCCCAGCTGTCAAAGAAACTAGGGAGAGGTTAGAGAGATATGTGTGTCTGGCTGTGAACAGGACAATGACAAAAATGATCATGTCTTAAATTACATTCAATATTTAAACAACCTGCCTTCTGCTAGCTAATAAGTACTATCTCAGCATTTTGTCAGTAATGAGTGCTCACTCATGAAATCTATTGAAAATCTATTTAAATGCAGTGTTGCACTGTTCTATACAATGCAGTGCTATGGACTGTCAATCTATCGCCACTCCCCTGCCGCATTTGAGAAACTGAAATTTTCTGTCCAGTCCGATCATAATTTAGATAGATTTATGCAGCCCATAGTTCAAGATAATGATCAATGCCGTTTGTTGCTATCGATGCATGTATAGTCTGGTGTTGCATTATAATTGATGCATCTATGATCTGGTGCTGTGTTATCATCGATGCATGTATGGTCTGGTGTTGCGCTATAATCGATGCATGTATGGTCTGGTGTTGCGTTATAATTGATCCATGTATGGTCTGGTGTTGCATTATAATCGATGCATGTATGGTCTGGTGTTGCGCTATAATCGATGCATGTATGGTCTGGTGTTGCGTTATAATTGATCCATGTATGGTCTGGTGTTGCATTATAATCGATGCATGTATGGTCTGGTGTTGCGATCTAATCAATGCATGTATGGGCTGTTTAACCCCCTGGGGGATACAATAATATCGGCAGGGGGCAGCGCAGCACATTTTTTTTTAATTATTATTTTTTTTAATCATGTAGCTAGCCTAGCACTAGCTACATGATAGCCGCTGTGCAGCGGCATCCCCCCACCCCCTCCGATCGCCTCCAGCAATCAAAGCAAACAGGAAATCCCGTTCAGAACGGGATTTCCTGTTTGGCTTCCCCCTTTGCCATGGCGACAATCGGGATGACGTCATCGACGTCAACGACGTCGTGACGTCAGAGGGTGTCCCGATCCACCCCTCAGCGCTGCCTGGCACTTATTGGCCAGGCTGCGCACGGGGTCTTGGGGGGGGGGAGCGGCGCGGCACGGCGGGTAGCGGCGAATCAGCGCGGAGCGGCGGCGATCGGTATATACACGCAGCTAGCAAAGTGCTAACTGCGTGCAACAAAAAAAAAATTATGCAAATCGGCCCACCGGGGCCTGAGAAATCCTCTGTGGCGACTTACTCCGAGCTCAGCTCGGGATTATCCCCCAGAGGGTTAAGGCCTCTTGCACACTACATGCAATTACGATTTTTTATCTGATCCGACTTTTGATTCCGATCAAAAAAGTACTGCATGCTGCTACATTTTTTGATCAAAATCAAAAATCGGATCGTATAAAAAATCGTAATGGCATGTAATGTGCATAAGGCCTAACCCTGTACTTTGTAAATCAGGAGATCAGTTGTATGCTTTCTGTGAGCTGTACTTCTGTGGTACAGGGCCAGCCCTACAATAAAAGCAAATGTAAAAAAGAGCCTCAGGGCCCCAAGATCCATTGGGCCCCCCTATGCATCCCCCCATTGCTTGTTTCAAAATTCAATCTGGCCATCTGCAGCCAATGGGTACTGCTGCCGCAGCATGTGTGTATGGTGGTGGGAGACAGGCTGCAGGAGGCAAGGGAACATTGTTCGTTTGGCCCATGACCTGATTCTGTGGTGTTGCCTCCTGATCCATGATGCATTGGCATGGTTCCCTTCCAGCCACATCAGGGCTCTCACTGACGTGACGCAAGCATGTGACGTCATGCGATGCGTAAATCCGTACATCCCTGCAAGAAAGGAGGCACCGTGTTGTCGCTGGCAGCGGATGGAGTGTTGAGTCTTGGGCAGCTGCATCCTTAGTGATTGATCGATTCTGATGATCTTCCACTGAATACACTCTACCCCACTCTGCATGCTGCTGTGTGGGGGGGGGGGGGACCAGACCAAAGAATTCCAGGGGTGAGGGTGTTAGTGGGGGACTGTCTTCGCTAAGGGGAGAAGGAGGGGGCCTCCAGATTACCTCCCCCCCCCATGCCACTTAAACTGGCCCTGTTTTGGTGCACTTGTATTTGCTTCCCCACACAGCAGTGTGCAAAGCAGTGGACAAATAAAATAGGGCCCCCTTTCCCCATTTCCTGGCTGAACACAACATAAGTTTCAATATTGCTGGGAATGAGCCCCAGGTAAGAAAGAAAGGAGCTCTTATTGATGTAACGATCCACACTTGAGCACACTACTATGCTCAGAGTAGTACCAGGTTTTTGTATAGGAGGATCGGTTTGAAAAAGGTGAAGCCAAAAACCAGCAATCTGTTTCCAAAATGTATTCACAAAAAATCTTTCTTCTACAAAAAGGTAGAAAATTCTTTATAAAACAGCAGAAAATGTTGTGGTACAGACATAAAAAATCAATACAAAAAATAGATTATAGACACTGTGTGCTTTGTTTGATGAAAAGGATATTTTAACCACTTGAGGACTGCAGGGCTAAACCCCCCTAGTGACCAGGCCATTTTTAGCAAAATTGGCCACTGCAGCTTTAAGGCCAAGCTGCAGGGCCGCACAACTCAGCACAGAAGTGATTTCCCCCCCCCCCTTTTCTCCCCACCAACAGAGCTCTCTGTTGGTGGGGTCTGATCGCTCCCCCCATGTTTATTTTTTTTTAAATAAATATTATTGTTTGTTTTTTTTCTTTAAAAAACCCTGTTTCTTTAAATTTCTTCCCTCCCTTGCTCCCTCCCTCCCCACAGCCAGCCAATTATGGCGATCAGCTGTCATAGACTTCTGCCTATGAGAGCCGATCGCTCTCTTGTCCCCCATGGGACTCATCGCAGCGCTGCACCTAGTAAATAGATGGCGTGATCGCCGTCTAACAGTCTCCCCGCTCGGAGACTGAAGGCGGGGCGGAGCTCCGCCCTCCGAGCATGAGATGCGCGCGCACCATGCGCGCGATCTCATGCAAAACAGAGCCCCAGGACTTTACGCCAATTGGCGTTAGGCGGTCCTGGGGCTGCCGCCGCGGCCACGCCCACTGGCGTAACGCGGGCGACAGAAGGTTAAGTTCAGGTGACGACCCTTCGTCAGGCCTTTACAAAGCATAGAGAATTATCTTGACCAAAAAGTATGTATAGTCATATGAGACCAAAAAATGAATTTGATTAATAGAGGGGTATCTGTTCCAACCAGACACAACCCGGCACCTGACTGATGGCTGGCATATGGGGAGTCAGCTGCACACTGTGTTTATAAAGATAATAGATGACAACGGTTAATTAGGAAGGCCTTAGCATCGTTATTTGCATTAGAGAGAGCTTCTCTATGTGATTACACTTCTGGTTACAAGATGATCAGCTAATGTCCTGCTTATATTGTAGATAGCAGAAGCCCAAGGAGTGGCTGGTGGTGGCAGCAGACATGTAAATAAATGTCACAGCCATCACTTTATGTTGATAGCTGTTAGGTGCAGGACTTAATTTTGTTTTTACTTTTAAGTAATGTGATTACAATTTTATGTGCTTGCTTGGGTGCAAAGTATAGTCTTATGAATATTAATGAGTACTACAGTAAAATGTATAATTTAGGGTTTGGATTATAATTAAAAAGAGAAAAACTATGCATGAAATATCGTGTTTCCTGAGCACTTTAGCATGTTTAAGTGCCACAGCAGAGTTGCCAGCGTTCCAGTAGGTACAATAAAATATACACCATCCTTTTCAGGCTGAGAAAGTACTGGAAATGTTTTGTTAATATAGCAGTAGTCTATTATTGGAGTCTGTGTGAAGCCTACTAAAAATTTAACCTGAGATACTAGTATATTAAATTTGTGTAAAATCCTTCAGATGGCTAAAAATATCTGCTGCTTAAAAAGAGTTCTAGGAGTGATCAATGTTCTATACATTATTATTATCATGAAAAATCATTTGAAAATGTATTTAAGTTATATTAGAGGCTGAAGTTTTCAGATATATGGGAAAATGGTACAACGAGAGGAGGCCAGAATCCTTAGTGAATTTGGATACATATTCTAGGCCCCGTGTAAATGTTTAGGGTACACATTGAGGATGCCTATTGAGAGATCGTAATTGTAACCTTAACATGAAACAAAAAAACACCTTTTAAAAGAAGGTCACTGAATCTGGGCATTTAACTACACCTGAAAAGAGATGGATATGGATGCTGCCATATGTATTCCCTTTTAAAGGGGTTCTTCCGCGAATGAGGAAAAAAAATCTAAATGGTTTATGCATGTTCTATTAAAAATCCTTCTAAAATAGTGTGAAAAGTTTTTCAAAAAAATGAATGGTTTCACCAATACAACATGTAATGTATACAGTGACGGCTGACGGGACTGTGAGGCTAATCCATTTGTTAGGGGTGTTTTTTTTTGTTACTGTCATTTCACAAGCTGCTCCCTACCTAGTTTTCATTGCTGTAATGCAGGGCTATGATGAAGTGCTGTGGAATGGCACTTACAGCTGTTAAAATAACGGCTGTGCTGCTCTGTAGTTTCTGCTTGTACTTCCTCACAGAGCTGACCCCCCTCCCCCCGCCTCTCCCTGTAGGCAGAGGTCGGGCAGCTCTTCGGACCAAATCACGTGTTTACCTCGTTGCCCGGCAACCAGACTTCAGCGTCTGTGCAGAGGACTTCCTATCCATTGCACGGCAAGTTAGCTGCCTGAGCTACAGTTCATTGTTACACAGTGTGCTTCTCCTTGCAGCTAAATTAACAGATGGCATGAGTGCTGACTTACTGTGTAACAATGAACTGTAGCTCAGGCAGCTAACTTGCCGTGCAATGGATAGGAAGTCCTCTGCACAGACGCTGAAGTCTATTTGCCGGGCAACGAGGTAAACACATGATTTGCTCCGAAGAGCTGCCCGACCTCTGCCTACAGGGAGAGGCGGGGGAGGGGGGTCAGCTCTGTAAGGAAGTACAAGCAGAAACTTTAGAGCAGCACAGTCGTTATTTTAACAGCTGTAACTGCCATTCCACAGCACTTCATCATAGCCCTGCATTACAGCAATGAAAACAAGGTAGGGAGCAGCTTGTGAAATGACAGTAACAAAAAAAACACCCCTAACAAATGGATTAGCCTCACAGTCACCTCAGCCGTCACTGTATACATTACATGTTGTATTGGTGAAACCATTCATTTTTTAAAAAAAACTTTTCACACTATTTTAGAAGGATTTTTAATAGATTATGCATAAACCATTTTGATTTTTTTTCCTCATTCGCGGAAGAACCCCTTTAAATAATGCTCATTGGCTGGCTGTCCTTTCTCTCTTATACTTTTAGTAATATACCCTGAACTAGAGGCCTGAGTGGGTTTAGTTTTTCAGACCTGCAGCCCCGCTACCCGCACTCAACCCGCAACCTGCTTTCTGGTGAATCTGGTACCTGCACTCGACCTGCACCCATAGAGCCGCTACCCATACTTGACCTGCTGCCCGATTAAAAGCAAAACGGGTACCTGAACCCGACCCGAATTTCGGGTAACCCATGTGTACCCGACCTGATGCCCTGTGCGGGTCTAATTTTTCAGGCCCACACCCAACCCGCAGCCCCGCTACCCGCACCCAACCCGCTTTATGGGGAATCTGGTACCCGCACCCGATCCGCACCCGCAGACCCTGTACCCAACCCGATGCAGGCCTCTACCCTGAAAAAGCATGCAGATCAGATGTTTCTGATGGTAGTCTGACTGGACAAGCTGCATGCTTGATTCAAGTGTGTAATTCAGATACTACTGCAGCCAGAAAGATCAACAGGATTTCCAGCCAACTGGTATTGTTTAAAAGGAAATAAATATTTCAGCCTACATATCCCTCTTTAGTTTTGGTAGTAAATGTCAAGGCAAGTCAGGTTCAGATGGGTAAATGGGAAGCTTTATGTTAGGGTCAGGTATGGGCTAGGGAAAGAATATGCAATGATTTGGTGTTATAGTGGAATTGCAGTAAAATCTCCCCCCTTGAACAACAGATGTCTTACACTATTTTAAGTCTAGGAAAATATAAACTTTAAAATGTAACTGTCGGGCATAAAATCAAAAATCAATTATTTCTTTTTATCTGGTAAACAAATAATAAGGATGCTAACCAGGCAATCCAAAAGTTAAAAATCACTATTACTTCTCTTGTTGATAAATTATCATTCCCCAGTTTACCTGACTCTTATTTGGTACATCTGCCACACAAAGGACGTTGCAGGACAAGCTGTGTTGTCTTTTTTTGCTTCTTTACTTTCCTCTCAGACTTAACTAATGCAGCCTGATTGGCTGAAGCCTCTTTCCCTCCTGTTTTCCCCTCCCACGCCTCTGTTCCTCTCTGATTGGCCAATATTTCTCATGCTGAGACAATGTTCTTTCTATTGCAGAGCTGAGTGGGAGTGCCTGAAGACTGGGAGGAGGGTGGGCAATGCATACACAATCAGGCAGAGGAGAGTAAGGGAGGAAATTACATCAGGATTAGCTTTAAGATAGACACAGTTAAAATGGAGAATCCTAAGAAGGATTTTCTCTTTTTTTACTATAGAAAAATCACTAAAATCTAAATGTGGACAGTGCAATACATATGTTATATAGGTAGAGCAAGTATTCATCTACTTATATATGTTTTTTTTTTTCTGAGATAGTATGGCTGATTCTTTTTAAAGTGATAGTATGGCTCCTTTTAAAGTGAATCTTAGTGCCCCTAGTGTCTGTTCTCTACAGCATTATGTCTCATATGCACCCTGGAACTTGTGAACAAACAAGAAGTAGCAGCTATCAGGGAGAGAAGAGACCGGGATCGCGCAGCAGACAGGTGTAAGTAAGCTTTGGCTACATCCCATGGCCCAGGGGAGGGTGGGGGTCCTTCAAAAGATTTCATGCTGAAATCGATGGAAAATCTGTGTGTAGTGTGTGGAGAGATTTGAGCAGATAGACCCCTCTCTGATCAGATATTGATTGGAGAGGGATCTATATGTTACTCATATCAACCAGTGTATGGCCACCTGATCAGAAGAGAAGCTTTTGTTTGATAAGTAAATAAATGAGGGAGTATAGCAGCTTGAATGATTGTGACAGCTGTGTTGATTAGCAGTAGTAGAATTCTCTCCTTTACATTCTCAGCAATTTGTTGAAAGGATTAAGTTTAGAAACAAGTTCAAGATCAGAACTCAACCAATATAGAAAACATGGTGCACAATCCCCTTAATAAAACTCTTCTGGAGTGCTAACATATTTCAAGTCCACAGTTCAATGAGAAATATGGAATTTGAAGGCAACCAAGTCACCGGAATGGACCTGAGAGCTCAGTATAGAGAGGTTGATAGCTATTTTGCACTGTATGTCAGTGCTTCATCAGGATCAATCCTTACGGAACACTGACATACAGCGCAATACAGCTGTCAGCCTCTATGTACTTACTGAGCTCTCAGTTCCATTAGAGAGAGTTAATTGTGTTGTAATTGCATATTTCAATGTTGCAAATGCTATGATTATTTGAATAAAGTGCTGAAGTTTAGCTGCTAACCCCTGAATATCACACTCTGAGACTCAATAGTTCTGATCTGAAACTTAAATGCTGCTATACATTTAAGTTTCAGATCAGAACTATTGGTGGCAGTTGCAATTGAAGAACTTAACAGTAGTAGCTACTGTGACATTCAGATTATATTGACCAACCCTGCCGAATCCTGCCCTGGAGTTGGGACCGGCCACAGAAATGAACACTGCCGAACCTTTTGAACTGGAAAACTTTGGCCAGCACTGCCAGATGCCAGCAGATGGCATCCTCAGCAGCGTCAGCCATCACCGCAGGTTTCTTTCATGAAGAACCGGGCTATCACTGCTGACCCTTCGACTCCCTCTGCCCTCCCCCCCCCCCCATTCGATGTCTCCTTAGGGATAATAGATGATGCAAAGTGCGACTGGTGGCGCCATAGTATTGAAGCCTTGGCTCTTGGCTTTCAGACCTTATCCCCCCCCCCCTTCCAGGACCTTTATGAGCCAAAACCAATTCCGTGTACAACCCCCCTTTGTACTTAGCAAAATAAATGATTCTGATTCTGATTCTGTTAGTTGCAGGAGATATGATAAGGATACTGTTAGGAATAGGTAACAAGACAAAGTTAGTTCTTAGGTGTGTCCAAGGCTGGATTTATACATTTTATGCCTCTAGACCAAGTACATTGTTGCTCCCATTTTATCTGCAGCAGTGCCTCTCCCATTCCATGTCCAGCCCCCTCTTCCATGTGTATCATGTATGTACAGTAGTCCCTCTTTTTCATGTACAGCTCCCTAGGGCATCAATTTCCCCTTTTCTTGTGCTGTTCCCCATCTTCAGCCTCCTCTTTCACATGTTCAGGTACCCCCTTGGGCTGCAGCTGCCCAAGGCCTGGGCCTTTGGGGCCTTTCCAGAAATCCGGCCCTGGGCGTGTCACCAAAGATTCTCTTCCTTCTGGGATGTCAGCTGGGACTTATTCCCTTTAATTCAATGTGCAGCTTTCTGCCTGCTTTATCTTATAAATGAGACTGAGCACCTGGTGTAAAAACTCGGTAGGGAATGTTTTATTCCTAATATTGTGTAGCCATTTAAAAGATACATACCACTTTCTTTCTCATAAGAGATTGTCTTTTTATTCTTCATCCCACTGAGGAAATGCGAACACGTCTGTATTTAATCCATATACCATACAACATCTAACATTTCTTTGCAATTCAGATGATTCTTCATCATCAAAGGTTTGCACATTTGCATTTTGCATTTATTTTCTCGCTAATTACATATTTTGCATGCTGACGCTGACTTGCCAGCAAACAGATTCTGTTGATGCTTTATGCTTTAACAACGATGGGCCGTTAAAGCCCCAAATTGACAAGAGTTCTCATTTAGAAGATACTTGCGGTATCCGTCACACTCTTTGTTTTACAGTATACTATCCCTCTACTGCAGCGGCTTCTGAACTACAAATGCAGACATTGTTACCTCTGTTCTAGCTGCTTATGGTATTCTGCACAAAAGAATTCCCTCTCTTATGTGTATTAAAAAGCCAAGGAGTAACAAAAGGCTTCACGTAGTTTTTGTTCAAGAAGCAAAGAAGAAAGAAAAGGAATTGGAAGAGGTTGAATCTGAAGAGGAGGAAGTTAAAGGTCACTTCTCACCTTATATTTTGAAAAGTATCCATACGTGACGTGAAGTAAGATTACACTATAAAAAACGATTTTGACACAGTTGCGTGACAATAGTCATACTGTATGGGACAAAAAAAACAGCAGAGAACCATTATGCAGACCACAGACTGCTTGAAATGTTATCAGTTAGATCAATGACTTTTACCTACAGTTGTTTATTGTAACGTTGCCCATAGACAGCAGAGGGTGGACAGATATGCATGAATGATAACACTGCGGGTAATTTGGGCTCCCCTTAGAGTTCAGTTTTAGGGGCAGAAATATTGGCAGAGGGAATGTTTAGTGATGAAGGCAGCAACTGATATTGGTGGAGATTACGGGGGGGGGGGGGGGGGGGGGGTCAGTTATAGTTAGGCATCATTAGGCAGAAGGTCCAGGTGAGAAGATGTTTAGGTGATAGTAACATATTGGTAAAAATACAAGAGATTCTACAATTGAACTAACTCACTGCCTGATAGTAGAATATTGGTAACTTTACCGATAATTTACTAGTGGCTTTCAATAGCACCCAAATTACCGCAGCACCCTTTAGGAGCAGATGCCAAGAGGGACAAGTGACAATCCTTGTTTCTTTAACAGGTGATATTTGACTGGTTTCACTGTCCAACTCGTCCAAATTGACTCCACTTTTGATTGCACTTGTCTTTATAAGTCTATAGTTTTCCATAAAAGTGCCCCAGGAACTCTGTTATTATTATTATGAATTTATATTGTATTAAAGAAATTTCCTCAGTGCTTTACAGAGTACTGTTTGGAAAAGATGTACAGCGCTCACCACCCCACCAGATTAGCCAAGAGCAGGATCACGAGCAGCCAGACCCCATAAGCACTGTAAAAGGAAGGAAGATCCGCTTCTCTGGCATATAAAAGACCGATCTTTATTAATGCATAAATAAGCCAGACAAGAAATTAGCTCACGCGTAGGCTTTGATACGCGTGAGCTAATTTGTTGTCCAGCTTATTTATGCTTTAATAAAGATTGGACTTTTATATGCCAGAGAAGCGGATCTTCCTTCCTTTTACTTTACAGAGTACGGTACATTGAAAAACTAATTTTACCAAAAAAAAGTCACGCTTTCCCCAATTTCTCTTGTGTCCCATGCCTTACTTTTGACTTGTCACTGTGTTGGGATGCCTCATTTAAAATTATAAGGCTTGGTAAATAGAAGGGGATGAGCTCAAGCACTACATTTCCATACAATAATCAAATTATACTAGACAGTCGTTAACTCAAGTATAGTTTATTTTTTCTATTGTCTTGTGCCAATGGAGGGACAAACTTTTCCAGTGAGCTATTAAATGAATGATGCTGCCATTTTGAATTATATCTCTCACAGGCTGGCACAGATAATCTTAGCTCAAAATTAAATTAAAAATGGGGAGCAGGAATGTTCTCCCAGCCGCAGGCGCATGAACAAGGAGGCACATTGCTGGGCAGTGCTTGCACCGTCGGCCACGACCACCCGGACCAGGAAGTAGGTTCGGAGGGTCGTAGGCTGTACCGGAGGGGGACAGAGGAGAACGAGGGGAGCGGTGGGCATGAGGAGAAATGACTAAACATGCCTGCTCCCCATTTTTAATTTAATTTTGAGCTAATGTATCCTTTTAAAAGGCAGTAGCCATGTTGGGTCACATTATGTTACAGTCAGCAATCTCTTTGGCTGCAGACGTGTCTGACAATACCATAAACAAGCATGCAGCTAGTGTACTGGTTAAGGGCAATGTCTTTCACATGGGAGACCAGGGTTCAAATTCTGGCTACGGTCAGTTCCTATTCAGTAAGGAGTCCTTAGGCAAGACGCTCTAACACTGCAGGGTGGCCTCTTTAGTGAGTCCCAGTGGCTGCAGCTCTTGAGTGCTTTGAGTCCATCAGGAGAAAAGTGCTATACAAATGTTCGTATTGTTATCATTAATCTTGTCAGTTCTGACTATAGTGTCAGAAACACCTGGTCTGCTGCATGCTTGTTCATGGTCTATGGCTAAAAGTATTAGAGGCAGAGGACCAGCAGTATAGCCAGGCAACTGGTATTGTTTAAAAGGAAATAAATATGGCAGCCTCCATATCCCTCTCTCTTCAGTTGTCCTTTAAGCTGCCAACACATTGTTTTTGCCTCACCCAAAATGAGTGTGCTGCGTCCCCTAGTGCCACTGGCCTCTACACTAGTGATCCATATGGATAAATCACTCTCCTCTAATACCTTTTTTCCATGGGAACTCATTTCCATTGCATGTTTTTTTTTTTTTTGTGTATGCAATTTTACATTATAATGCATAGTACATGAAAGTATATGTGATAGTTCCCATCCCATGTGATTGTGCATGCGTGAAAATAGCTCACAGCATGCAACAATGTGATGGCGTTTCTTATGCAATTAGCATATAAAGGGTTTCAGAAGCAAACAACGTGTGTAGTTAGGTGTATGCATTTGTCACTGTGTTTTTCGAAAAAATGTCCTACTGTAGGTAGAATTGCATAGCAGGAAAAAAAACTAAAAAAAAAAGCATGCAAAAACACACATAAAATGCATGGAAACAGATTTAAAAAATACATGCAATTTGACTTTGGAAATGGATTCTGAGGAAGCCTCCACAACATTGTTCAACTCACACGCCTGCCTACTTCCATCTCTGTAGTGCTGTACACACGGCTTGGCAGGACGCTGAACTGCCTGTACTGCTCTCTTCTCTGAACTGTCTCCTCAAGCGATCGGCATAGATCGTGTCAGGCTACAATAACTGAAAGGGTATATTTAGCGGAGCCCAAATGGCTCTTAGTTTCGGTCAGCATTTAGGTCATCTGACCCTGAATTAGCATGAGCATTAATTACCGTAGGTTTTTTAGGACATTTTAAAATGTTCTGTCTCCTGTATCCCAAATTGCCTTCTTCATTGCTTGTTGTTGACTTAGATATTTTGGGTTTAGGTCCACTTTGAACATTTGAATTACCTAAGCTATAAAGTATTACATCCTATATAATAAAATCCCTGTTCTGCGTCCTCCTCTGTCCATGCGTCTTGTAGTGCCTGGCATGCACGTGCAGCACACGGATGTGCTTCCGGCAGTGGTCAGGAAGGGTGTGGATCGCGCGCGCCAATGGGCATATCTAGGGTTGCGGAGGTGCGCAAGGCACACAGTTGTGCACAGCGCATCCCAGCCTGTTATTAAATGGGCTTTGTAGGTAGTATTAGAAATAATTCATTTTGCTTTAATTATGATTATAAAGTGTACTTGTAAAGCTGATACTGGAAGTCTGTTTTGCAAATATTCTTTGTATGCATGCAATTAGAATGCAGCTTTAAATAATAATACTGTATAAAGTCTTCCTTAGAGAGATCATGTACTTATGTAAAATGACAATGTTCTTCTGTAGGACTGATGTAAGGATTCATCTTGTTTCCCAGATTCCACCGGTAATTCAGCAGCAGTTCAGACTGTTCTGACTGGACGAGGAAAACCACTTCAAGTTGAATTCAAAGAAAGTGGCCTAAGCTATATGGAGAAACTGATGCTAAAAAAACACAGAAGGTTTGATCTTCATAAAAAATATAATACTGATGAGTTATGTCTCTAGGGCATGCATGTCAAACTCTGGCCCGTAGGCCAACTCTGGCCCTTGAAGCCCTCAGATTTGGCCCTCAGGCGGTTTCCCCTGTCTGCATTATGTTTGGCCCATTCTAGACCACCAGGGAAGCTATATTGGAGGGTAAGCCCTAAATCACCAGGGAATCCATATGGGGAGGTAGGGGGAAAGCACTAGATACCAGGGAACTGTATAGGAGAGGGAAGGGGGCCATTAGACACCAGGGAACTGTATAGGGGAGGAAGGACCACTAAACATCAGGGAACTGTATAGGGTTTGGAGGTGGGCTATTAGACACCAGGGAACTTTATAAGGGAGAGAGGTGGCCACTAGACATTAAAGGATACCCCAACTGAAATGTGACATAATGAGATAGACATGTGTATGTACAGTGCCTAGTACACAAATAACTATGCTGTGTTCCTTTTTTCTTTCTCTGCATGAAAGAGTTCAATATAAGGTATGCAAGTGGCTGATTCAGTCCTGACTCAGACAGGAAGTGACTACAGTGTGACCCTCACTGATAAGAAATTACAACTATAAAACACTTTTCTAGCAGAAAATGGCTTCTGAGAGCAAGAAAGAGATAAAAAAGGGGAATTTCTTATCAGTGAGGGTCACACTGTAGTCACTTCCTGTCTGAGTCAGGACTGAGTCAGCCACTTACATACCTGATATTTAACTCTTTCAGGCAGAGAAAGAAAAAAAGGAACACAGCATAGTTATTTGTGTACTAGGCACTGTACATACACATGTCTATCTCATTATGTCACATTTCAGTTGGGGTATCCTTTAAAGAGACACTGAAGCGAGACTAAATCTCGCTTCAGGTCTTATATATAGCAGGGGCACGTGTGCCCCTGCTAAAACGCCGCTATCGCGCGGCTTAACGGGGGTCCCTTCACCCGCAACCCACCCCCCGCAAAAGTTGGTCATAAAATGGTCGCTGGTAATCTTCTTCCTGGAGGCAGGGCTAACGGCTGCAGCCCTGCCTCCCAGCGCGTCTATCAGACGCGCATCCCCGCCTCTCCCCCGCCCCTCTCAGTGAAGGAAGACTGAGAGGGGCGGAGGAGAGGCGGAGATACGCGTCTGACAGACGCGCATGGGGCAGGGCTGCGGCGGTTAGCCCTGCCCCAACCAGGAAGCGCTCCCCCGCTGCACGGAGGGGGTTTGGGGGGACAGGGACCCCCGTTAAGCCGCGCTATAGCGGCGTTTTAGCAGGGGCACGCATGCCCCTGCTAGCTATGAGGTCTGAAGCGAGATCTATTCTCGCTTCAGACTCTCTTTAAGGTTGGCCTGTGACTTGGTCCCACAGCTCAATTTCTGCCCAATTTGTAATTAAGTTTGACACCCCTGCCCTAGGGCTATATTTTACTGAGAACTTGTTACCTCTGAGTTTGTATACATTTTGTCACGCTTACATTTTCACATGTAATCTTTGAAGTGTAGACCTTCCTCAGATATTAATATTTTCATGTGTACCTTTCAAGGCAACATTCTTCCTAAGTCAGGTTAATTCAGTTATGAAGAAAGTCCTCTGAATTCTCCTTACAGCCTGTAGCTGTGCTGCATTTTGTAGATCCCGGCGATGTCACGATGTTGTGAGTGCCGCTCAGAGTGCATGCTGAGTGATTCAAGCCATGGACTACGTCTCCTGGCATGCATTGCGGAAGTCGTGAACATGTGACTTCGTCCAGTATCTTCTAAATGCGGCACAGCTGCGTGCTGTCCTGGGGATGATGGCAGATCCCATATGGATGGGGGATCAGACTGCATTATTGCATTTAAGTTAAGTTTGCATGTTAAAAATGAATGACCTATCTTATTCGAGACAATTATAAACAAAAAAATGGTTTACAACAATTATATGTCTCCTTGAAAGTACCTGTGAGTTTAAAGGGGACTTGAGATACTGATGCTCACATCTAGTAGATCTCATGGCAAAGCATGTAATTTGTTTGATCAGATTTGCAAAGCTCTGATTTGCTGTGATCACATTGTGCTTTAGCACATGACCATGACTAGCAAATCAGAGACTAAGGCCTGGTTCACATTAGCGTTCGCTGTCCGGATCCGCCTGAACGGATCCGGATACTGTACAAACGGAACGTACGTTCCGCATAGCAATGCAAAGTCTATGCGTACGTTCACATGCGTACGTTCCGTACAGAACGGAGCTGGATCGGATCCGGACTCCGGACACTTTTCCAACATGCGCTATTTTTCGGGTCCGGTCATCCGGCCCACGCACCCGGGCCGGATCCTGACCCGAACATGCGGCCATGCTGTGCAATGAGAAACGGATGTTTCTCATCACACTGGCAATAGGACCGGATGCTTCCAGCACCGGTCCTATGCCACTTTGGGGCCCCGGACTACACGCCAGTATCCTCCATGCTTGCAGTGCCTTTCTGGGCATTTACTTT
Source organism: Hyperolius riggenbachi (assembly GCF_040937935.1). NCBI lineage: Eukaryota > Metazoa > Chordata > Amphibia > Anura > Hyperoliidae > Hyperolius > Hyperolius riggenbachi. The sequence goes on along the minus strand of NC_090649.1, from coordinate 171,677,059 downwards.
ATTGTAGCTGGAACTGATACATTCCGGATCCGCAACTGGTGGCAACTTGTGGCCACCGCAGAGACCCGTACGGTCTCTTTGCGGCCCCCGGACCCGGACCCCGGACACTTGCGGACTCGAACCGCAAGTGTGAATGGGGCCTTACATATCTATCAGCTGACAAAACTGATCGCATGCTTCTCCATGAGTTCTCCTAGACATGACCATCAATAGAGATGAACACCTCAGGTTATATGCATACATTGGGCTTACTCCAGCCCTCTGTAGTTCGTTGAGTCCCTTGGATTCTGTCTCGTCTTCTCTGTTGTGCCGATGGGGGGCCCACTCCTGGCCATGCACCATTTCAGTTTGGGCTCCCATTGGCAGGAGCATTTTGTGCAAGCCCAATTACAGGGCTTGATTCTCAAAGCGGTGCTAACCAAGTTAGCACACCTAAAAACTTTTAGGCGTCATAACTATAGCACTCACTGGGTTAGCACCACTGTGTACACCTGATCGCGCGCAAAGTCCCGCGTGCAAAAGTTTGCGTGCGAAATGCCGATGCCCTTCTAAGGTCGCATTGGGTTTGACTTTAATGGCGCATGAAGCGACGTTAAAGTCGCACCCCATGCGACCTTATAGGGGCATCGGGTGCATCGTTAAAGTCGCACCGCGATGCAACGTTTAGCGCGCACCGCGCTTTGCGCGCTGGACTTTGGCGCGAGTGTTAATTGTCACGTCCAAACTGTGTTTGGGCGTGATAAGGGGCTTTTCACAAGCGTGCTAACACTTAGCACTGCTTTGTGAATCAAGCCCACAGTCTTCAAGAGCAATCGTGGGGTGTGCTCGGGCGCAACCGCGCATGCTCAGTACCCCGCGAGTGGGCCAGTCTGAGAATTTATCGGGCAAGACTGTGGAAGAACAGAAGGGATTGGACAGAATCTGAGGGACTAGATGGAGTTCAGGGGGCAGGAGGAAGCGCTAGGTAAGTATAAAACCTGAGGTGTTCTTTGTCTTAGGTACTCTTTAAGCCTTTCTGCAGCATTTCAAACATTTGAAGATGTGGGAAATAAAGAAATAGTATTCAACTACATATAAAAAGTAACGATTCCTATAGGTCATGAAACACATAGAAAGGACCCTCCACAAGCGGCACTGACACTTATACAGCTGTGTGGATGGCTTGATTGCAACTTTAAAGAGACACTGAAGCGAAAAAAAAATTATGATATAATGATTTGTATGTATAGTACTGCTAAGAAATAAAGCATTAGGAGCGGAGACATAAGTCTAACATTTGTTTCCAGTACAGGAAGAGGTAAGAAACTCCAGTTGTTATCTATGCAAAAGAGCCATTGAGTTCTACGACTTTGAAAGTCGCAGAGAGTTCTGACTTCTGATTAGGTTATCTCAGCTGTATTGTGTTTTTCTTTTGCAGAGAACAGTTCAGGACAGGTCAAAAGTTCACTGCCTGTTCTATAAAAACATTTTGGGCTTGATTCACAAAGCCGTGCTAACTGTTTAGCACAGGCGTGCTAAACAGTTAGCATGTGAAGTGCCGTTCGTGGACTTTTGCGCACGCAAAGTGCCGCGATTCGCGCAATCGTGGACTTTTGCGGAAAAGTCTGCGATCGCGCGAATCGTGGCACTTAGGCCTCGTTCACATCAGGGCCGTTTCTGTGCGCTTTTCACAGCGCACTGCCCTGTGCGTTCAGCAAGGTATTGATTTTTCCATGTAACTAAATGTAGCTGGTTCACATCTATGCGCTGCGCTGAGCAGCGTTACAGAAACGTAGTGTTGCAGGCATTTCTGTGCGTTGAGCTGGAAAGCGCACAGCAATGCAAGTGAATGGGTCCGCTTTTTTAGCGCATAGAAGCGCGTACAAGCGCATAGAAGCGCATGCGTTTTTTACCCCTAATTGGAGAAAAAAATACATTTACATACAAAAACAAAGTTTTATTGACAACTGCTGCTGCTACAGTAAGCAAAACGTGCTTTAAAGAAGCGCAGCGCAACGCACAGAAACGCGGACGAAAGCGCGCACAAGCGCATGCGTTTTTTACCCTGCGCTTTAACACGTTTTTCAGCGCAGCAGATGTGAACGAGGCCTTAGCGCGTGCAAAAGTCGATGCTAAACAGTTAGCACGGCTTTGTGAATCAAGCCCTTAGAATGCTGAATAATGTGTAAATTGCACATATTAGAGAATGATGCAATGTTATAAAAAAAAAAGCTATATAACTGAAAATAAAAATATGAGAATATTTTCTTTGCTACCAATGTTCTAGTAATTACCCCTACTACACAACCAGTTCATGATATCATAATTTTTTTTGCTTCAGTGTCTCTTTAAGCCTAGTACACACTAGATGATTCTCTGTTTCACTTTTCTTTTTTCTTTTTTTACCTGTTTAGCTGAGTTTTTTTAAATGCCTGATATGATTTGGATACAATTTAAAACATTAGTGCAAGACAGTGGTCTGTTTTTTAGAGGATAGCTCCCTTGCTGAAAGCTGTGCATGTAAACGATTATTGAAATTCATTTGATTTGGGGAAAGATCTTGTATTATAATCATTTATATCTCTAAGGTCAAATTGCACTTTTTGCAACCTTGGCAACAGTACTCTGTGTTCTATGTTTAGAGTGCTGTTGCCATGACATTATATATCAACTTAAAGTTTGCTGTAGGAGCAATTAGCTCTACAGAGCAGCAGTCTTTGTTATTCATTTTCAACATCTGGACTAGTAGGAAATCTCACACCCCTATCTACGGTAACAGTAAAAAAGGGCGCAGGAGGCTAGTGGACAAATCGGGCGCCGCCATTCACTCCCATAATAAATATCGTTTAATGGGCGCCCGATAGGAAAAAAGGGCGCCGGAGAAAAATAACGTTTTAAAAGCGGCGCCCGGAGACTTAATGTTTTATTACTGCTTCTCATGATTACACATTATTTAATGATTTATACATTTTTTAATATTATTTTTAAACGAAAAACAGTACAATATTTTTTTCAAACATTATTTTTAAACGAAAAACAGTAACCTTTTTTTTCACATTATTTTTAAACGAAAAAACCGCACAATATGTTTTTGAAACGTTATTAATGCTTATCACAGGGGGGTCTTAGGTTTAGGCACCAACAGGGGGGTCTTAGGTTTAGGCATCAACAGGGGGGTCTTAGGTTTAGGCACCAACAGGGGGGTCTTAGGTTTAGGCACCAACAGGGGGGTCTTAGGTTTAGGCACCAACAGGGGGGTCTTAGGTTTAGGCACCACCAGGGGGGTCTTAGGTTTAGGCACCAACAGGGGGTCTTAGGTTTAGGCACCAACAGGGGGGTCTTAGGTTTAGGCACCAACAGGGGGTCTTAGGTTTAGGCACCAACAGGGGGGTCTTAGGTTTAGGCACTAACAGGGGGGTCTAGGGGTTAGGGGTAGGTACAGGGAGGGTTACCTAGTATTTTTTTTTTTAAACGTTATTATACGTTTCACTATTTAAACGAAAGATTAACGTTTTTACAATTGCCGATTTAATGCACATTATTTAATGATTTATAACTTTATAAAACATTAATTTTAAACGAAATACAGTACAATATATTTTTAAACGTTATCCATGCTTATCGTTTAAAACCCCGCGCCCTTTTTTCCCAGCGCCCCTTTTTAACGTACGCCCTATCTACACCCCTAAACGGTTTTTGTTAGGGAAACTGTGGGATGGCTGTGTTTTATAAGCACTTCAAAACAAAGTAGTCAAGTTGAAATAATGTTTGCCATCGGTCTTAAAAATATGTAGAGCTACTGTAATCTTCATGAACTGAACTATTTTTAAAAACGGGGGACTGAATTATTTTCAATAATTGTAGCATATACTTGCTGTTGCTTTGTACTTATTCTGGTAGCTAAGAAGTTTTCGTGTTTGCTAGTCTCTTTGAAATCGTTCTTATTGCTTCTTCAGTTGTAGATGGACTTTTTTCCTGCTTATTACTGGATTGCTGAACTAGTAGTGTTGGTCTATGGACCACTGAAGACTCATGAGAGTTTAGTAATGTAGACCAGGTTAAAATCCATAATGGCTTTATGTTGTTTGGCTCTATATTGCATGGAGTGCTTATAAATACAGTCATTCCACAATGTATCTAACTGGATCCCCAGTGACTTCTCCCCCCGTCTTGAAGGCTACAGCACCAGTCCTCCTGTGTGGGCGTTCCTTGGTGCATTAGGGCAGATAAAGAAAACTCAAGCTCACCTGTCTACACACAGGGATTATGTAACAATAGTTGACAGCAGTAGCAGCAGGTAGTGTAACAGACTGTTGGGGTAGATCAGTTTTTGGACATTTTCAAGGTGTAATGAAAACAAATGTTTAATATCAGAAGCTCTTCTAGGTAATCTAATAGAAGGCATGTTGAACTACTTCAAAGAAGGAGTGTTATACAGTATGCCTATTGACTGCATATTTGTGCATTATAGAGTACCCAGAGAGCTCATGGTAATCCAGAACTATGGACTAAAAAGCCCTCTTGCTAAAAACAGTGCTTACTATGAATTTGCCTTCTTGAAACAGGAGGTATTTGCAATTATTCACCTTTATGTGAGTAAAACACATCTCCCATAATCCATCACTGTAGAATATGCAAATAATTCATTTGTATCTCTGAAAGCCAGACACACATCCAGAACCACTGCCTAAATGGTTGTAATCTTTTTTACTCGCATAAAGTTAAACAATTGGAAATACCTTCTGATTTAAGATGGCAAATTTATCTTTAACATATTTTTGCACAGAATACATTTTCTGCGTCCTGAACGTGCGCAGTTCTCTAAGACTAAACCGCGCATGCACAGGACTCTTTCGCTGGCTGGCGTGATGATGCGCAGCATGCTCAAAGAGGGCGCACAAGGGCGACCTTAGCCGAAGTCGCCGGATTACCGGAGTCGGCATCAGGACCACAGAAGGGGCCAGGAGGAAGCTGGGGGACCTCACGGACTACGGGGGGCTGGAAGAAGCCCCAGGTAAGTCCAAATTTCATTTTTATGCAGAGCTCAAGGACCCTTTAAAGAGGAACTATCAAAGAAACTGTTCTTCTCTAAATACCACATACCTATTGAGCTTTAAGCCTAGCAACAACAGAAAGCTTTTCAGAAGTCTCTGATCACAGCCTGTGTGTAAAAAAATGCTTTGTTTATCAGCTTTTGTAACAACTTAAATCGCCGACAGGGCTAGAGCAGTACCATGTAGATAGGTTCCACTTCTCTGTCAATATTCACAGAGCAATGATTTACTGTTTGTTACTGCCCTGCTCACACACACACTGCTGACATTTTTCAGCTACAGAGAAAGGATCTGTGGAGAAGGACCCGTACTTTTTCCTGTACTTGCATGCTGCCCCCCTCCCATTCAGAATGAGCTCTTCCTGGCTGTAAATTCTGTGTACTTTAGATTGCGTAAGGCAGAGAGACACAGGATCAGGCACACAGAGCTGCAGCTAATGAGTTATTTACACACTATTTGAAGCTATATTTTTGGTTTCTACCATTTTAAAGAGCTTCCTGTCACAGGATTACAGCCAGTAAGGACTGTTTCTGTATGCTGCATGTGCTGGACACAGTCCTCCATAGTAATGCCCACAGTGAAAGTTGTTCTCTGTAAATGTCATATTTTCTTTGCAGAAAAAAAATGAAAAGTTGAAAAAAAACGTTTTATTGCTTTTTTTCTAGTAATTACTGGAAATATATGGGACATATAGAATTTTAGTTAACTTTGATAGTTGTCCTTTAAGTTGTCCCTGTCCCTCTAGCTTCCTCTACAACTCCTCTTCCATACCTCTTAAACGTATCGATGGCTAGATAGTGTACTGGTTAAGGGCTCTGCCTCTGACATGGAAGCAGGGTTAAAATCTTGGCTCTTCCTGTTTAGTAAGCCAGCACCTATTCAGTATAGAGAGACCTTGAGCAAGACTGCCTTACTACTGCCTATTGAGCGCACCCTAGTGGCTGCAGCTCTGGCGCTTTGAGTCTGCCAGGAGAAAAGTGCGTTATAAATGTTCTGTGGCTTGTCTTGTTTAAAGCTTATTCTTTGTGTTCCACCTGTACATGCTTTTCTTAATATACAATGATAGGGTTTGGATTTTGGCCCCATTCATACTAAAAGCTGTATGGTCCCATGTGACTAGAGATACATTTTCGATATAGAGACAAAAACATGTCATATGTAGCAACCATCTACAGATGATTTCACAATATAGGTAAAAGAGGCATCACACAGAAAGTATTTCTTAGTATTTAACATATAAGAAAACCGTCAGATTAGTGAAAAAATCACCAGCTTAACTTATATGTGTAAGAAAATCATGTTATTTTCACACTGCTTTTGTCTGTCTTGATTTCTGCCTGCATTGGCACAATGTCCAAACTTACTGCTGTCTTTTTTTTTCTATACACATATGGATTATACTGATAGTAAAACTCAACCAGGCACATAATAAGTTAAGCAACAAGCATGAAATCCTGGTCCCAAACAATACTGTATGTAATGTAAAGATGGCAGATAAAGGGATTTGCTCATACAAGCAGAAACATACATGTGGAGTTATTAGTGGACTTTAAATAATGAACTCATAAAATTCAGTAAAAAATATACTCCAAGCACACACTGTAACCCTTCATTCTGCCTTGTTGTGAATTATTATCTTGTATTGCTTGACAGTTGAATGGGCACATGACAGGTCAAGGCTGCTTATGTGCAGAAACCCAGGTGAACTATATTAATAAAAAGGTATAGAGAATGAAATGTGAAGAAAATGTAAAAAAAAAAACCCGAAAAAACAAACAAACAGATGGATCAGGCAAATTTGAAAGGAGTGTGTATAGTCTATATACTGTATGTGTTTAACATATTTGGGTACTTATCCGTTAGCTGGGCGCATCCGGCAGGTGGCGCTGTTGTAGCGAATTTCGATGCGCTGGGTTGTATCTAATTCCATTCATACTTCAACGTAGTACTGTGTGAATGGAAGCGCCGCAGGTGGCGCTAATTACATTGATACGTTGATAACAATACAGTGTTAATGGCAAGGAATACATTGTATTTGAAGTGGCTGGCACTTTTACATGGAATTCAAATGAAGGCGGCGGCAATGTAACAGATGAAGCCGCCGCCTTCCTCTGTTCTTCTTCTCCCCCTTTGCCCTCCTCTCGCTTCTACAATGCTGGCAGCCTGCGGGGACATGCGTCTCCCCCCAGAGTCGTTCGTCGCGGCAGGGAATCCTGCTTGTTTCCTTGCGACTAACGACTGTGGGGGGGGACAGGTGTGCCCCCCCCCCCAGCTGGCAGGGTTGTATAGTTGTGAGAGGGCAAAGGGGGAGAAGAAGAACAGACGAAGGCGGCGGCTTCATCTGTTACATTGCCGCCTCCTTCATTTGAATTCCATTAAGTGCCAGTGCCGGCCACTTCAAATACAATGTATTCCTTGCCATTAACACTGTATTGTTATCAACGTATCAATGTAATTAGCGCCACCTGCGGCGCTTCCATTCACACAGTACTACGTTGAAGTATGAATGGAATTAGATACAACCCAGCGCATTGAAATTCGATACAACAGCGCCACCTGCCGGATGCGCCCGGCTAACGGATAAGTACCCATATTTGTATTTAATTTGTGTAGCAGCAACCCCATTTTTTTTTTTTTTTTTCGAAAAATAGAAAGTGTTACCAGTCTAGGTGTAATTTTATTTTTAAAGCTCTGCCTGTGCAGTAAGGAAGCGTCCATCTTTCTAGGTGGTTGCTCATCCAAGATGATTGGTTGTGATTTGCCTCAGGTGTCTTCCATCATCCTTTGCCTTACATTCAGCAGCAAGCCATAATGCTGTATAATTCTTGGGCAACCTCTAATTTAGCTGTGACAGCTGGGTGCTTCATTCTCATCTATCTCATCCCCTCTCCATAGAATGGATTAGTCTGCTAAACAAAAAAACATTTAAGCAGCATGTCTGTACAGTGATCATTGTTCATTTTTCACCCAAAACAATTATAAATAGTAATCTAGCATTTATACGCGATGGATTGCAGCTGCGTAGTGTTGGATGCAGCAGCTGGGAAATCTGAGTCCGTCCCTAGACTCAGGGAAAAGGATTAGTTGCAATGGATATCTCCCAGCGCTGTAAACAGGCCTGGATTTACCTTACAGGAGCCTATAGGCACAGATGTCCTGGCGCCTTAGACTTCACCCTCCATGAACATACAGACCCAAATCAAACTGCACCGCAAGGGTGCTGGTTGTTCCAGCTGTCACTGCTCCCTTACTTCAGTTCCCATCACAGGTACCTACATGTGCCCCTTAGTATTAGGTAGCCAAAGGTACCCTCAATATTAAGAAGCTAGAGGTGCCCCTGACTGAAGGGAGATCTCGTCAGTGGAATGCCGAGAGCTGGGTGATTAACCTCTCATTTACACTCTCGTCAGGACTCTGCATAGAGAAGGAGTTAGGGAGGTGCTCGGGGAGGGGAGTGAGCCGCCCTTCAATCAGCAAGCGCCTGTAGGCACGTGCCTACAGTGCCTTATGGTAAATCTGGCCCTGGCTGCAATACAGTACCTAATGTTCAATTCAGGAGAACATTATTTATTTATTTATTGTATTTATAAAGTGCCAACATATTATGCAGCGTTGGACATTAGTTCAAGTTACAGACAATATTTAGGGGTGACATACAGCAATAAGATAGTACTGGAATTCAAGAAAAAACAGATCACACAGCCCAGTATGAGTACAAGGTAATGCTTAGTCAGTCACTGGATGGGAGCATGGGGCCACTTTGTATTCAAATCGTGCAGTCACTAGCATAAACCAATCCACTCGGCAGTGGTATCAACAGAACCAAGCGGCTCAACTGCAATGTGCAATTATACCCAGCGGTCTCCCCACCTCCCCACATGCACTGCTAGATCAATAACTTCTGCCCCCCAGGGCCGGCCCGCTTATGAGGCGGGGTGAAACTTTTGCCTCAGGCGGCACATTTCTAGGGGCGGCATCCGCCCGTCGGTGGGTGCGGTGAGCCGGCTGCCGAGCTGGAGGGGTAGCGGGCAGGACGGGGGTATTGGGCCTAGCGGCGGGGAGGGGGGTCGGACCCCCCCTCCCTCGCCTGGGTCCCGGTCCTCCGCTCCCCTCCAGCCTTAAATAGATCAGAAGCGCTACTCGTAAGAGGCAGTGGGCGGGGAGGACTCACCTCTTCCTCGACCCAGCGTGTGCTCCACTGACGTCACTTCCTGCAACGCCGCCCACTGTATTGTAAGTGGACGGCGTTGCAGGAAGTGACGTCAGTGGAGCGCACGCTGGATCGAGCGAGGAAGAGGTGAGTGCTCCCCGCCCACTGCCTCTTACGAGTAGCGCTTCTGATCTATTTAAGGCTGGAGGGTAGCGGAGGACGGGGGACCCAGGCTAGGCCCAATACCCCCGTCCTGCCCGCTACCCCTCCAGCTCGGCGGCGGCCCCCCCTCCCCGCGGGGGGGAGGGGGGGCAGCAATAATTTTCTCAAAATTTGCCTCAGGCGGCAAAAAGTCTAGGGCCGGTGCTCCGACGTTTTGACCTACGCGTCGATTTTGCCTACATTCCCTTCTGCGCGTGCTCAGTACTTTCCACACCCACTCTGCACATGCGCATTTAGGTTTTCTCATTTCCCCTCATCGGTTTACCCTACGGGTGTGCGGAGTAAGCCTGTGGCTGGAGGGAGTGCAGCAGAAAGTGTGTCCCAATGAGCTGGCCCCTTTCTAGGGGTCGTGCAGCCGCCCTGAGCACAGATGAATCAACTATATCTGCTACATTTTCATACCTATTTCCATTATTACTTTATTAGCAATAACATATAGTGAAACACATATTCAATCACCCTAATTCCATAGTAGGTTATTTTGTTTTGTAGGTCACCTCGATGGAGTTCTCCATCATTCTGTCATGAGCGTAGGACATTTCGACAATGTAGGACAAAACGTTGGAGCACCGGCCCTGATGGAAGTCCAAAGTTGTCCCAGTCCTCAGCTTGGTCACCTGACCTGCAGTCCACCAGAAGTTGCGCCGTGCAGCTCTCACTTGGGTCTTTGCCACTGTCTGCTTCACCAAATCAATCTCCTCACAGACCTCATTTAGGAGGTCTGACAAAGGCTGAGGCCGAAATCCTGGATTGGTAAAAACTATGATTTCTTGATGTGCAAATAAATCAAGCTTTTATTTTGTAAGAACAGCGAGTGGGAGAGTGGTCAATTTCAGGCGCAGTCTGCACTATCTTTAGTGGCCGGCCTGCTAACTAAGGTCTGTGAGGAGATTAACTGAACAAGCATGCAGCATATCAGGTGTTTCTGACATCATTGTCAGATCTGACAAGATTATCTGCATGCTTGTTTCTGGTGTGATTCAGACATTACTGCAGCCAAATAGATAAGCAGGGCTGTCAGGCAACTGGCATTGTATAAAAGGAGATAAATATGGCAGCCTCCATATTATTCTCACTTCAGTTGTCCTTTAAGCCTGAGACCGTAACACTGCAAAATTTTAGTGCTATCCACTGCACCACTGTGCCGCGGCTCTTTATATATGTGTTTCGTTTTAATACATTGCTATAATATCAAGCTTTCGCTGTACCGTTTTTCTTCTTCATTATTCTTAGTTATACCTTCTTTATTATTATTAGCTTTTAGCGGAAGTATTATTTCTTCTTTATCTTTGACTGCAAAGTGTGATAATTTCACTAGGTTGAACTGCGTGGGAAGTGGTGTTATTTCACATTGACCTGGTTAGTGTTATTTCACATTGACCTGGTTAGTCTCTAGTTGCTATAGAATGTGGGGAGCAATAACAGAAATCAACTTCACACTACAATGCTTATAGAAGCTTTCTAAAAATACGTTTTTCTGTTTCAAACGAGGCAGCCCAGAAACTTGCAGAGTTATGGGACAAGATGTTTTCAGATTTATGGCGCAAGATGCTTTAAACCCCCTGCCCAGAAAATGTAGCTTAGTAAGAGCACTTAGAAGTTTGCCAAATCCTTGTCTCAATTAAATGAAATATTTGTCTTTTTTCAGAACTCCGGTTAATCAGTTCCCACGTAAACGACTAGATAACGAGATGCATGCCTCCACTGATGCTGAGAATGAACTGGATGCATCCAGCGATTTGACAGGTTTGTATGTCTCTCCTGCATTATTATTGACTTCACTAAAGCAATTGAATGAGACGTTAATGCCATTGACTTTTCACTAATTCCTACCTGGTTGTTACTCTTTCAAGCTGAAGAAATGGAAGCTCATGAACATTACGTGGCTTTGTTCAGAGCAGAAGAACATGTCAGGAACGATGTGATACATGAACGTGCTTTAAAGATTGTAGAGCTGGATAAGGTACTGTGGGACCATTTAAACTTTGATTAAAAGGTGACAGAAGTAGATTGCTACTTGCATTGTTTTGAAAAACTAAGTGGTCACTGCACCAATTTATAAGAAAGAAAAAACTTTATCGCTTCATTACTCACCTTTCCTTCTGATGGAATGAAACACAGAAAGAGCATTTCAGCACTTATCCTGAGATGTGGTATAGATTAGTTATTACTGCCTTTCTCTGTATGGATAGGTTCATGTGTTCGTCTCAACTACAAATCTTGAACAGTATTGTGGTTAAAGCGTCCTTGCAGTTACAAATTGAAACATGCTGTCAGTTTCAGAACCAACATTGGCTTAAAACATGTAGCAAATCCAGATCTGGTTGGAACTCATAGTTTGGCACCATCGTTCCTAAAAGCACACATAGCCAGAGGCCAGAGTCCACTCTGAATAGTCATCTTGTTCAAAAATAGCAGAATACTAGTTAAGAATCACCTAGCCGACCCCAAAACGGATAACTTTATGATGTGACATCTATCTTGACTTCAAAGATGTCTTATGTATTTTTTTATTATACTGTCTTTATTGTTATAAAATGAAGATTTATTCCAAACAAAGCTTAGGTCTTATGGAGCTGTAAGCTACTAGACAAAGTGAGTGAGACAGCGCCTTTTTTTTATAACTCAAAACAGCAAATAAGGACCTGATATATGACACATTTTCATATGTCTATGAGCTAGCTAGAACAAAAACTGGGTGTAAAAAAATGCAATTGTCTGACAGACAGCACTCACCAATGCTCTAGAACTTGCAGATAGTCAGACATATACTTTAGGCCTTCCCACAGAACTACAGGTCACTCGCAACCAGAACAAAATGCAACACAATAAGACTCTATTGATTTGTAATTTCATGCTGCTTGCTTAACACTTTGGATTGTCGATTGTTAGGTTTTAATAGCAATATTGGCAGACAAGGAAAGTGGCCAGCAAGGATGTCATTCTTGCTAGCTTGTCCTAGCCCCTTGTACGCCTTTCTGTAATTTGACGGAAAAACTGGATACCATTAATGTTTTCTGAGAGATCCAGGGGGAATTGGGTATTTTGGGGTACGTTGGGGAAACTCAGTGGTGGAGTGAGATCTTAAATTGCAATTTAGGTGTGGTACACAAAAACTCTGGGCCCCAAATGTTCCTCACTTCCCGTTTCCCCTGATGTCTTGGGATTTAAAAAGTTACTTCATCAACAGGTTGCAGGTTAATCCCATATGCACCCTAGAGGGTTGTTGGCTGAGGTGGCACATTGGCCCACCTCTGCTAAGTATTTAGCATGTATCTAGCTGCCCTGATGTGTCACCAAGAGATCTGGAGTGCTGGATTGTCTCAACCTAGCACAATCTGAGCCCATTGCTCTCCTCCTTACCTATCCTGCTCAAAACTGCTCCATCTGCACTACACTGTTGTCCCTCCTTTCTCTTTAGCAACAGGATGCATCACTAGCCTACAGGCTAGTGATGCCTTTGTAAAGAACTTGGCACCAGGCTTTTGCCCAAATGATCATGTTTCAGTCCCTGTGGGTGTGTACACACTTTTTAAGTCTCTGTCTTTATTATGCACATATTCATTGTATATAGCACTGACTATGGTAAACACTGAACCTTTGATGTAGAACTTTGCTTTCAATATGCCTGCAGATACTTGTATTTTGATTAAATTACAGACATACAACCCTTCTGTTTTTCTACGGGTTAAATTAACTACTTTTGGACCAAGGTGATTGAAATCTATGCCCTGTTTTGGTGGGCTCCTGGCTGGCAGGGCATAGATTTCAATCAACGTCCGCAGTACGCATTTGCCGTTTTCGTCGCTCCCCGATGATCACGCCGCTCAAACCTGACGTTTCTCGCCGCAGCTCACAGGCTCTGCCTGTCTCTATGACGGCAGAGCCATGTGAGCCAGTCAGGAGCCGATTTCATTGGTTGGCTCCTGGCCATGTCTATCAATGTAAGCCGCTCCCATTGGCGTACATTGATAGACACCGTCAGGAGCCAATAAAATCGGCTCCTGACCGGCTCACATTACTCTGCCATCATAGAGACGGCAGAGTCTATGTCCTTAGGATCCCGGCGTGCGGTGATGACGGCGCTTGCAGCGGGTATGCACGGCAATTCGTCGGGATTCCGTCGTTCTTGTACCAGCGGTCTCTGGTCCTTAAGGGGGCAGAGACCGCTGGTACTTAAGTGATTAAGAATGCCTTCTTTGGTATATTTAGTATACCGTAAAACTCTGTGTGTCCTTTATGCAGGTTATAAGCAATTATTTTTGCAATCAAAGCCTCCAATCAAAAACCCGGCTCAGGAGTACTTTGTTAAGAATGGCATACTTTATTATGTTTATCTCTGTCAATGCATACTTTATTATGCAGGAGGAATGGAGATCCAGGTAGAGCAAGATATTTGGGGATCAGTATTGGGTACCCAGTGGTGGAAGGAGATCTGAGATCTGCATGACCAAAGAAGTTGAGTGCATGTGTTTAACATCATATCCACAGGTTGTCTTTTGCAAATAGACATATGAGTGCTTGCAGCATTGCTGCAGAGGATAAAGGGGTGAGGGCATTGGCGGCACTTCAATGGGGCCAGGGGAGGCACTTGGCCCTTCCCCCCAATGATTGCTGTGCCCCCCCTCTTGCAACCCCTGATGGTTCACAGCCATTTTTAAGCAAGGCTGAGGACACAGCATAGCAGCAGCAGACATACGAAGTGTGCATTCAGCACACGGCAGAGTCCTGCTGCCTGCACTCTAATCGGCTGTGCCACCCGCCCCCTCTCTCTTCTGGCAGAGCGGTGTTATTTGAAAGTGTTTCTGTGACACAGAGCCTTTTGCCTGTTGCCCCTTCCATTCCCTTCACTAGCCATCCAGACAAACAGATACAGACAAACATCCAGGAGTAGAGGAGGAGGAGGAGCAGCTGCAGCATTGCTAAACATGATAAGATCAGTGTCTCCCTGCTACAGGCAAGTGAGCTCATGTGTCCTGACTCCCCATTGCTCCACTCTCTAAGCATGTTGCTGTCATTATTATCTGTGTCCTGCACATTACAACTGGCTGCTCTGCACAACTGGATTACCATTGTGATCAGCACATATGCTTATCATTACACATAGCTCCCAACTGTCCCTTTTTTGGTGGGACAGTCCCTCTTTGAAAACCAAATCCCTCTGTCCCTCTTTCTCCCTCATTTGTTCTTCTTTCAGCACTGATGTACAGATTTATGATTTATTTCTACTGAAAAATGTGTTTGATTGGCTCCAAACTTTATTCCCATCCATTCTGAGATGAGTTTTACGACACAACTTGGAATGTGTAGCTGTGCTTCCTTTTTCTCTTCCTTCCTAGAAAAGGTACAGCGTCCAAAGTTTATGATGTCCTTTTCCCCACCATAGTTCTGGTGGTGGTGGTGGTGGTGGTGGTTTTGGGTTGGTGGGGGATAACATACCTTATCAGCATCAGTCAGAACTGACCTTTTTAGAGGTCCATGGACAACTGGCAGGTGGAGATGGTGGTGTTAGGTAGATTACTAATAGATTTCATGTTAAAATCTATTGGACATCTGTGTGCAGAATGTGGCAGGTATTAGACCCATCTGATCAGATTCAGAGAGGGATTTAATACTGGGTACACACGGTACGATTTTCCGTGGGATAGATGGATCCGATTAATAAAATCCCTCATGTTTGATATTACTCCCGATCGATTCTGCACTCGATTTCTCATAGAAGTGAATCGAAAAAAAAGATAAGAAAAATGAGCGAAGATAAGAGAATCGAACGCAGAATCGAGTGGAAAAAACGATCGGGTCAGGAAATCACATAGAAAATCGTACCGTGTGTACCCAGCATAACAGATGGTCATCAATCTGGTGGTCATCAACTAGTGTATGGGCCATCTTTAGTAGCTTGTTCTTAGTTAAACATATAAGCTGTGTTTTTGGTATAACTTTTATTTTGTATCACATATCACCATTGTTTTGTTAGAAAGCCTTCAAATACCTGCAGGCAAACTATTGGTGGGCGACATCTTTTAATGTTAATATAAAATGTTTGTTGCTAATTGTCCTTTAGCACAAAGCAATTTCAGCTTTTTCAAATGAAAAAAAAAAACGTATATTAATATAATACGCGGGTTTCTACAAATTAGTGACATCAATTTAAGCTTTCAAATGCTGTTTACAATGTTTCACTCTAGTAATAAATATTTTTTATTTCCTTATTTTAAAACATGTATAATGTATGTTGTCAATGATATGACGTGGTGATTCATTTAAAAATCCATTTTAGGTACGTTGTAAGAATTAGCATCTCGTTAATATGAAAGTGATTTCTTTGGTCTAATTTTCTGTAATCTACTTTATTCATTTACTCCATATTCATCAATCATTGTATGCCGAAAACAAAGTTATAATATCAATTTCAGATGCCAGTTAAAAATCTAAGTAGTGTTTGGGGTTCAAATTGAATCCCTTATTGTATATAGAAAGTCTATTTACTTCCAATTTTCTTATTAAAATGATTAGTACCGGTAGTCCATGAGCAAATCAAAGTTCCAGATTAGAAATCGCTATTTAACTTAATTTCATGAAGCAATGCATAGAGCGGTTGCTAAAAGTGCCTGTAGAGGTATTTCCTCAGCACAGTCAATCTGTTTTAAGCACAAGACTACTTTCTAGTACTATAGCATGGTGGGATTTGACAGACCATGCAAACAATACTGACCAATCTGTGATGGTGTGTTAAAGGGATCTGAAGCGATATTTAAAAAAAAAAAAATACTTGCCTAAGGAGAGGGGAGGCTCTGGCTCCTATAGAGCCTTCTCGGTCTTCTCCTGGTCCCAGCGTTTTCCCGCAGGCTCCCATGTTAGCAGTCTCTGACCGATCAGTTGGAGACTGCTCTCTTTTGCTTTGGGTGGGCTTCAGAAGTCTTCGGGAGAATGCGCAGTATGGAGCTGCCCATCTCCAGGAGCACTTGGGCTACCAAAGACTTCCGAAGTCTCCCCCGGTGGAAAATTTGAGCGGAGGAGCCTGTGGGGGAATGAGGGGATGAGGAGACGAGCGGGAAGGCTCTATAGGACCCAGAACCTTCCCCCTCCTTAGATAAGTATTGTTTTTTTTATTTTAAATATTGCTTCAGATTGTTTTTAAGGCTACTATGTATTGTTAGATTATGTAACCGTTTGATATCTGACTGATATCATTCATTTACCACGGGAATCACCATGAACCCTCAACATTGCATCAGGTGTGAGCAGAGGAAACAGGAAATATGGGTGCCCATAAACTGCAGAAGTTTGAGCACCATCATAGGCACCCTTATAAAGAGGTGGGGAGAAATTTGGTTGTTAATTAGTGGATGCAGGAGCCACCCACAATGCAAAATACGGCTACAACTAGCAGGCACTTGCATTACCCACATTACATGATTTGCTTCGCGTATGTTGAAAACACATCAAATATGTTGCTCATTCAACGTATATTACACCATTTGCCTGAGGCACATTACGCAAGTCTTTCAAACTGCGTAAAGTACAATGTTCTCATTACACCCATTACAAAAGTTGATCAATATTTACTGAATATTCACCAATGTTTTCATCTAATCTAGTGACTGAAATATTCATGTTTATGCTTGCAGCTTGCACCAAAATTGTCTTCAAGTAGTTGGATGTTAATTCTTTAATTGTCCCTTTATGATTACTTGAAGGACAAAACCTTGTCAGTTCTCTTTTTGTTAACCTAACCTGCACATCATGTCCCAGACTCCCAGCTTTACTCCTGAAAGGGAAGCTGGAGCTAATATTTGATCAATCTGGACTTGTATTGAATGTGATCTGAAGACAAAGGTCCATGTATGCTGGCCTAAACTGATCACCTGATGTCAAACTGGAGTTGAATTGAAGTTAAACTCATCTTAACCTGATACTTACTCAAATATACTGTATATGCACTAGTCTATGTCTAGTCGATCGACCCCGTCGATATGTCCATGCAGAAAATTTTTCTTGATCGCCAGCGATTCGGGAGTGTGTCGATAGCGGCATTCAAATGTCTGACGACTGATGCTAGTGGCAATGCATTACCTGTTCCGCCAGCGCGTGACCCCGCAGTCCCTTCTCCGCGCTGTGCTCCAGCTGGCTTCACTCACTTCCTGTCAGGGGAAGTTTAAACAGTAGAGCGCCCTCTACTGTTTAAACTTCCCCCAACAGGAAGTAAAGTGAAGCCAGAGCCCAGAGCGGAGAAGAGACAGCAGAGACTGGGGGACACGGCGCCGGCAGAACAGGTAATGTATGCTGGGGGCAGTCGGCAGCTCCACGGATTGTGAATCAGTTTCATAGTGAATTTGATTCAAAATTTGTTTGCAGTGTAGGCAGCCAATTGATCCGTCTGTGATCATATTAGATCACAGAGAGATCTATCTGCTGGACGATCTAGTGGCAATCGACCAGTGCATGGCTGCCTTAAAGAGACTCTGTAAATTTTTCAGCCTTAGTTCTTCTATCCTATAAGTTCCTATGCCTGTTCTAATGTGCTCTGGCTTACTGCAGCCTTTCCTAATTGCACTGTCTCTGTAATAAATCTTATCTCATTTCCTCTGTCGTGTCTGTCGGGCTAAGGCTTGAATGTGTGGAATGTGCAGGGCTGCTTGTGATTGGATAGAAGCGATACACACCCTCTGCAGGCCCCCTGCACACTCTGTATGACTCACACACTCTGTTTATGTGAGCCTATCACAAGCTGGTTAGTTTGTTTGTAAACACTGCCTAAAACTGTTAATTACAAGCCAGGATTGCAGCAGAGAGTGGCAGAAACAGCAAAGAGGGGCACAGGAGAAAATAAGGAATAGAATGGTATGCTTTTTAGTGTAAGAATATTAGAGTACAGATTCTCTTTAAGGCTTGTTTTACACTGGAGCATTGTGTTGCATTATAACGTACACAAAGCACAACCAAAAACAACATTTGTGGTGGCATGTGAAGCAACTGACCAATGTCCACCTTTATTGACAAACATTGTGTGTGTCAATGTATGTGTTCCTGGCATATCAAATAACAAAAATAATAAACACAATTTGTTTTTTTACATATGTCAAGTTTTGATTGCTTAAAATGTTCAAAGATTATGATGCCAAAATGTTAGGTGTTTCCAGTATTTTGTCCAACTCCTGTACGTTTAAAGCATTTATACATATAATAAGTGATAACATTATAAGCCTGCATTTTTTTTCTTTGTGTGGATCCTGTTATTTTTGATCTTTTGGGTTGTTTTTTTTTTCTTTTCTTTAAACTCCCTTTTTTCTTTTTTTTTCCCACCGACAACAGTTTGAAAAGAAGCAAAGGGCAGTGTCACATTCCACTGCTTAGAAGCTTAAGTACAGTACACAGAGCATGAAATAACAGGTTACAGTAGCTTAACAATTAATCTAGTACAGCTTTTCTTAAGAAAAAAAATAACATTTCATTTTGTCTAATCCAAGGCCTCAGGTGAGGAAAATATTCACTTTTCTTGTCCTTAGCAAACGGGCAGATTCCTTGTGATATTTTATACAAATTACAGTTAGAAGTAGGATAAACGTTTAAAGGGACCCAACAGTATTTCTCTTATACACCAAGGAACTCGGGTACAGGGTGGTCCTCCCTGGCAGCACACAAGTATCAGATATTTCAAACATGAATTAAAGTGGACCTGAACTCTTTCACAGGACAGAAGGAAAGCATAGACAAATGCTAGAGAGTTTAGCCTGTCTAATTCCCCCTCATCTGTGACTAATCACCACTGTAATATGATCTCTTCAGCTTTGTCAGCTCAGTAATCTCCTCTGCCATGGCAGAGTTGCTAATTTGTAAACACAGGATGTTAACCCTGTGTCTGCTTCCTTGAAAGCAGGAATTAGACACTTCAGATTTATTGCAGGATATGTATCAGCTGTAACAAAGAACTGTTTTCTTTACAGGTTATTATGCTGTTGCATATTTTTTAGAGCATAGAGGAAGTTCTAGTGTCAGGTTTGCTTTAAAAAAACACAAGAAAAAGCAAACACAGCAGGCAAGCCACTTTTATCATTCATTGGCCTCAATTCACTAAGCTTATCTCCTGTCTTTATCCTTCTTGTCGGTTATCCCGAGCTCAGCTCGGGGTAAACTGCGCAGAAGGATTTCTCTGGCCCCGCTGGGCCGATTTAAAAAATAGTTTTTTACTGCACGCAGCTAGCACTTTGCTAGCTGCGTGCATATTCCGATCGCCCCCGATTCGCCGCTAACCGCCACGCCGCCCCCCCACCCTCCAGACCCCTTAAGCAGCCTGGCCAATCAGTGCCAGGCAGCACTGAGGGGTGGATCAAGATTCCCTCTGACGTCCCAACGTTCATGACGTCGGTGACGCCATCCCGCCCCGTTGCCATGACGACGGGGGAAGCCCAGCAGGAAATCCCGTTCTGAACGGGATTTCCTGCTTGCAAAGATCGCCGGCGGCGATCGAAGTGGGTAGGGGGATGCCGCTTGTCAGCGGCTATCATGTAGCGAGCCCTGGGCTCGCTACATGATTTAAAAAAAAAATAAAAAATTTTAAAGTGCTGCGCCGCCCCCTTGCCGTCAGAATTGGAATGGCAAGGGAGTTAATAATGTTTCCAGAGTGATCACCATGGTGATGGGGCATGTCGTATTCAGGAAACATTTTACCTCAGGCAAACCTAAAGTTAACTCTTCAATCCTTAAAATAACTCCAGAGTTAAAGACAGGCTGTTTATTAACTGCGTGTGAAAATAACTACAGAGGAGGTAAATTAATTACAGAAGAGGTAACTTAAGGAATGAAGAGATAAAATAACTCTCTCACTGTGTGGAGGTAAGTTTTCTCTTGCCTTATTATCTCCAGCTTGATCTTAGTGAATTGAGGCCATTGTATATCTACATGCATTTACCTTGCTGAGCATGTAAGTTGTAATGCTGGGGAGGCATACTGTCTGACCACCCAGTACAATAAAGCTAAGATCTGAATAATGGAAGAGGCTACACAGGCTGCCCAGAGCGACTGCAGCTCTGGGCTTCCGATAATACGCAATGGCAGCACAGTGCGATATTTGCAATATTGTGCTGCTCCTGCAATAACAAACATAAAGACAGATACAGGACAGACTGGAGTGAGGTAGCCAATAGCAACCGCAGAAATGATTACCTCACAAGGGCAGGACTAGGCTAGCTAAGCACGGGTGATCACGCTAAGCGCAACCTACCGAAACATGCTAAAAACTGACTAGCTAAACACAGAATATCAACAGTTCGAGTACGTGTATGTCAGCGGCACTGATATATCACCGTAGCACAAATAGAAGGAAAATAACAAACGCTGACTAGAATATGTATATATTGGCTATGAACCAATATATAACCTAAGCAAGGAACACTGGCTAGAATCAGGAACAATACAGCGAACAAGGCTAGGTAATACAAAATCTCTATACTAGAAGGAGTACGTATATATGTCCCTGTGGGAAATATATAACATAGCTCCACAGAATAACTGAACTAGAACGTAACAAGACAAGGAATATGTTTCACAGTATCAAATGACCCAGTTGAAGCTGAAACGATGGGCGGAGCACGCTTGCAGGAAGCAAACCTTTATACTGTAGTCATCCAATGAGAGCTGAGAAGCAAATCTCCACACAAGTGAATGGTAATCAGTCATTCCTGAGCTGGCTTGATTACCATTCCCTAGCTGACAGACTATCACAAGCAATGCATGCAGAACTATGCTAGCAAATGCATGTAAAGGAATTAGAATTGCTTGGCTGCAGTACCTCTGCAGCCAGCAGTACATGCTGCAGAAGCGATCATGACATAAGTACACTTGCTTAAATAATTAGATTTTTAAGGATTTTAATGTTATATTACCAATGGTTTAGTGGAAGGGCTGGAATGAATAACATGTAGGCTGATTTGGGCATTAAAGCCCAAAGTCCAGGCAAATAAAGAACATGTTTATGTAGAATAAGAAGTCCAAAATCTATTGCTATTATTATTATTATGGATTTATATAGTGCCAACATCTCACATGCCATTTTAATTAAGATAAAACAAAGAGGAAGGGGCGCTCAGAGATTCCATTCAAACTAGTGGGTCTTCCCAACAGTTAGGTCTCACCTGGATCAAAAGCGGCTAGCACAGCGTACTTAGCCACGATACGCCTCTGTCCCACTTACAGAGCGGATTTCCTGGTGGCTGTGTATCCCGTCACGACGAGGATCCTGGGTGCGCTGACGTCACATCCTGCCGGCGGTCGTGGGGAGCCCGGTCCCCGGCTGTAAGTGGGACAGAGGCGTATCGTGGCTAAGTACGCTGTGCTAGCCGCTTTTGATCCAGGTGAGACCTGACTGTTGGGAAGACCGACTAGTTTGAATGGAATCTCTGAGCGCCCCTTCCTCTTTGTTTTATCTTTTCAGTGGCTTACATTAGGGAGCAGCCAAGTATACTAAGGTGGCCTGATCGCACCCCGAGGTTTATCCACTACCCCACGACGCATTGGACTTTACAATTAAAGGGGTTCTTTCGTGAAAAAAGTAGGCAGTTAAAAAATGTGACAGATGACAGGTTTTGGGCCAGTCCATCTTTTTAAGGGGGATTCTCAGGGCTTTCTTTGTTTTCAACAGCATTTCCTGAACAGCAGTTTAACTGCCAAAATAGCAAGATACCAGCCGGCCTCCCTAATCACTTGTACACTATTATATCAGTTAGATTTTGCGACACATTTTGCTGTCGCTGTGGAAGATGCTTGTCATGCTATTTTAAACTAATAAAGTGCTATAATACTACAGATGGTGCTGGCTTGACTGTGGAGGAACAAGGGTATATAAATACTTAGCCCAGGACTGGGTATACAGGTAGCCATGAAGTAAGGGCAGAGGGAGGCACACAGGACACTCCATGTGTGGCGTGGTTCAAAGGACCACCTCCTCAGTCCGCCGGCGTGATGATGATTAGCGGACGGCATGATGATGTGTAACGTGCATGGCGGAGAATCGTACTGGGTACTTCAGACGGAGGTTGCCTATTAACGGAGCCACCAGCGGGGTCGGGAGAGGAACCAGGAGGATGCCGGGGGACCTCACGGCCTACGGTCGGCTGGAGGAAGCCCCAGGTACGTACATAATATTGCTTCTGCCTGAAATTGGACTTTTACTGCAGATATGTAGAAACTCAGGGTTTTATTAATAAAGATGGACTCATCTGTAAGGGAAAACTTTCGATTTGTGTCACCACTGTAGCTTATCCTGTCTACTCAACTGCAGAGCACAATGTTCTGAGAGTTTGAGGCCTGTGTAAAAATAAATCATATGATCTGAAATGATATAAAGGCCCACCTATCCCATAGTACATCCTTATCTGTTAGCTTTTAAAGTATGCATTTTTGCAGATTTGTTAGCTGAACATCATGGCTGCACAATTTCCTCTCATTATAAAGTCGTATAGGTCTATAAGCACTGCAGTGGTTTAACGGTTTGTCAGGAATGGGCATTAACGTAGAAGGCACCACTAAGCTAATGCTACTAAAAATGTGTGACATTTATTATGGTTCCCTGCTAATTTAGTTAAAATGTGCCCAGATCACTTTGTATTACAAGAGTAAAATTTGACTTTAAATGGGTCAGAGACCAGGAGGATAGATGCACGACCGAGCAGGCATAATTCCTAAATGTACTTTCTGGAAATTGCTGTGGTTGCTAGGCTGCATTTGATCACATACTATTAATTTTAAAAGTGAATATCTTCTTTTTCTCCGTCTCCTCTTCTCCTGGTTACATCATATTAGCTTTTGAGCATGTCTTAAATGAGCTGTTTTTCTTCTCTTGGACAATTTTCATTTCATGGATAATGAGTAATTATGAAAAATAAGCCATTTTATCCAGCTGAAATTGGCACCCAACCTTTTCATGCAAAAAAATCTAACTTGCACGTCACTAATTCATGATGTCTTATATTAGGTGTTGGTTCTATATAGCATTTTTTTACAGGAATTTATATTTAAAATGTTGATGTGTTCTGGCTTTATGCATACCTACATGTCCTGTCACTATGTAATCTTATGTTTAATACAGTGCAAGCAACCCTCAAAAGAAGAATGCAATAGCTGTTTTCAATCAGTCAGATTTTGGACCTGTTTCCACTACACGCAGATTGGATGCAGGATGGATGCAGAAAACTGACTCCAATGAATGCCTATGGGCCTGTTTCCACTAAAAGCGATTTTTCTGATGCAGATTTTCCCATAGGCATTCATTGGAGTCAGTTCTTCTGCATCCATTCTGCATCCAATCTGCGTGTAGTGGAAACAGGCCCTTTTTAGAAGTCTCTGCTGCTGCTCTGTCCTGTGAACCCATCCAGGGCCGCTTCTAGACTTTTTGGTGCCTGAGGCAAACTTGGAATGATCGCACAGCACCCAACAATTTGCACCACACGTTATAGCTGCGGTGAGTCCGTCAAAAAAACACCCTCAGAATAAGTAGGTTATTTCGCCCTCCATCTGCCATCTCCCCATGACTAAATCTGCCATGTGGCTGCACTGGTCATGCATGTTCCTGCATGTGTTTAATGTATAGTAGTTGTCCTCAAAAGGCCTCTTGTGTTTTTCACACAAGCTTAACTGTACAGTGGTCTGAGAACACCTTTTACTCTCCAAGTGTAAATGCAGGAGGGGCATGTTGTGTTGTTTTCAGTCCCCACCAATATAGGCTTACTGCCAGATACAAGAGATAAGGTGTTGCACAGGATTCATCAAGCAAATCAATACAATTAACACGTGAGAGTTTAGCAGCAGTAAGAATACTGTGGGCCGCATAGAGCTTTACTAATGCCTAAACACAAAATAGCTGCAGTCTGATGTTGGTGAATTTGTCTATATGAGGTAACAATCTTACGTCTTTGGATGCAGCACATACTGTCTGCTGCTTTACAACACAGCCGTGCACATTTGATCACCGAATCCCATTAAGTCCACACCAGACCTGCAAGATCCACGAAAGAGATACAGCATGTACATATAGTGCTAAACTCATGTGTTATCACCTTATCACCTTAAAGTTACAGCTTTAGTTAAAGTTACTGAAAATATTGCATTGCTGGTACAATAAAACAGCTACCAGATAGTAGACCAGTCTCAGTGCTTTTGTGGGTGGCAGGAGACAGTTATGTGTGTAGTACTGTGTTTCTTAACCCTTTCGCGTTCCGTCGTTTTCACGTAAGAAATGTTCACCTCCCATTCATTAGCCTATAACTTTATCACTACTTATCACAATGCACTGATCTATATCTTGTTTTTTCCACCACCAATTAGGCTTTCTTTGGGGGGTACATTTTGCTAAGAGCCACTTTACTGTAAATGCATTTTAACAGGAAGAATAAGAAAAAAATTGAAAAATTCATTATTTCTCAGTTTTCAGCCATTATAGTTTTAAAATAATACATGCCTCCATAATTAAAACTCACGTATTGTATTTGCCCATATGTCCCGGTTATTACACCGTTAAAATTATGTCCCTATCACAATGTATGGCGACAATATTTTATTTGGAAATAAAGGTGCATTTTTCCATTTTGCATCTATCACTATTTACATGTTTAAAATTAAAAAAAATATAGAAATATTTCATCTTTACATTGATATTTAAAAAGTTTAGACCCTTAGGTAAATATTTACATGTTGTTTTTTTTTTATTGTAATGTTGTTGTTTTTTTTTTATAGTAAACATTTTATTTGGGTACTTTTGGGAGGGTGGGAGGTAAACAATAGATTTATAATGTAAATGTGTGTTAATTCTTATATTTTTTTTTTCAGGTGTAGTATTACTTTTTGGCCACAAGATGGCGGCCATGAGTTTGTTTACATGACGTCACTCTAAGCGTAGCACACGCTTAGAGTGACACATCGGGAAGGAGACAGCCAGAAAAAGCACAGCTTCCGAGAGAAGCTGTCGCTTTTTCAGCGGGGGAGAGGAATCAGTGATCAGGCTCCATAGCCCGATACATTGATTCCTTGGCTACCGAATCCGCGGCCGGGAGTGCGCGTGCACGCGCACGATCGGCCGCGGTAGCGCGCATGGTTCCTGGACGTAGAAACTACGTCCAGGAACCAAAATAGGTTAAACACCACTGCAATAACAAAACTTTTAGAGCGGGCAACATCTACCTGCCAGATGCTGCGTACATGGATTTCAGCCGTGTATGATATTGTTAAAGGACCACTATAACAAAAAATGTAAAATACATGTAAACATATACAAATAGTAAATTTCTTCCAGATTAAAATGAGCCATAAATTACTTTTCTCCTATGTTGCTGTCACTTAAAGTAGGTAGTAGAAATCTGACAGAACTGACAGGTTTTTGACTAGCCCATCTCTTCATGGGGGATTCTCAGCGTGGCCTTTATTCCTTTTAAAGACATTCCCTGAAAAGGATTTATACAAAGATGTGGGCCAGCCTCCCTGTTTTCTGCATGCTTTTTTGGCATTTTCATGGAGCAACTGATATTCACTAAGTGTTTTTGAAAATAAAGAAAACTCTAAGACCCCCCATGAGGAGATGGGCTAGTCCAAAACCTGTTGGTTCTGTCAGATTTCAACTACATACTGTAAGTGACAGCAATATAGGAAAAAAGTAATTTATGGCACATTTTATTTTGGCAGAAACTTGCTTCTTATTTGTATGTATTTACATGTATTTTAAATTTTACGATTTTTTTCGATAGTGGTGCTTTAAGTGCCTGTCAACTGCCATCCTCAAATGAATGTGTGGATGACCCAATTCAGTTACATACTGTATATACTTAGCACAGTGCAGGCTGTTGGGTGCATCTGCACTGTAAATCAGACTAAGCTCTAGGGCCCACTTGCTGATGAAATGCTGTGGTTGTAATCCCACTTCAAGGATGTGATTTAAAAAAAAATCCCCATAGCATTACATTAGCAAGAGCTTTACAAACACAAGGACTTAGAATGTGCTGCTAGTGGGTCCCAGGACCACTAACAATACAAGTTTGTGAACAATAATTCGTATGAATGATCAGAGGATTATAGTTTGGGAGCACTAACGGACAAAAATCTCCTAACCAATCTTATCAGATTAATGAAATCAGTGCAATTTTTGGATCAATCCCATCAATCTGATTTAAAGTGGACCCAAATTAAAAATACAAGATTTCAGAAATAAAATCTATTTTCTAAATTATAATAATAAATACTGTAGCAGCCTTTTTTCAGCTGCATGATGACAAATATAAAATATTTTACATTTATTGGAGGAACCCATCCCTTCCTTTCATATTGCCGGGACAGTTGCCGGCAAACTGATGGAATAGGTGGTGTCCGGCAATGGAGGAATTGCTAATGGCTGCCACCTGTATAACCTTAGTTCTCAAAAGAGAAGGTTTGACAGCTCACTAAAGGACATGAAGAAAGAAGTGCGCAGACTAGAAAGGAAGTGGCGAAAATCCCAGAATTCAAAAGATAAACACAGCCTTGTCTCTCACCTGGAAAACTACCAAAATGCGATCACCAAGAAAAAATCCTTCCACCTATCACAGGAGATCGCAAAGGCCGCCAACAGACCAGCCCAACTATTCCGCACAGTTGATAGACTATGTAATCCATCCTGTCTAAAACCTACTATAACTCCCTCAAAGGAGCTATGTGAGAAATTTGCGTGCTACTTTGCTGACAAAGTATCCTCCATTCGGTCTCTCATTCAAGCCACAGCACCCAAGACTCATGCAACTCCTGGAAATAGCTGCAAAAACAACCTAACACCCTGGACTGACTTCAAAAGTATTAGTGAGGAAGAGATCTCAGACATCCTCCGTCGCCTCCGCCAGACAACCTGCGACCTGGACCCTGGACCAACTAAACATATGCTGAAATGCCCTGACCTGCTTGGTCCAGCATTTCACAAAATAGTATATTGCTCTCTACAAGCAGGGATGTTTCCTACCTCTCTAAAAGAAGGAATCATCAAGCCCCTTCTTAAAAAACCTTCCATGGATCCAGATGCTATGAGCAGCTACAGACCTGTCTCCAACCTCCCCTTCTTAGGTAAAGTTATTGAAAACGCTGTCTATCTGCAACTTGAAACCTGGCTGTCAGTAAACAACATCCTGGACCCTCTACAATCTGGCTTTAAGAAACACCACAGCTGCAGTGTGAAACAGCCCTCATCCAAGTCTGCAACGATCTGCTCATGGCAAGGGACAGAGGGGAATGCTCCA
Organism: Hyperolius riggenbachi; assembly: GCF_040937935.1. Lineage (NCBI taxonomy): Eukaryota > Metazoa > Chordata > Amphibia > Anura > Hyperoliidae > Hyperolius > Hyperolius riggenbachi. Next base: position 171,649,409 of record NC_090649.1, on the reverse strand, counting down.
TCCTAATCCTGTTGGATCTCTCAGCGGCTTTTGATACAGTTGACCATGAAATCCTGCTTAACAGACTGCAGGAGTACTGTGGCATCAGTGGATCAGTCCTCCAGTGGTTCAGATCATTCCTGACTGACAGAACACAGAGAGTATCCCTAGGACCCATAATGTCCAAACCTGCACCTCTACAATTCGGAGTGCCACAAGGATCAATCCTATCCCCTCTGCTGTTTGCAATCTACATGTTGCCACTCGGCACGCTTATCCAACGACATGGCCTGACGTACCACTGCTACGCTGATGACACACAGCTATACCTGTCCTTCAAACCTGGTGGAACAGACCCTACCCCAAAAATAAACTCTTGCTTAGCTGAGCTACAGGCATGGATGAATGATAACTGGTTGAAACTGAATGCTGACAAAACTGAGGTCCTGTTTGTCCAAAGCCAGTGCCCGCCATCAAAACAGCTCTATCCTAAAGCAACACCAATCAGGATTGGGAATTCAGACATAAACAGCTCCAACTTTGTGCGCAGCCTTGGCGTACTAATCGATGGGGAATTGAGTTTCAGAAACCAAATTTCATCTGTAGTTAAATCCTCCTTCTTTCATCTGAAGAACATTGCAAAGATTAAACATCTGATTCCCCCAGAGGATCTTCCAACCCTAGTCCACGCCTTCATCACATCACGTCTGGACTACTGCAATGCCCTTTATGTTGGCCTCCCCAAAAAGGACCTGCGTCGCCTGCAATTAGTGCAAAATTCTGCTGCCAGATTGCTAACAAACCAGCCTCGCCACTGTCATATTACACCGATCCTTCGCTCACTGCACTGGCTACCAGTAGAATGGAGAATACTCTTCAAGATTGGACTGCTGACATTCAAATCCCTGCACAGTCTAGTCCCTGGATACATGAAGGACTTGCTGAAGCTGCACCACACCTCTCACAACCTCAGATCAGCAAGTTCTGTAAACTTGGTCACTCCCAGAGTGCACCTCAAAAAATCTGGAGATAGAGCCTTCTGCCATGCTGCCCCTACTCTCTGGAACTCCCTACCACACCCAGTAAAGACAGCACCATCCCTGGAGCTATTCAAATCCAGACTGAAAAGCCACCTGTTTAGCCTGGCATTTCCAGATTTATAAAATGTCTTCCTCTGTACCACGATGGTCGGAGCCATGCTTACGCGCTTTCCCACGGGAGAAAAGCGCTTTATAAATGTTATTTGTTGTTGTTGTTGTTGTTGTTGTGAAAAGCATGCACTGAAATGCTCATAGGCTTGAAGGAGTGTTTATTTATCTTTGTATGTGTCAGAGTGGTGCAACTGAATATTTTGTATTAAAAAAAGTTTGGATTGGGTCCGCTTTAATTAATTAGGAGATTTCTGTCCGCTAGTGGTCTCAAATGTTCATTCCTGATCGTTCATACAAATAACTGTTCGTAACCAATCGTTCCGCAAATTGTGTCTTAGTGGCCACCTTTAGGAGCATTTCCTGTATCACAGTACACTTGAAACGGCTCTTAAAGGGAAGGTCCAAGCAAAATAAAAAAATGAGTTTCACTTACCTGGGGCTTCTACCAGCCCCATGCAGCCATCCTGTGCCCTCGCAGTCACTCACTGCTGCTCCAATCCCCCGCTGGCAGCTTGCCAACCTCGGAGGTCGGCGGGCCGCATTGCGTACATTTTTACGCATTCCCGCTAGTGCAGGAACATTAACACATACATTTTTACGCGTTACATGTTTAATGCGTAAATTTTTACGCGTTGCATCACTAACGCGTAAAAATGTATGGGTTAATGTTCCTGCACTAGCGGGAATGCGTAAAAATGTACGCAATGTGGCCCGCCGACCTCCGAGGTCGGCAAGCTGCCAGAGGGGGACTGGAGCAGCAGTGAGTGACTGCGAGGGCACAGGATGGCTGCATGGGGCTGGTAGAAGCCCCAGGTAAGTGAAACTCATTTTTTTTATTTTGCTTGGACCTTCCCTTTAAAGAAAACCTGTAACTCACCTCAGGTGGGGGAAGCCTCCGGATCCTATTGAGGCTTTTCCAGTCCTCCTCGGTTCCACGGCGGCGGCAATAAAGCTCCCGAACAGCGGGCAAGTAAATATTTACCTTCCTCACTCCAGCGCAGGTGCATTCCTGAATTTTTAAGACCGCTACTATACTAATTTTGCTATTTTGCTATATACCAATTGGGACCCTGAGGCTTCCCCCTCCCGAGGTGGGTACCCCCCAGGGGAACTTTTTTTGTTACAGGTTCTCTTTAACTGAATGCACATGTTTACAGATCTTTTTTCTAAGGGTTCCCCTTTTCCTGAAGTCACTGGTGTTGAGGTACCTGTGCCCACATTCCTTTCATGTTTTTTATTTTTCCCTGCAAGATTTGGTCACGTCTTTTGCTATCTATCTTGACTCTTTAAATGCCTTTGTTGTGTTCTTCCAGTGTAGTTTGCCTTCTTAAAACAGAATGCATTTGCAATAATTCAGCTTTAAGTGAGTGACTGTGATCTCCCACAATGCATCAGTACTGAATCTGCAAATTATCTCTTTATGCCCCTGAAGCTAGGCTTACATCCAGAACTGCTGATGCATAGCAAGCCTAAAGCTTATACATTTTACAGAGCCACATCAACCCAATATGCAGACAGCCTGAGGAGGACCAACAGTCTGAAACAGGCTGTCTGCATGTTGGGTTGATGTGGCTCTGTAAATTTTATAAGCTATAGGCTTGCTATATACCACCGGTTCCAGATGTGAGCCTGGCTTCAGGGGCATAAAGAGATCATTTGCATATTCAGTAGTGATGCATTGTGGGAGACCACAGTCGTTCACTTAAAGCTGGATTAACGCAAATGCCTTCCATTTTAAGTAAGCAGACTACACTGAGCATTGGCTTTTTATTAGAGGGGATTTTGGTCTCTTTTATTCCCCTAAACTTTCCTTGTAGTTTTGGGTCACCTCGAGCTCCTTGGGTATTCTGTTGCATTCTTCCAGTTGTTAGAGTTGCGCTTGATTACTGCATCTAATGAAGCACTGCAGTCCAGACAAGAAGAAGTAACAGGAACTTGGTTTTACTTAAACTTGGATTCAGCAACATACAGCAAGATCACCTAACATGGTGACAGGCTAAAACACACACAGTGTACACACACAGGAAGCACTGGACACACCTAAAAGTAACAGAGAGATAACCATAGACATCACTGTAGAGGCATCATCAGCAGCGACATCTAGTGTCCAGAATATAAATTGCAGTCAGTTCTTATTTAGACTAAGCTGCAGTTCTGTTGAATTTCTCCAACACCAGTAATGCTTTCTTATGTTTCTAAGTCCTTTGCAGCAACTCAGGTTGCACAAATAGTGTATGAATTGTTGGCACATGCTGAATGCTTTTATACAAGTAACAGAACTATGAGGTGACCTCCAATTTCCCTTTGTGTTTTAAAGCTGAGGTGACTTTGTTCCTTGTGATGCATATGTTTAAGCTGAAAAGAAAGGCTTTTTAATCTAAGTAGTGATCCATCTACACTTTTTCTTAATTCCGCTAACTGCTTTAAATACCTTGATAAAGTACTTTTGAATTGAGCTTTTTAACATAACTGACCTTCTGTAAATTTGTTAGAAGTCTGTAACATATGCAAGAAAAAGTAGAGCAGTTGTTTTATGCAACCAATCAGGTTTCAGAGGAATGAAGCAAGGATTCCGAATGTTTGCCCCGGGCAACTGCTCCACATTTGTTATAGCATCCTTTGTATCTGTTATGATAAATTACCCCCTTCTGTGTTCTTTGGAGCAGGATTTCACCTCTGATTTTGCTGTGGTGAAGCAGAAAAAGAAATAGCGTGGGTTAGTATGTGCAATACAAATGCTCTGCTCCTATTATTATTAAATGAGATAAATTATATTTTAACTCATGAAATGAACACAGCAAAATATTAACAACAAGTTTAGATGTTCTGTAGAACAGCTCTGATTCACAAATCTTTTCTTGACAGTTGTTGCTCATCTTTTTCTAAGCTTGTCTCCGTTACAAATTTGAAGCCCCTAGCAAATAAAAAAGTACTAATTGTGGCCTTAATTCTATTGACTTGGCGACCAATCGGCCATCCGATTTGATAATTATTATCTAATCAGATGAAAATCAGTGCCGCCAAGAGCATGCCCCATCAAGGATCCCACCAATTTTAGTCTGAAATAAGTTGCATGTATCAATCAGACATGCTGCAAGATGTCGGATGTCATAGTCAATCGTGTGCGCGGCAGTAATGGCAAGCCATATCGCGACAAATGTGACGAATGCAATGAAACTCCGCCAGCTCTGTCCCCCCAATGCAAAATGTGCTCGCTCAGTGCAGTATACTTTACCTGTCCATGTCCGCTGCTGGCTCCAGGTTCATCCGCAATCCGCATACGTGCACCCCATGTGGTTGCCGGAGTAATGTGGCTGCGTGTAGGACGTCACACACGTGTGTATGCATATTGCAGACAGAGACCAGAGCCAGCAGTGGGCACAGGTAAAGTATACTGCACCGAGCACCAGGGGGGCACAGGGGGTAGCAAGGTGGCAGATGCGGCATTACTAGGCCAATTCCCAAGAGATTTCATGCTGAAATCGATTGGGATTCGGCCTGTGGTGTATGGGCAGTTGACAGATTACTTTCTAATCAGATTCGATCAGAGAGAGATCTGTCTCTTGGTCGATCCGCCCATACATAGTCTGATGTATGGGCACCTTAAAATCAGGTAAGATAAGTGACACCGAACATTACTGTCTGGGGAAAATAGCTTGTGGGTTTTTTGTGTGTGTGTGCTTTGCACAGAAATGGTACTATATAAATAAAATGACGAAACGATAAGAAGAGAAATATTGTGAGGATAGAATACTGTAATGTGACAGGGCTTATATGTTTCACATACAATAGAACATCACCTGGATACTACGTACAGTATATATATACATATATATATATATATATATATATATATATATATATATATATATATATATATATATATAATTTTCATGATTTTCGTGTATAAAACGTTGGTTGTTACGATAAAAAATGTCAGTTAAATATACAGTGGTTTGCAAAAGTGTTTGGCCCCCTTAAAGTTTTCCACATTTTGTCATATTACTGCCACAAACATGAATTAATTTTATTGGAATTCCATGTGAAAGACCAATACAAAGTGGTGTACACATGAGAAATTGAATGAAAATCATACATGATTCCAAACATTAAATAAAAAAAAATGCTAAGTGGGGTGTGCGTAATTATTCAGCCCCTGAGTCAATACTATGTAGAACCACCTTTTGCTGCAATTACAGCTGCCAGTCTTTTAGGGTATGTCTCTACTAGCTTTTCACATCTAGAGACTGAAATCCTTGCCTGTTCTTCTTTGCAAAACAGCTCCAGCTCAGTCAGATTAGATGGACAACGTTTGTGAACAGCAGTTTTTTTAAGATCTTGCCACAGATTCTTGATTGGATTTAGATCTGGACTTTGACTGGGCCATTCTAACACAAGGATATGTTGTGTTTTAAACCATTCCATTGTTGCCCTGGCTTTATGTTTAGGGTTGTTGTCCTGCTGGAAGGTGAACCTCCGCCCCAGTCTCAAGTCGTTTGCAGACTCCAATAGGTTTTCTTCCAAGATTGCCCTGTATTTGGCTCCATCCATCTTCCCATCAACTCTGACCAGCTTCACTGTCCCTGCTAAAGAGAAGCACCCCCAGAGCATGATGCGGCCACCACCATATTTGACAGTGGGAATGGTGTGTTCAGAGTGATGTGCAGTGTTAGTTTTCCACCACACATAGCATTTTGGCCAAAAAGTTCCATTTTGGTCTCATCTGACCAGAGCACCTTCTTCCATATGTTTGCTGTGTCCCCCACATGGCTTGTGGAAAACTGCAAACTGGACTTCTTATTCTTTTCTGTTAGCAGTGGCTTTCTTCTTGCCACTCTTCCATAAAGGCCAATTTTCTGCAGTGCACGACTAATAGTTGTCATATGGACAGATTCCCCCACCTGAGCTGTAGATCTCGGCAGCTCGTCCAGAGTCACCATGGGCCTCTTGACTGCATTTCTGATCAGCGCTCTCCTTGTTCGACCTGTGAGTTTAGGTGGACGGCCTTGTCTTGATAGGTTTACAGTTTTGCCATACTCCTTCCATTTCTGAATGATCGCTTGAACAGTGCTCTGTGGGATGTTCAAGGCTTTGGAAATCTTTTTTGTAGCCTAGGCCTGCTTTAAATGTCTCAATAACATTATCCCTGACCTGTCTGGTGTGTTCTTTGGACTTCATGGTGTTTTTGCTCCCAATATTCTCTTAGACAACCTCTGGGGCCGTCACAGAGCAGCTGTATTTGTACTGACATTAAATTACACACAGGTGCACTCTATTTAGTCATTAGCTTTCATCAGGCAATGTCTATGGGCAACTGACTGCACTCAGACCAAAGGGGTCTGAATAATTACGCACACCCCACTTTGCAGTTATTTATTTGCAAAAAATGTTTGGAATCATGTATGATTTTCGTTCCATTTCTCACATGTACACCACTTTGTATTGGTCTTTTATGTGGAATTCCAATATAATTGATTCATGTTTGTGGCAGTATTGTGACAAAATGTGGAAAACTTCAAGGGGGCCGAATACTTTTGCAAGCCACTGTGTATATATATATATATATATATATATATATATATATATATATATATATATATATATATATATATATATATATATAATCAGTGACATAGTGTAACTTTGTGTTCTAATTAATCTTATTTCCATGATGGATGCAATGATGTGTCCTCAGAATATGCTGATATGTTTATTTTCCTAAAACAAATGTGTGTGTTTATTTAGGAGCCTGAAGAAGGACTTGAAGAAACAAGACACTTCTTGGTTGAAGCTGTAGATTTCAGTGACACGAGAAATCTCCATAACTGGTATGTATATTTTTGTATATGCATGGCCATGAATGCTAACAGTGTTGACAGGCACTTAAAGGGATACTTAAGCCTGAAATTAAAAATCAGTTTTACTTACGTGGGGCTTCTACCAGCCCCCTTCAGCCTTCCCATGCCCTCGTAGTCACTCACGGATTCTCCTGTTCCCCGCTGCTAGCTATGACAGGCTCACTGCGCCTGCGCAGGCCTTGCCACGCATTTCCTTCTCTGCGTTCCTGTCCGCAATAGCATCCTGCACAGGACGCTATTGCGGTCAGGAATGCGAAGAAGGCTACGTGTGACCGGGCCTGTTGCTGAAATTGACTGGCGCCGGGGAACAGGAGGATCCTGAGTGACTGCGAGGGCACGGGACGGCTGCAGGGGGCTGGTAGAAGCCCCATGTGATTAAAATTGATTTTTTTCTCCCTGGCTTAAGTTCCTCTTTAAGGTTTTCATAATAAGGTGTAACAAAGTTTTAAATATAAAACACTTAAAGGTCTTCAGAGTGATGTTGTATTGCTCATTATGTGGTAGTTGTCCAGAATGTACTCACACCACCAGTGTTGGTCTTTCTGCTCATCATTTTAACGGTAAGGCTCACATATTTAGCGGTGCGATCATTCTGCGGCAGGAGAGTTCGGGGCGGGACAATTGCACCGCACCTTTCCCCGTGCATATTACCGACAGGGTAATATGGATAGCGCCGCCACCGCTCAGTGTCCTACTGCGTGCTAGACAGGAACCACGTCACTAGATTACCGTCACTCTGCGTATGCACAACGCTATTGCTCGTGCACAACTACCACATTGCCATGGACTTGCTTTGTTGCATAATCCGTGTGCTAGGCACTGCTCATGCGGCAACTCACTGCAGAGTTTGTGGCGGCCTTGAATTGATTTCACTACTTCCGTTGCACCGCATCATGTGTGGCCATAGTGTGTAAGTCTCCATAGACCTACATTGCCCTCACAATGAGCTGTGGTGGGGAAAGTACCACGACGCTGCGAAAAGCAGTAAGTGTGAAAGTAGCCTAAAGCTCATGACTGGATTTACATCTCAGCAGCACAAAATACTGACTCCCTAAATCCTCGTAAAAAACTTGTAAATCCTGAATGAAGGCAAGTTTGCCCACTGAACCATACTGAAGGTGTGCTGTCATTTCATGGTTAGCCCTCATTTCCTGGTTAGCCCTACTATTACCTCTCCCTCTCACCCGGCATACTCATGTTCACCATTTTGGTGACACTCTGATGTCTCTGCTAAAGGGAGCATAGAGAGTTGGATGGACTGTCCATCCATCTACAGTATATATGCTCTGGGAGGAATTACATCAGCATTGCAGCAGGATGGTAAGCATTGTTTTGTGAGTCCCCGACAGCCTCTCAGGACACTGGCACCTCTTGGCTTGTGCCTAGTGTACCTAGTGCTAACTTCAGCCCTACTATAGCTACTCTACCACTGATGTATCCTATTGGACAGGAGGATGTCAGCTGGGTGGTCTTTCTGTTATTGAAAGTAACTCTAAGTTCAAATACTGGGCATGCTTCAATAGCAATATTTCTGAATCTAGAAAGTTTTTTTTAAGGTAGTGACACAATTGCAGGTAGCCTGTGGTGTATGAATCCTAAGAAGCTGTTTAGTAAACTACATGGATATTCCATAATAAGAGCATTACTGGAATGCAGGGATCATAGCTTACCTGCTTTCATTGCCATTATTTTTTCTTCAGTACTTCAGTATTTTTCTTATCCCAGCTTGGCCTTCATTTTCACATTAAAACTAACACCTCCTGTACTCATTTCCAGCAAAAACACAGCATAATTGTATTTTTATACAGTAACATAAATATGTTGGCTGCTATGATGAATGACTTATTATTTAGAATGGTTAATTAATACCTAATTAAGTACCTAGGTTAAGCATATAGCAGTCTAAATGTCCCCGTGCAAGTCATTTGTCTTTGTGTGCCTTTGCAACTTAATTTGCTAAATAGCATTTGCATTTCAGAGCAGTACCTCAAAAAACATTGTAATGTTTGTGTAACGATTGTGGAATTCTCTCCGTGATCAGCGCACAGGACGTGCGCTGACACTGCGGAAATCCTCCACAAGCGTATAATTTGAGGGAACCCAGCAAAAGGTGCAACGCACCTGTAGAGGGAAATTACTGTCGGCAGATGGAGCTGTGGAGTGCAGAGAAACAGCTCCTCTACCCTGCTACAGACGCCAGACAGGAATTGTACGAAGGGAAGAAACGCAGGGCAAGATAGCCCTGAAAGAGAGAGATCAAAGCGACAGAGGGTATGTGTGTCCACCAATCTAGTCGCCACCCTGCGACGATGAACACACAACCATGAAGATCAAGTGAGAAGGCAATCGCAAGAGATGGTGATTGCTAACAGAGACACAAGACCGAATAAGCACAGATGAGGAATGTATGTATGTCCACCAATCTAGCCGCCAACCTGCGATGGTGGACACACAACAGAGGAAACCAAGTGAGAACGCAATCGCAAGGGAAGTGATTGCGAATGAGGATGAGCACAGGGACAGAATGTATGTATGTGCACCAATCTAGTCGCCAACCCGCGATGGTGCACACACAACAGCAGAAACAAAGTAGGAACGCAATCGCGAGAGAGGCGATTGCCAGAGGTGACACAAGGCTTAGGCAAGACAGGGGACGAGAGTAGCAAAGGCACAGCAAATCATACAATGAGAAGATAAGGAAAATAACAAACGCTAACTAAACGCGAACACCGCACTCATTCGCAACAGCGAACGCGTTTACTGCGCGGCCTCCGCGTGTTAAGCACAACAGAGACAAGCACGCCTAACTAACCCCCACCACCCAAACATGAAACAGAGAACGCGAGCGCTTGCTTAACGGTTACCTCACCGAGGCTACAGCAAGCGTTCGTCTCAGACAAGACAGACAGATGA